>NW_004443938.1:3909556-3924276 GCF_000243295.1 Trichechus manatus latirostris | reverse complement strand
ACCCCTAGACTGAGCATCCAGGGCCTGCCGTGTTCAGGGCGCCCGTCATGAACCCCTAGACTGAGCATCCAGGGCCTGCCGTGTTCAGGGCGCCCATCATGAACCCCTAGACTGCACACCCAGGGCCTGCTGTGCTCAGGGCGCTCATCATCAACCCCTAGACTGCGCATCCAGGGCCTGCTGTGTTCAGGGCCTGACAGAGACAGGTTGCTGAATTCTCCATATTCTCTCATTTAACGCTGTAATTCTCTTCCTTTCTCATTTTCCCAGCTCCCCCTTTTGCAAACAAGATTAACAGTGAATTAAACAGACCCATCAGGAATGACTCAGAGAGCAGATGATGATTCCCCCATCCACTGCGAGCAGGCCGTCCTTCGACACCATTCTATCACCTTCTCCTGCCACTCTCCCTGCTCGCTTCTCTCCACCTCAGGACTCCTCTCCTGGGCTCTAGCTCGGGGGCCAGACTTGGAGGGGCAGGGAGGTCTTTCAGCTCCAAAAACGAGAACCCAGGTCTTTCCCGCTCCACTGCAATCCAGGATGTGAGGGAAGAGGCCTTCCTCCCAGCCTGTCCAGCTCCCTAGAGCATCTGTGGCAGGTGCGGAGGGGGCAGGGAAGGGAGTGGGGAGGAAGGAGAAGGGCCAGATGGAACTCTGAGGTGTTGTCTTCAGTGACATCCCTTACACGGGGTTTTCCATCATGAGAGGAACCAGACCCCCACCAGGAAAGGCGACTTCCTGCCCCAGCCCCACCAGGAAATCCTGACTCCTAAACGTATCTAGTTAGATGCCCTTCCTCTTCCCCAGCCTCATCCTGCTGCCTCATTCTTGTCCAGATATATTTAGCGTTATTTTAATATCTTCACGGCTAGTCCAACAAGAAAAAGATTAAAAAGTAGAGATGACGTAAAACACTTTGTACAAACGGATTGTGCTTGAGCATGTCCCATGGAGAGCAAGGCTGCCTGTTATACCAAACACGTCTGTGGGAAATAATGAAAATGGCCAAACAAACATGTTTGCGTGTTCCGTGTTTGAAATAAAATATTAGAATTTTCTAGACAAATCAGGAATGGCCATTTTGGGAAAAAATATGGGTTAAATATTTTTCTAAACTTGAGAAAGCAATTTCTCAAGAAGTTGAGACAGTGTGGAAGGCTAACGCTCTAATATTCACCTGCGTTTGAAATTTCCAGTCTGGGAGACCAAGCTTTATTGATCCTTGTGGGGTTTTTAAGACTGATCTTTAAGTATAGAAAACTAATGGTCCAATTTTATAATGCCAAAGGATTAGGCACTCTAAGAATCAGTGTTTACCATACGTAAGGAAAACAAGCAAAAAACACACTTGTCGTCCAGTTGATTCCAACTCATGGAGATCCCGTGTGTGTCAGAACAGAACTGCACTCCACAGAGTTTTCATTGGCTGGTCTTCTGAAAAGACATTGCTAGGTCTTTCTTCTGAGACACCACTGGGTGGATCTGAACTGCCAACCTTTCAGTTAGCAGTTGAGTGCCTAATCGTTTGTGCCACCCAGGGTCTCCTTACTAGATGCTGAGATATCCTGAAGGCTTGTGCAAATTCCTCCAAAGTCTCATTGAGATAGTCACAGGCAAGCAGTGGGGGAAATCAATATATGCTGTAATTTTCTAAATAAAATTAGTACATGAGATTCTAGAAAGGCTTGATACCTTCAAGAGATGATTTGGTTGGAGTATTGCTAATGCCGTTTTTAATTAACAAATGCACACAGAATTGATCACTATTGATTTGTGAGAAGCTGTGACCCTCACTACCCCTCCCTTGATCCACAGGAGCACCCAGCTGACAGAATTGCACCAGATGCAGCTCAGGCTCCGGAGGGGCCCAACAGAGTGTATTTCCTGTACTACGACCTTAGGCAAGTTACCCAACCACTAGGCCTCAATTTCCTCCTTCGTAAAGCTGACGTAATACAGGCCTGCTTCATAGCACTGTCAGAGGGGTAACCGAGCTGGCGTGGAGAAAGCACCCAGCACAGCGTCTGGGGTAGAGATGCCCTTGGTAAATGTTAGCCTTGATGAAGAAGATGGAGGCAAACTAAGTGTTCCCCAACAGGACCCATACCTCACCCCATACACAAAAGCTAGCTCAGAACAGATCAAAGACCTAAATATAAAACCTAAAATGGTAAAGATCATGGAAGAAACAATAGGGACAAAGCTAGGGACCCTAATACATGGCATAAACAGAATACAAACCATAACTACCAATGCACAAACACCACAAGATAAACTAGATAACTGGGAGCTCCTAAAAATGAAACGCGTATGCTCATCAAAAGACATCACCAGAAGAGTGAAAAGAGAACCTACGGACTGGGAAACATTTTTCTGGCTACGACGTATCCAACAAAGGTCTTATCTCTAAAATTTATAGAATACTTCAACACTTCAATGACAAAAAGACAAATAATAAAATTAAAAAATGGGCAAAGGATATGAACAGACACTTCACCAAAGAAGACATTCAGGCAGCTAACAGACACATGAGGAAATGCTTGCAATCATTAGCCATTGTTGTTGTTGTTGTTAGGTGCCATCGAGTCAGTTCCAACTCATAGCGATCCTACGTACAACAGAGCGAAACACTGCCCAGTCCTGTGCCATCCTCCCAATCATTGTTATACTGGAGCCCATTGTTGCAGACACTGTGTCACTCCATCTCACCAAGGGTCTTCCTCTTTTGCTCTGACACTCTACTTTACCAAGCATGATGTCCTTCTCCAGGGACTGCTCCCTCCTGATAACATCTCCAAAGTATGTGAGACAAAGTCTCGCCATCCTTGCTTCTAATGAGCATTCTGGCTGTACTTCTTCCAAGACAGATTTGTTTGTTCCTCTGGAAGTCCATAGTATATTCAATATTCTTCACCAACACCATAATTAAAAGAAGTCAAGTCTTCTTTGGTCTTCCTTATTCGTTGTCCAGCTTTTGCATGCATATGAGGTGATTGAAAACACCATGGCTTGGGTCAGGCACAACTGTCCTTAAACCGACATCTTTGCTTTTTAACACTTCAAAGATGTTTTTTGCAGCAGATTTGCCTAATGCAATGGATCTTTTGATTTCTTGACTGTTGCTTCCATGGGTGTTGATTGTGGATTCAAGTAAAATGAAACCCTTGACAACTTCAAACTTTTGTTTTTCATGATGTTGCTTATTGGTCCAGTTGTGAGGATGTTTGTTTTCTTTACGTTGAGGTGTAATCCATACTGAAGGCTGTGGTCTTTGATCTTCATCAGTAAGTGCTTCAAGTCCTCTTCACTTTCAGCAAGCAAGCTTGTGTCATCTGCATAATGCAGGTTATTAGTGAATCTGCCTCCATTCTCAATGCCCTGTTCTTCATACAGTCCTGCTTCTCTGATTACTTGTTCAACATACAGATTGAATAAGTATGGTGAAAGGATACAACCCTGATGCACACCTTTCCTGATTTTAAACCATGCAATATCTCCTTGTTCTGTTTGAATGATTGTCTCTTGATCTATGTACAGGTTCCTCATGAGCACAATTAAGTGTTCTGTAATTCCCATTCTTTGCAAGGTTATCCTTAATTTGTTATGATCCACACAGTTGAATGCCTTTGCATAGTCAATAAAACACAGATAAACTTCTTTCTGGTATTCTCTGCTTTCAGCCAAGATCCATCTGACATCAGCAATGATATCCCTGGTTCCACGTCCTCTTCTGAATCCAACCTGAATTTCTGGCAGTTCCCTGTTGATTGACTGCTGCAACTGCTTTTGAAGGATCTTCAGCAAAAATTCACTTGTGTGTGATATTAATGATATTGTTCGATAATTTCCCCAATCTGTTGTATCACCTTTCTTGGGAATAGGCATAAATATGGATCTCTTCCAGTTGGTTGGCCAGGTAGCTGTTCTCCAAATTTCTTGGCACAGATGAGTAAGCACTTCCAAAGCTGCAGTCATTTGTTGAAACATCTCAGTTGATATTCCATCAATTCCTGGAGATTTGTTTTTCACCAGTGCCTTCAGTGCAGCTTGGCGCCTCCTTAAAAAGCTAGAAATAGAAATATACAATCCAGCAATCTCACTCCTAGGAATATATCCCACAAAACTAAGAGCTGTCACACGAATAGACATGTGCACACCCATGTTCATTGCAGCGTTATTCACAATAGCAAAATGTTAGAAACAACCGAAGTGCCCATCAACAAATAAATGGATAAGCAAATTATGGTACATACACAAAATGGAATACTACACAATGATAATAATGATGAATCCGTGAGGCATCTCACAGCATGGATGAATCTGGAGGGCTTTATGTTGAGTGAAATAAGACAATCACAAAAGGACAAACATTGTATGAGAGCACTATTATAAAAACCCAAGAAAAGGTTTACACATAGAAAAGAAAATCTTTGATGGTTATGAGGGAGGGAAGGCTTGGGGAGGGGAAATCACTAACTAGATAGTAAAAAAAACCAAACCTATCAAGTTGACTCTGACTCATAGCGACCTTATAGGACAGAGTAGAATGTCCCATAAAGTTTCCAAGGAGCCCATGGTGGATTTGAACTGCTGACCTTTTGGTTAGCAGCCATAACACTTACCCACTACATCACCAGGGTTAATGTTGGTGAAAGGAAAGACAACATCCGATATCGGGGAAGTCAGCAAAGCTTGGCCAAGGCAAAGTCATAGAAGCTTCCTAGACACATCCAAAAACCTTGAGGGACCAAGTTACTGTGGCTGAGGGCTGGGGACCAACCATGGTCTCTGGGGACATCTAGGTCAATTGGCATAACATAGTTCATAATGAAAATGTTCTACATCCTACTTTGGTGAGCAGCATCTGGGGACTTAAAAACTTTCGAGTAGCCATTTAAGATACATCTATTGGTCCCATCACGTTCAGAGCAAAGGATAGTGAAGAAAACCAAAGACACAAGGAAAATATTAGGCCAAAGGACTAACGGATCACATGAACCACAGCCTCCACTAGCCTGAGCCCATAAGAACTAGATGGTGCCCGACTAACACCGCTGACCACTCGACAGGGATCATGATAGTCGGTCTCTGATAGAGCAGGAGAAAAATATAGAACAAAATTTAATTCACAAAAAAGACCAGACTTGCTCATCTGTCAGAGACTGGAGGAACCCCTGAGACTATGGCCCCTGGACACCCTGGTAACTCAGAACTGAAGCCACTCCCAGAGTCCACCTTTCAGCCAAAGATTGGACAGGCCTATAAAACAAACAACACATGTGAGGGACATGCTTCTTAGTTCAATCAAGTATACGTGACCAAATGGGCAACATCTGCCCCAAAGCAAAGACAAGAAGGCAGGAAGGGACAGGAAAACCAGACGAATGGATACCGAGAACCTGGGGAGGAAAGGGAAAGGGGGAGGGTGCTGACACATTGCGGAAGTTGCAACCAATGTCACAAAACAATTTGTGTATAAATGTTTAAATGAGAAACTAATTTGTGCTGTAAACTTTCACCTAAAAGACAATAAATAAATAAACCTAATTCATATCTTTCATAATAAACATGAAGGAAAAAACAACAAAGCGTTCCCCCAATTATAGCTGTATAGAGGGCCCCGAAGACACCATTCCAGCCCTCCTTTCTAACACTGCATCCACATTTCTTTACAAAGCACATCTGTGATCTCTTAGGAGTCTGGCCCTCCGCGGGATCGAATGCATTTCAAGTGTCCTTTACTTCTGACTTGATCCCATTTCTGGTTTGTAAAGTGCAACAGCAAAGGAGGAACAGCAGGTGGCACTAGAGATTCTGTTACACAGGACTCCATAACTTCCTTCCTAAGAAACATGCCAGGCGGATAGACTGCAGCCCTTGAATTCTATTTCTTATCAACAATTAGGCCACACAGGGAATTATAAGAATCTGTCATTCTGAAATTACTAAGAAATGACCAAAATAGCTAAGTTAAAATTTGGAGGTTTATGTGGACTTTTTGTTATGGTATTGATTCTGAAAATGCCTTTGGATGGTGGGTGGTTTGGATAGACACTTAGGCCTCTTCCTTCCAAAAACTACACATCCACCCCACACACACAATTCAGGGGGTTCACAGCCCCCCGAGCTCAGCCATTTGCTTTTGGAGAGCATAAAGATCCAAATGTCTGTGTAAAAAAAAACTATTGCCATTGAGTCGACTCCAACTCATAGCGACCCTATAGGACATAGTAGAACTGCCCCATATGGTTTCCAAGGAGCAGCTGGTGGATTCAAACTGCCGACTTCTGGTTAGCAGCTAAGCTCTTAACCACTGCGCCACTGTGTAGTCTTTACTGATTTTGAGCGAGCTCCCCTTGCAAACATGCAGTGTGTGCCCCTAGATGTCAGCAGAGCACACAGCACCAGAGAAAACCCCCAGGAGGACAGCAATGGAGTCCTAGAAACTCAGCAGTGCACAACACAGGCCTCTGTCATCATGAGTGCTTACTGTTGTGATCCGGAAGGAAAAAAATATTAACTCATCTGCGGTCCAAATTGTAAGGAAGGGACGTGTGCTCTCCATAACCCATAACCATGATTCTTCAAGAAAATCTTCACTTTTAGTTCCTCCCCACTTCACCGCCCCTGGATGCCCAACTAAACCCATTGTCATCGAGTTGATTCCGACTCATAGAGACCTTACAGGACAGAGTAGAACTGCCCCATAGGGTTTCCAAGGAGCAGCTGGTGGATTCAAACTGCTGACCTTTTGGTTAGCAGCTATAGCTCTTAACCACTGCACCACCAGGGCTCCAAAGCACTCCACAAATCTGTCACCTATATCTAGATCTTTATTGATTCAAAAGGGTGAGAGATGTGTTAGCATCACCTAAGAAACTCTGCCTCTTCAGGTATTGACTGGAGAGTGGATGGAGTGTGACCTGTGTATGCTCTCTGGATAAGACATGGTTGATATGTACAAGAGGCTGGGTGTCCCAACATGACAATGTTATACCATGGGCATGTTGGAGCTCCAGGATGTGGTAGGCTAGGAACTGGTGTAGGCTAGAGGGAGTTAAGGGCCAAGAGAGTACCAGTGGCAGGACTACTTAACAGAGGGGTAATGTCATCAAGATGCAGGAGCCACTGTGGGCAGTTAGACGATAACCTGGAATGTTAACTAGAGGTGATCGGAGAAACCACTTAGCTCTGAGAGACCACTCAGAGAGATGGTTACAAATACCCCTGGTCATAGCGTCTGTGCAGACCAAGACTACATCTGGGAGAAGGTCGCCAGGATCACAGAGGGTAACAAATACTCCAGGTCACAGTCTCTGTGCAGACCAAGACTACCTGTGGGAGATGGTCACCAGGATCACAGAGGATAACAAATACTCCAGGTCATAGTCTCAGTGCAGACTAAGACTACGTGTGGGAGATGGTTACCAGGATCACAGAGGATAACAAATACTCCAGGTCATAGTCTCAGTGCAGACTAAGACTACGTGTGGGAGATGGTTACCAGGATCACAGAGGATAACAAATACTCCAGGTCATAGTCTCAGTGCAGACTAAGACTACATGTGGGAGATGGTTACCAGGATCACAGACGATAACAAGGACTCCAGGTCACATCGTTCATGCAGACCAAGACTACATGTGGGAGATGGTCACAAGGACCAAAGAGGGTAACAAATGCCCCTGGTCACAGCATCCATGCAAACAAAGACTACGTGTGGGAGATGGTCTCCAGTTTCACAGAGGGTAACAAATACTTTCGGTCAGAGCGTCCGTGCAGGCCAAGACTACGTGTGGGAGAGATGGTCACAAGGACCACAGAGGGTAACAAATACTCCAGGTAACAGTGTCCATGCAGACCAAGACTACATGTGGGAGATGGTCACCAGGATCACAGACGATAACAAGGACTCCAGGTCACATCGTCCATGCAGACCAAGACTACATGTGGGAGATGGTTACCAGTTTCACAGAGGGTAACAAATACTTTAGGTCAGAGCATCCGTGCAGACCAAGACTACGTGTGGGAGATGATCACAAGGACCAAAGAGGGTAACAAATGCCCCTGGTCACAGGGTCCATGCAGACAAAGACTACATGTGGGAGATGGTCACCAGGATCACACAGGGTAACAAATACTCCAGGTCACAGTCTCAGAGCAGACCGAGACTACATGTGGGAGACAGTCCCCAATTTCACAGACGGTAACAAATACTTGAGGTCACAGTGTCCATGGAGACCAAGACTACATGTGGGACATGGTCACCAGGATCACAGAGAGTAAAAAAAAATACTCCAGGTCACAGAGTCCATGCAGAAGGAGACTGCATGTGGGAGATGGTCACAAGGACCACAGAAGGTAACAAATACCCCTGGTCACAGCGTCCATGAAGACAAAAACTACATGTGGGAGATGGTCACAAGGACCACAGAGGGTAACAAATACACCAGCTCACAATCTCTGTGCAGACCAAGACTACATGTGGGAGAAGGTCACCATGATCACAGATGGGAACAAATACTCCAGGTCACAGTGTCCATGCAGACCAAGACTACATGTGGGAGATGGTCACCAGGATCACAGAGGGTAACAAATACTCTAGGTCAAAGTCTCTGTGCAGACCAAGACTACTTGTGAGAGATAGTCACCAGTTTCACAGACGGTAATAAATACTTTAGGTCACAGTGTCCATGCAGACCAAGACTACATGTGGGAGACAGTCACAAGGATCACAGAGAGTAACAAATACTCCAGGTCACAGCGTCCATGCAGACCAAGACTGCATGTGGGAGATGGTCACAAGAACCATAGAGGGTGAAAAATACCCCTGGTCACAGCGTCCATGCAGACCAAGCCTGCATGCAGGAGATGGTCACAAGAACCACAGAGGGTAAAAAATACCCCTGGTCACAGCGTCCATGCAGACCAAGACTACATGTGGGAGATGGTCACCACAATCACAGAGGGTAACAAATACTCCAGGTTACAGTCTCCATGCAGAACAAGACTACATGTGGGAGATGGTCAAAAGGATCACAGAGGATAACAAATACTCCATGTCACACTCTCCGTGTAGACCAAGACTGCATGTGGGAGATAGTCACCAGTTTCACAGAGGGTAACAAATACTTTAGGTCACAGCATCCATCCATACCAAGACTACATGTAGGAGATTGTCACCAGGATCACGGAGGGTAACAAATATGCCAGGTCACAGTCTCCATGCAGAACAAGGCTACATGTGGGAGATGCTCACCAGGATCAGAGATGGTAACAAATTCTCTAGGTCACAGCGTTCATGCAGACCAAGACGCTTGGGGGAGATGCTCACAAGGACCACAGAAGGTAGCAAATACCTCTGGTCACAGTGTCCATTCTGACCAAGACTACATGTAGGAGATGGTCACCAGGGTCACAGAGGGTAACAAGTACTCCAGGTCACATTGTTCATGAAGACCAAGACTACATGTGGGAGATGGTCACAAGGACCACAGACAGTAACAAATAACCCTGGTCACAGGTCCATGCAGACTAAGGCTACATGTGGCAATGGTCACAAGGACCACAGAGGGTAAAAAATACTTTAGGTCAGAGCATCCCTGCAGACCAAGACTACATGTGGGAGATGGTAAGCAGGATCACGGAGGGTTACAAATACTCTAGGTCAAAGCCTCCGTGCAGACCAAGACTACATATGGGAGATAGGCACCAGTTTCAGAGACGGCAACAAATACTTTAGGTCACAGCGTCTGTGCAGACCAAGACTATGTGCGGGAGACGGTCACCTGGATCACAGAGCGTAACAAATACTCCAGGTTACAGCATCCGTGCAGACCAAGACTGCATGTTTGAGATGGTCTCAAGAACCACAGAGGGTAACAAATACCCCAGGTCACAACGTCTATGCAGACCAAGACTACATGTGGGAGATGGTAACACGAACCACAGAAGGTAACAACAAGGCCAGGTCACAGTCTCTGTCCAGACGAAGACTACATGTGGGAGATGGTCAAAGGAACAGAGGGTAAGAAATACCCCTGGTCACAGCATCCATGCAGACCAAGACTATATGTCGGAGTTGGTCAAAAGGACCACAGAGGGTAAGAAATATGCCAGCTCACAGGCTCTTTGCAGACCAAGACTACACGTGGGAGATGGTCACCAGGATCACAGAGGTTAACAAATACTCCAGGTCACAGTGTTCATGCAGTCTAAGACTACATGTGGGTGATGGTCACAAGAACAACAGAGGGTAGCAAATACCCCTGGTCAGAGTGTCCATGCAGACCAAGACTACATGTAGGAGATGGTCACCAGGAACACAGAGGGTAACAAATACTCCAAGTCACTGTTTCCGTGCAAACCAAGACTACATGTGAGAGATGGTCACCATGATCACAGTGGGTAACAAAACTTCCAGGTCACAACGTCCGTGCAGATCAAGACTACATGTGGGAGATGGTCACCAGGATCACAGAGGGTAACAAGTACTCCAGGTCACAGCGTCCATGCAGACAAAGACTACATGTGGGGGATGGTCACAAGGACCACAGAGGGTAACAAATACTCCAGGTCACAGCGTCCATGCAGACTAAGACTACATGTGGGAGATGGTCACAAGAACCACAGAGGGTAACAAATACCCCAAGTCACAGCATCTATGCAGACCAGGACTACATGTGGGAGATGGTAACACAGACCACAGAAGGTAAAAAATAGACCAGGTCACAGTCTCTGTGCAGACCAAGACTACATGTGGGAGATGGTCACAAGAACCTCAGAGGGTAACAAATACCCCTGGTCACAGCATCCATGCAGATCAAGACTACATGTAGGAGATGGTCACCAGGAACACAGAGGGTAACAAATACTCCAAGTCACTGTGTCCGTGCAAACCAAGACTACTTGTGTGAGATGGTCACCACGATCACAGGGGGTAACAAAACCTCCAGGTCACAACGTCCGTGCAGATCAAGACTACATGTGGGAGACGGTCACCAGGATCACAGAGGGTAACAAGTACTCCAGGTCACAGCATCCATGCAGACAAAGACTACATGTGGGAGATGGTCACAAGGACCACAGAGGGTAACAAATACTCCAGATAACAGCATCCGTGCAGACCAAAACTACATGTGGGAGACGGTCACCAGGATCACGGAGAGTAACAAATACTCCAGGTCACAGTGTCCATGCAGACCAAGACTGCATGTTTGAGATGGTCATAAGAACCACAGACGGTAACAAATACCCCAGGTCACAGCATCTATGCAGACCAGGACTACATGTGGGAGACGGTAACACGGACCACAGAAGGTAAAAAATAGGCCAGGTCACAGTCTCTGTGCAGACCAAGACTACATGTGGGAGATAGTCACAAGAACCTCAGAGGGTAACAAATACCCCTGGTCACAGCATCCATGCAGATCAAGACTACATGTGGGAGATGGTGACCAGTTTCAGAGAGGGAAACAAATACTTTAGGTCACAGTGTCCGTGCAGACCAAGAATACATGTGGGAGACAGTTACATGGACCACAGAGGGTAAAAAATACTCCAGGTCACAGCATCCGTGCTGACCAAGACTACATGTAGGAGATGTTCACCAGTATCACGGAGGGTACCAAATATGCCAGGTCACTGTCTCCGTGCATACCAAGGCTACATGTGGGAGATGGTCACCAGGAACACAGAGGGTAACAAATACTTTAGGTCACAGTCTCCATCCAGACGAAGACTACATGTGGGAGATGGTCACCAGGATCACAGAGGGTAACAAATACTCCAAGTCAGAGTGTCCGTGTAGACCAAGACTACATGTGGGAGATGGTCAGCAGGATCACAGAGGGTAAGAAGTACTCCAGGTCACAGCGTCCTGGCAGACCAGGACTACATGTGGGAGATGGTCACGAGGACAACAGAGGGTAACAAATACTTTAGGTCACAACGTGCATGCATACTAAGACTACATGTGGGAGATATTTACCAGTTTCACAGAGGGTAACAAAGACTTTTTCTCACAGCGTCCGTGCAGACCATGACTACATGTGGGAGACGGTCACCAGGATCACAAAGTGTAACAAGTACTCCAGGTCACAGCGTCCATGCAGACCAAGACTACATGTGGGAGATGGTCAGAAGGACCACAGAGGGTAACAAATACCCCTGGTCACAGCATCCATGCCAACCAATCCTGATGGCAGTTCGAGAAAAACAACAAGTCACATACAGAGGAGAAACAATAAGACTAAGCTCGGGTTGTTCAGCAGAAACCATGCAGGCAAGAAGGCAATGGGATGACATATATAAAACCTTGAAGGAAAATAACTGCCAGCCAAGAATAATATATGCCGCAAAACTCTCATTCAGATATGATGGTGAAATTAGGTCATTTCCAGATAAACAGAAATTAAGGGACTATGTAAAAACCAAACCAAATATACGAGACTTATTAAAGGAAGTCCGTCGATCTGAGAACAAACAATATCAGATGACAGGCTGAATATAGGACACAGGATTGGACTAGCCAGATACCAATCTAGGAAATGAACTCTTAAGGACTATGCAAAACCAAAAGAATTACAAAAGGGAACCAGAGAGGTTAATCTGTAAATGACAACAGCATCACAACAATAAAAGAGGGAATAAATGGTGTAGGTATAGAACCTTCTAATGGAGATGAAGTCAAGCGATACCAAGTAATAATAGACTGGTTCAAATCTAGGAAGACAAGGGTAAATTTCAAGGTAACCACAAAGAAAGTTAACAAACCTACTCATCAAAATAAAGAAGAAAAACATGAAGTCTCAGTAAAAACAAAAGAAATGAAAAAAAAATCCACAAACGAAAGGAACTCAGAACAGGAGAGTAACAGGAACAAAGAAAATGTCAGCACCATGAAAAAAAGTACTACAAAATGCAATCCCACTCCTGGGAATATATCTTAGAGAAATAAGAGCCGTCACTCTAATAGACATATGCACACCCATATTCACTGAAGCACTGTTCACAATAGCAAAAAGATGGAAACAACCTAGATGCCCATCAACAGATGAATGGCAAAACAAACTATGGTACATACACACAATGGAGTATTATACAAAGATAAAGAACAATGATGAATCTGTGAAGCATCTCATAACATGGATGAAACTGGAGGACATTATGCTGAGTGAAATAAGTTAATCACAAAAGGACAAATATTGTATGAGACCTCTACTGTAAAAACTCATGTAAAAGTTTACACACAAAAAGAAACAATCTTTGTTGGTTATGAGGGATGGGAGTGGTGGTGGGGAACTAAATAGATAAGTGGTAACTTTGGTGAAGCGTAAGACAGCACACATTACTGGGGAAGCCAGTACAACTTGTACAAGGAAAGGTCATGGAAGCTCCATAGACACTTCCAAACTCCCTGAGGGACTGAATTGCCGGGCAGAGGGCTATGGGGACCATGGTCTCGGGGAAAGTCTAGCTCAAATGACATAACACAGTTTATAAAGACAATGTTCTACATTCTACCCTGGTGAGTAGCATCTGGGGTCTTAAAAGCCTGTGAGCAGCCATCTAAGATACTCCACTGGTCTCACCCCTTTGGGAGCAAGGGAGAATGAAGAGAACAAGAGACGAGGAAAAGATTACTCCAAAGGACTAATGGACCACAGCTACCATGGCCTCCAGTACAGCTAGATGGTACCCGGCTACCACCACTGACTGCTCTGACTGGGATCACAATAGCGGGTCCTGGACAGATCTGGAAAAGGATGTAGAACAGAATTCTAACTCACAAAAAAAAGACCAGATTTACTGGCCTGACAGACTGGAGAAACCCCAAAATTATGGCCCCTGGACACCCTTTTAGCTCAGTGGTGAAGCCCCTCCTGAAGTTCACTGTTCAGCCGGGGACTGGACAGCCTCATAAAACAAAACAGGACTAATGGGACACAGCAGTCCAGGGACAAGGACTAGAAGGCAGGAAGAGACAGGAAAGCTTGTGATAGGGAACCCAAGGTTGAGAAGGGAGAGTGTTGACTTGTCATCGCATTGTTAACCATTGTCATAAGGCAATATGTTATGTCATCGGGTTGTTAACCACTGTCATAGGGCAATATGTGTACTAACTGTTTAATGAGAAACTACTTGTTCTGCAAACCTTCATCTAAGGTACAAAAAAAAAAAAGAATTATCTATGTGAGATCAAATTGACAACAGCAACTCAAAAGATTTGATGGGAAGCCTAGGCGACTGTGAGTTGAAGATAATGTTGATGGAATAATTTGGAAAAGGACAGTGAGAAAGGCAGCACAACTGGAAGAATGTAATTGATGTCACTGAATTGTACATGTAGAAACTTTCGAAATGGTGTAATATTGGCTAGGTATATTTGCACCAAAAAAAAGTTCCTCAAGGTCAAGAAGGGAGAGGGTTGACATGTCGTGGGGTTGTTAACCAATCTTATAAAACAATATGTGTACTGACTGTTTAATGAGAAACTATTTGTTCTGTAAACCTTCATCTAAAGTACAATAAAACCTTGAGAACAGGAACAAGACAAGGATGCCCTTTATCACCACTCCTATTTAAAATTGTGCTGGAAGTTCTAGCTAGAGTAATAAGGCAAGAAAAAGAATTAAAGGGCATCCAAATTGGTAATGAAGAAGTTAAACTGTCCCTGTTTGTGGATGATATGTTACTATACATAGAAAACCCTAAAGACTCCA
>NW_004443938.1:3882929-3906651 GCF_000243295.1 Trichechus manatus latirostris | reverse complement strand
CCAAAAAAAGAAAAAAAAAAGTTCAAGAAGTGAGAGGGTTGACATGTCGTGGGGTTGTTAACCAATGTCATAAAACAATATGTGTACTACTGTTTCATAAGAAACTATTTGTTCTGTAAACCTTCACCTGAAGTACAATAAAAAAATAATAAAATAAAGTACAATAAAAAAATTTTAAAATAAAAGATATTGCAAAAGCTTAACAACAAAAAGGCAAATAACCCAGTTAAAAATGGGCAAAGGATATGAACAGGCACTTCGCCAAAGAAGACATTCAGGCGGCTAACAGACACATGAAGAAATGTTCACGATCATTAGCTGTTAGAGAAATGCAGATCAAAACTACAATGAGATACCATCTCACCCCAACAATGCTAGCATTAATCCAAAAAACACAAAATAATAAATGTTAGAGAGGTTGTGGAGAGACTGGTACACTTATACACTGTTGGTGGGAAAGTAAAATGGTACAGCCACTTTGGAAATAGGTTTGGCACTTCCTTAAAAAGCTAGAAATAGAAGTATCATGCGATCCAGCTATCCTGCTCCTTGGAATATATCCTAGAGAAATAAGAGCTGTCAAATGAATAGATATATACATACCCATGTTCATCACAGCACTGTTCGCAGTAGCAAAAAGATGGAAGAAACCTACATGCCCATCAACAGACGAATGGATAAGCAAATTATGGTATATCCACACAATGGAATACTACACAACAATAAAAAACAACGATGAAGCCGTGAAACATCTTATAACATGGAGGAAGCTGGAGGGCATTATGCTGAGTGAATTTAGTTAGTCACAGAAGGACAAATATTGCATAAGACCACTATTATAAGAACTCAAGAAAAGGTTTAAACACAGAAGAAAACATTCTTTGATGGCTACAAGGGTGGGGAGGGAGGGCAAGGGTTATTTACTAACTAGATAGTAGATAAGAATTATCTTAGGTGAAGAAAAGGACAGCACCCACTACAGGGGAAGTCAGCACAACTGGACTAAACCAAAGCTAAGAAGTTTCCTGAATACAATAAAACACTTTGAGGGACAGAGTAGCAGGGGTAAGGGTCTGGGGAACATGCTTTCAGGGGACATCTAGGTCAATTGGCATAGCAAAGCTTATTAAGAAAATGTTCTGCATCCTACTTTGGTGAGTGGCGTCTGGGGTCTTAAAAGCTTGCAAGCAGCCATCTAAGATGCATCAATTGGTCCCAACCACCTGGAGTAAAGGAGAATGAAGAACACCAAAGACACAAGGAAAGTATTAGCCCAAGAGACAGAAAGGGCCACATAAACCAGAGACTTCATCAGCCTGAGACCAGAAGAACTAGATCATGCCCAGCTACCACCAATGACTGCCCTGACAGGGAACACAACAGAGAGTCCCTGATGAAGCAGGAGAAAGGTGGGGTGCAGAACTCAAATTCTAGTAAAAACACCAGACTTAGTGATCTGACTGAGACTGGCAGAACCCCGGAAAGCATGGCCCCCTGAGTCTCTGTCAACCTAGAACTAAAACAATTCCCAAGGTCAACTCTTCAGACAAAGATTGGACTGGACTGTGGGACATAAAGTGATACTCATGAAGAGTGTGATTCTTAGCTCAAGTAGATACATGAGACTCAATGGGCAGCTTCTGTCTGGAGGTGAGATAAGAAGGCAGAGAGGGTTAGGAGCTGGTTGAATGGTCGTGGGAAATCGGGTGGAAAGGAGGAGTGTGCTGTCACAGTACGGGGAGAGCATTATGGTCATATAACAATGTATGTATAAATTTTTGTATGAGAAACTAACTTGAAATGTAAATTTTCACTTAAACAACAACAACAAAAAACGTGAAGCGAATACAATGTGAAGAAATAAGAATAACTAAAATAATACATATAAATAAATTAAAAAAAAACAAATTAGTTAGTAAAGCTAGAGTTAACACAAGCTTCCTGTTATAAGATAAATATATGAAAAACAAAACAAAACAAAACACCAAACCCATTGCCCTCGAGTCATTTCTCACTTATAGGACCCTATAGGACAGAGCATAAATTAGCCACTTAACCACTGCACCAGCAGGGCTCCTTGTTGTTGCTGTTAGGTGCCATTGAATCGGTTCCGACGCATAGCGACCCTATGCACTACAGAACAAAACACTGCCCGGTCCTGCGCCATCCTCACAATCATTATGCTTGAGCCCATTGTTGCAGCCACTGTGTTAATCCATCTTTTGAGGGTCTTTCTCTTTTTCACTGGCCCTCTACTTTACCAAGCATGATGTCCTTCTCCAGGGACTGATCCCTCCCAATAGCATGTCCAAAGTATGTGAGACGTAGTCTCGACATCCTTGCTTCTAAGGAACATTCTGGTTATACCTCTTCCAAGACAAATTTGTTTGTTCTTTTGGCAGTCCATGGTATAGTCAATATTCTTCACCAACACCGTAATTCAAAGGCGTCAATTCTTCTTCGGTCTTCCTTCTTTACTGTCCAGCTTTCGCATGCACATGAAGCGATGGAAAACACCATGGCTTGGGTCAGGTGCACATAAGTCTTCAAGATGACATCTTTGCTTTTCAACACTTTAAAGGGGTCCTTTGCAGCAGATTTGCCCCATGCAATGTGTCTTTTGATTTCTTGACTGCTGCTTCCATGGTGTTGATTGTGGATCCAAGTAAATTGAAATCCTTGACAACTTCAATCTTTTCTCCGCTTATCATGATGTTGCTTATTGGTCCAGTTGTGAGGATATCTGTTTTCTTAATGTTGAGGTGTAAACTATACTGAAGGCTATGGTCTTTGACCTTCATCAGTGAGTGCTTCAAGTCCTATTCACTTTTAGCAAGCAAGGTTGTATCATCTGCATAACGCAGGTTATTACTGAGCCTTCCTCCAATCCTGATGCCCTGTTCTTCAAATAGTCCAGTTTCTCATATTATTTGTTCAGCATACAGTTTGAATCAGTGTAGTGAAAGAATACAACCCTGACGCACACATTTCCTGACTTTAAACCACGAAGTAGCCCCTTGTTCTGTTCAAATGACTTCCTCTTGATCTATGTACAGGTTCCTCATGAGCACAATTAAGTGTTCTGGAATGCCCATTCTTCCCAAAGTTATCCATAATTTGTTATGATCCACATAGTTGAATGCCTTTGCATTTACACAGGTAAACTTCTTTCTGGTATTCTATGCTTTTAGCTAGGATCCATCTGACACCAACAATGATATACCTGGTTCTACGGCCTCTTCTGAATACGGCTTGAATTTCTGGCAGTTCCCTGTCAATATATTGCTGCAGCTGGTTTTGAATGATCTTCAGCAAAATTTTACCTGTGTGTGATATTCATGATATTGTTCTATAACTTCCGCATTTGGTTGGATCACCTTTCTTGGGAATAGGCATAAATACAGATCTCTTCCAGGCGGTTGGTCAGGTAGCTGTCTTCCAAAGTTCTTGGTGTAGACGAGTAAGCACGTCCAGTGCTGTGATCGTTTGTTGAAACATCTCAATTGGTGTCTGTCAGCTCCTGGAGCCTTGTTTTTTGCCAGTGCCTTCAATGCAGCTTGGACTTCTGCCTTCAGTACCATGGGTTCCTGATCATGGTTGAATGTTGACCAATTATTCTTGGTATAGTGACTGTGTGTGTTCCTTTCATCTTCTCTTAATGGTTCCTATATCATTTACTATTTTCCCCATAGAATCCTTCAATATTGCAACTAGAGGCTTGAATTTTTTCTTCAGTTCTTTTAGCCTGAGAAATGTCGAGGTGTGCTTCCCTTTTGGTTTTCTACCTCCAGGTCTTTGCACATGTCATTATAATGTTTTACTTCTGCCTTCTGGAGCCACCCTTTGAAATTTTCAATTCAGCACTTTTACATCATCGTTTCTTCCTTTCACTTTAGCTACTCGACGTTCAAGAGCAAGTTTCAGAGTCTCTTCTGACGTCCATTTTTGGTCTCTTCTTTCTTTACTGTCTTTTTCGTGACCTCTTGCTTTATTCATGTATGATGTCCTTGATGTCATTCCACAACTCATCTGGTCTTCAGTCATTACTGTTCAATGCATCATATCTATTCTTGAGATAGTCTCTAAATTCAGGTCGGATATGCTCAAGGTGGTACTTAGGCTCTGGTGGACTTGTTCTAATTTTCTTCAGTTTCAACTTGAACCTGCATATGAGCAATTGATGGTCTGTTTCACAATTGGCTCCTGGCCTTGTTCTGACTGATGATATTGAGCTTTTCCTTTGTCTCTTTCCACAGATGTAGTCAATTTGATTCCTGTGGATTCCATCTGGCGAGGTCCATGTGTACAGTCACTGTTTATGTTGGTGAAAAAAGGTATTTGCAATGAAGAATTTCCTTGGTCTTGCAAAATTCTATCATGCGATCTCTGGCATTGTTTCTATCACCAAGGCCATGTTTTCCAACTACTAATCCTTCTTCTTTGTCTCCAACTCTCACATTCCAATCACGAGTAATTATCAGTTCATCTGATTGCATGTTTGATCAATTTCAGACTGCAGAATTTGGTAAAAAATCTTCAATTTCTTCTTCTTTGGCTTTAGTGGTTGATGCATAAATTTGAATAATAGTCGTATTAACTGGTCTTCCTTGTAGGCATATGGATATTATCCTATCACTGACAGAATTGTACTTCAGGATAGATCTTGAAATGTTCTTTTTGATGGTGAATGCACCGCCATTCCTCTTCAAGACATCATTCCCGGCATAGTAGACCGTATGATTGTCTGATTCAAAATGGCCAATACCAGTCCATTTCAGCTCACTAATGCCTAGGATATTGATGTTTATGCATTCCATTTCATTTTTGACAATTTCCGATTTTCCTAGATTTATACTTCATACGTTTCACATTCTGATTATTAATGGATGTTTGCAGCTGTTTCTTCTCATTTTGAGTTGTGTCACATTAGCAAATGAAGGTCCCAAAACCTTGACTCCATCCACATCATTAAGGTCAACTCTACTTTGAGGGGAAACCCTGGTGGCGTAGTGGTTAACCAAAAGGTCAGCAGTTTGAATTCACCAGATGCTCCTTGGAAACTCTATGGGGCAGTTCTACTCTGTCCTACAGAGTCGCTTTGAGTCAGAACTGCTTGGGTGGCAAGGGGTTTAGTTTGGGTTTTCTACTTTGGGGAGGGAGCTCTTCCCCAGTCATATTTTGAGTGCCTTCCGACCTGAGGGGCTCATCTTCTGGCACTATGTCAGACAATGTTCCGCTGCTATTCATAAGGTTTCCACTGGCTAATTCTTTTCAGAAGTAGACTGCTGGCCCTTCTTCCTAGTCTATCTTTGTCTGGAAGCTCAGCTGAAACCTATCCACCATGGGTGACCCTGTTGGTATTCGAATACCGGTGGCATAGCTTCCAGCATCACAGCAACGTGCAAGCCCTCACAGTATGACAAACTGACAGATGCCTGGGGGAGAGTTCCTTAGGCCTACAAAAATAAAGAATTCAATGAGAGGTGCAGGCATTACCTTGTGCCATGGGTTGATCTGTGTCCTCCCGAAAGATACATTGAAGTTCTAACCCCTTTTACCTGTGAACATGGCCTTGTTTGGAAATAGGGACTCTGAAGATGCTATTAGTTAGGTTAACATGAGGTCATAGAGGAGCAGGGTGCGTCCTGATCCTATATGACGATGCCTCATAAAAGAGAAGAAAAGACACAGAGGAAATGGCCGTGTGACTGTGGAGTGATGCAGCCACAAGCCCAGGAATGCCTGGGGCCACCAGAAGCTAGAAGAGGCAGGAAGGATTCTCCCATAGAGCCTTTGGGGAGAGCACATCCGTGTGACACCCTAATTTGGAGTTCCGGCCTCCAGAACTGTGAGAGAGTAAATTTGTTTATCTAACCCGCCCGATCTGTGGTGCTCAGCCATGGCAGCCACACACCTGGTGTGTTTTATCTTTATCTTTATCTTAGGTATCATAAGTGTGTGTTTCATCTCTTTTATTGCCATCGTCTGTTAATTCTCACCTCTATAGAAGATACTAGTCTGTGCATTCGTATTCTTCGACGTCTCCCGTGGGGAGATCAAAATTGATTCTCTTTCAGCCTAGCTGATCTGCGTACCTATGTTAACAACAAGCTTCACCTGGATTGGCAAGATTAAAAAAGCATTCCAAAACACTTTGTCTGTAATAAAAGAAAAAGAAATGAATAATGTGATTGCAAAAGAAGATACACTGACAGAATCAGTAGCTGAGGCAGCGGCTTAAACCTCTCCTCTCCCTTCTCCTGAGTCACTCTTCTGAAACAGAAATGTACCTCTCCCACTGTCTTCTCTTTGCAAAGTGGCCGATTTACAAGAAAGCCAGTTGCTGTCGAGTCGACTCTGACACGTGGCCACCCCATGTGTGTCAGAGTAGAACTGTGCTTCATAGGGTTTTTAAAGGATGGTTTTCTGGACATAGATCGCCAGGCCTTTCTTCTGAGTCACTGCTGAGTGGACTCCAACTGCCAAACTTTTGGTTAGCAGTCGAGTGTGTTAACCATTTGTACCACCAAGGGATTCCAATTCACAAGAACTGGCCCCAGAATCAGCAGAAAAGTGACTGCAGGGGCAAAGCAGCAGCACTCTGTCCCTTCCTGCTGCTCAGAATATCCACAGATATTGTTACCCTTGTCATTGTTGTTAGTTGCCGTCAAGTCGGCTCTGACTCATGCGACCTCATGTACAACAGAATGAAACGTTGCCCGGTCCTGCACCATCTTTACGATCATTGGTGTGCTTGAGTCCATGGTTGTGGACAGCGTGTCAATCCATCTCTTTGAGGGTTTCCCTGTTTTTCGCTGACCCTCCATTTCACTAACCATGATAACTTTTTGCAGGGATTGGTCTTTCTGATACTGTGTCCAAAGGAAGCAAGTCAAAGTTTCGCCATCCTCACTTCTAAGGAGCATTCTGGTTGTAGTTCTTCTAAGACTGATTTGTTCATTCTTCTGGCAGTCCATACGTGCAGGAGCCATTAAAAAGGAGGAATTAAAAAAACTTTAAGGAGGAATTGGCTAAAATCTGTGGCAGAAATATTGTCAGTTGGTGGGAAGCCATCAGTTTTGGACCTAATGTCTATCAGAGCACACTTACAGGAAAACTATGTTGAGTTCTTCGGTAATTACAGGCATATTTTGTGCCAGGAAAGATATAAACCTTTTATTATTTGCATACAATGTGATCTTTCGCATGGAAAAGCTAATGGACTCAGACAATTTATTGTGTCTGATAATAGGTAAGCAAGGTTGCCTGAGACAAATCCACTTTACAAATATAATAACATTTCTCTATCCCAGCAAAAGCCAACTGTAAAAATACAATCAAAATAATGAATCATTCACAGCAACCAAAGCTGTAAAATGTCTGGGTGTTGGCTTAGCAGAGAGTGCACGTGGCCCCTCGGGTCTGTTGGGCTTGGGGTACAGAGCCCGGGCTTCCCAACTTTGTGTCCTGCTCGGCTCCTTCCTGCCCCTGGGTCATTGGACAACTGTACTAAAATCGGCTCAGTCTTCCCGCGAGAAAACTGGGGATGATCATAAGAGTTCCCTGCTTCGCCAGCCCCCTACCAGTCCATTTCTTTGCCCCCTTTTGCAGCAAAAACCCTTGAAAGAACTGCCAACTCACTGTCTCCAGTTTGTCTCCTCCCCATCTCTCTTGCCCCGTCTCTCAGCCAGCTGCTCTTGGCAAGTGCACTGGTGGGCTCCACGTTGCGAAGCCAGTGGTCAAGTCTCAGAGCTCATCTCACTTGACACCTTGGACCAGTCCCTCCTGTTTGAAGCCTCTGCTCACTGAGCGTTGGATTCCATTAGTGCAGTACCTGGTTTTCCCCAGACTCAGTGGTCATTCCCTCTCAGTCTATCACGCCTTTTCTTCCTGATCTCTTACTGTTGAGCCACTTGGCCCTTGATCATCTGTTCTCAGAACCTCAGTAAGCTTGTTCACTCTTAAGCTTTATATACAACCCTACATGCTGACAATCCCCAAATGAATATCACCAGCTGTTATGGATTGAATCGTGTCCCCCAAGTGGAAATCCTAACCCTCCCATCTGTAAATATGACCTTGTTTGGAAATAGGGGTTTTCTTTTCTTATGTTAATGAGGTCATACCAGAATAGAGTGGGCCCTAAACCTAATCACTTCCTAGTTATAAAAAAATAAAGCAGAATAGACACAGAGACACACACCTGGGGGAAGACAGACACACATGCAGATTCATCTACAAGACCAGGAACTCCCAGGATTTCCTGCTACTAGAAGCTGACACGGACAAAGAAGGGCCTCTCCCTAGAGCTATGCCCTGAATTTGGACTTCCAGCCTCCAGAACTGTGAGAAAATAAAGTTCTGCTCTTTAAAACCATCCACTTGTGATATTTTTTGTCATAACAGCACCAGGAGACTAAGACACCAGCTAAGACCTGAACCTAAAGTACAGAATCATATATCCAACTGCCTACTTAACATCTCCACTTAAAGTCGAGTAATAATCTCTTTGATGCCTATGAACAACCACCTCATGAGATTTGTTTTCTCAGTTCAGAGGCTCAGGGTCATGGTTTCTTAGGACATTCCAGTCAGTTGACCTCATATTGATTTTGGTGCTTCTATTTTACCTCTTAGTTCATTGTGTAGTGCCTAGGGGTCTTCAGAGTTTTTGAGTGGCCATCCAAGATGCTACAGTTGGTCTCTATTCACAGGAAGCACCAGAGGAAGAAGGAGAGTCAGAAATCAGCAGAGGAAATGGAATATGTGTCCAATCACCTCCATGAAAAACTGCCTTCTTTGCCATGAGATGAGAAGAACTGGATGGTGCCCAGCTACCAATACTGAACATTTAGATCAAGGATTCTATAGCAGTATGCTGATCAAAAGGGGTAAACTGTAGAACAGAGTTTAAAATTCTCAGAGAATCCAGACTTTCTGGAGCCATTGAGGCCAGATGACTCCCCCTACCTGAAACTATTACCCTGTGGAAATCTTTAAATCTTGAACCAAAACTATCCCCTGAAGTCATCTTTGAGCCAAATAATAGTTTAGCCTAAATAGAAAAGAATATCTGCCTTTTTAAAAAAATCTGCATTAAGCATTATATTCTTTTAAAGAATTATCTATATGTGATCAAATTGACAACAGCAACTCGAAAGGATAGATGAGAAGCTTAGGGGGCAGTGGATTTGTGTTAGTGGTGGTGAAATAGTTTGGAAAAGCTGTCGAGAAAGGTGGCACAAGCTGAAGAATGTAAGCAATGTTACTGAATTGTACATGTAGAAATTTTTGAAGTGGTATACTTTTTATTGTATATATTTTCACCAAATAAATTAAAATTAATTAAAAAAAAAGTCTAGTGATCATCTTAAACACAATGTTTCACACCCACAATCCTAACATTCCCCTTCAAGCCTCTTCTATCCACAAGATGTTCCATCTCAGCTGATGGTGACTCCATCCTTCCAGTTTCTCAAGCCAAGAGCCTTGGAACTTTATGTTTGATTTTTCTCTTTCTCTTCCCCCTCCTTCCCTCATCACATCCAATCTTTTAGAAAATCCTGTGGTACCTACTTTCAAAACGTTCTCAGAATATGCCCTCCTCTTACCACTTCCCTAGCTACCTACCACTCCGGCCCAAGCAACCATCACCTCTTCCATAGAATATCGTGAGTCTCCCCGCTTTTCACTCTGTACCTCTCCGTCTACACAGCAACCAGGGAAATCCAGTCAAAACAAAAGTTGGCTATAACTCAAAACCCAGGGACTTTGCATCTCACCCTGAGTAGTAGCCAGAGCCCCTGCAGTGGTCTCCATGGCCTACAGGGTCTGGCCCCAGTTCCTCTATGGCCTCACTCCCCAGTCCTCTCCTAGTACTCTCCCTTACACTCACTCTGTGCCAGTCACACTGGCCTTTTCACTGTTTCTCGCTGTCTTCAAACCCCTGGGTGGTGCAAATGTTTAACACACTCAGCTGCTATTCAAAAGACTGGAGATTCAAATCCAATCAGAGGCACCTTGGAAGAAATACCTGGTAATCAGCCTGGTAAAAATCAGGATGTGTAAAAATGTGGAGCACATTTTTGCTCTGACACACATGAGGGCACCATAAGCCAGAGTTGACTCGATGGAAGCTATTTTTTTTTTTTAAGGCACAGAAATCCCATTCCTAAGCATATATCCACATTCCTGGGCCCATGAAGGGATATAACTAAGACCTCCACTGTAGCATTGTCCATGGGAATGGAGAGTTGAGGCCGTGTCGGTGTCTGTCCCTTGGGGAATAGAACAAGGAAATGTGTTGGACTCATGGGACATTACAGAATAGTATGCAGTATGTCACCAACGGGCTCGTGAGCACATAAACACGGAGAGACCTTAAACCACGTTAGCACGTTCGCGTTTGGATGGAAGGAAAGGGAGGTAAAAATGTGACAAACAAATAAACAAAATGAGAGAGAGATTTTAAACAAATTAAAGATGATCGTGTGTGTGGAACTGAGAGTATAATTAATTCAATCCTGGTACTCAAGGTTAAAAAAATAATCTTTAATTACAGTTACAGGCCATCGACAGCATCACCTCACAAGGTCAAGCTTTGTAAGTTGCTGACTTTCTGAACAGTCCCACCCAACCCTGTTACCAACGTCAACCTGGGTCTAGGTCTGGACAGTGAAAAGGGAAAACCGAAGAAGAACTGATGCATTTGAACTGTGGTGTTGGTGAAGAATACTGATACACCGTGGACTGCCAGAATGAACAAATCAGTCTTAGAAGAAATACAACCAGAAGCCTCCTTACAAGTGAGGATGGTGAGACTTTGACGCTCTTACTTTGACACATATCAGGAAAGACCAATCTCTAAAAAAGGACATCATGGTAGAGGGTCAGTGAAAACGAGGGAAACCCTCAAAGAGATGGATTGCCGCAACAGCCACAACAATGGGCTGAGATACACCAACTGTCATGAAGATGGCGCAGGACCAGGTCACGTTTAGTTCCGTTACACCTAAGGTCTCCATAAGTCAAAGCCAACTTGACGGCAACTAGCAACAACGAAGCCATGTTTTCAAAGCGCTATCCTGTTCATCCTATTATTAAAAGTTTTACTCGGCCTTATAATTTCCCACCTGAATGGACCCCCCACAACGTTGCTACATGAACTTAGTACCAAGCAGTAATTTAGCAAGATAGCCACAGATCTTAGTACTTCCCCTCATCTGAGAAAGAATCCAGAGCCCACCTCATATGGCTCAGGGAATGCTTAGCCACCAGGGTCCCAGATAGACTTTCAAACAGCCCTAAAATTGGCTGGGAAATAAACCAGGCTCTCCTAAACAGCACAGTGTGAGCATGAACAGTGGGAACACTAATTCTGGGGAGGAACCTCATATTGTACATGCCACAATGACACAACTGGCAGTAGGCTGTGGGAAGATTCTCAGATTACTCCTGTACAAGTCAAAAGGACGTTATAACTGGGTACAGCACTCCTCTTCCTAAAGCCGGCTTCTGTAAGATCACAGACAACAATGAGCCTCACCACTTACACGGGGGCAGTGGTGGTTCACTGTAGAATGCTCTCCTTCCGTGCAGGAGACCCACGTTCCATTCCCGGCCAGTGCACCTCATGTGAAGCCACCACCCGTCTGTCACTGGAGGCTTGTGTGTTGCTATGATGCTGAACAGTTTTCAGAGGAGCTTCCAGACTAAGATAGACTAGGAAGAAAGGCCTGACAATCTACTTCCAAAAATCAGCCAGTGAAAACCCTATGGATCACAACAGTCTGATCTGCAACTGATCATGGGGATGGCACAGGACTCGGCAGGGTTTCATTCTGCCATGCATGGGGCAGCGATGAGTTAGAGGCTGACTCCACAGCAGCCAACAACCACTTACAGTAAGAACAGTGTGTCAGCACCGCCCTTGTGTGGATGCTACACTCACAGTCACACCCAAACGGCCTTGCCTTGCTCGCCATGACTCAGCTCTCCTCCCATATGAATCAGCCTGCTCCTGAGATCAGATGGGGTTCATGCTGGGAGAGAGAGCGTACCCAGCCAAGCTGCTCACAGCACCGGAACGATCAAGTGTGTCCATGAAATAATCATTCACACTGTCACTGGTGAGACACTGTGGTGGAAAATTCCCCGACACGTGTGTTCTGTTTGCACGTGGACAGTGGCAATGGAGAGGGCACACTCAGGGCCAAGGATGAGCTCATGTTGAGCGGGCATTCAGCTAAGCCATGAAAGTCAGAACCATAGCCCTGGCGCTGATTACTGGGGGACTTTGTATGAACTTCGGAGCCTTTATAAGCACAATACTCATAGGATGCTAGTCAATATTTGCCAATTAAAAACAATTTTTAAAAAAAATTTATATAAAAATCCTTTTTAATCCTTTGAAGAAAGGAAGGCATCGCATCCCCTGGCTTTCTTAGAAAAGTCCAAAAGGTACTTTGGCAAAGCTTAGTCCAGCCTGCTTTCTGCTTCAGTTTCTGCTGCATGGTGAAGGAAGGAAAACTCTCAGTTAATCACCTGTTCTAGAGTCAGCATATGTGCAATTCCTGAGATAACAGCTTTCAAAAATTAAAACCCACTTAATAAGAAAATTATATTGAGCATCACACATTCTCTCTCTGGTGATGCCAGAGCCATCGGAGGGTGTTTCAGCACTTCTCTGGAAGGCTAATTATGACACTTGTGATAATTAGCGGCGCACTGTAGACTGGAGATGAGCGTAGGGAAGTTCTTACAAAACCACTGGAAAAGGAGCGAATGAAAGCAAGTGTCAGAGCCTCACGGGGGGTGTTTGCCACCCACCTCCCAACCTGGCTCCCACCCACATGCCCTGGACTCGCTTTCAACCCTCAGCTTAAATGTCATTTCCCCTGCGAGGCCCTCCCAGGTATCCATGCAGGGGGGGTCCCATTTAGACTGTCTCAAAGCTCTGTAGCTCCTACTTCAGTTTCCTCGTGCTGTTGTAACACAAATACCACAAGTGGGTGTCTTTAAAGAACAGAAATGTGTTTTCTCACAGTCCTGGAGGCTAAAAGTCTGAATCATGGATTTGGCCATGTTGATTCCTTCCGGGAGACTCTCTCCTAGTTTCTGGTGTTGCTGGAGATCCTTGGCGCGCCTCGGTTCCTTGGAGTTCCTTGGCTTGTAGATGATCCTCACGTGCATCTTGTCTTCACCCTGTGTGCTTCTCCATGTCTACTCTGGTCCTTTTATAGCTCAGAAGTGATTACGTTCAGGACCCACCCTACACTGGTATGAGTTCATTAAACAACAAATAACCCCTATGTCCAAACAGGTCACATCCACAGGTACAAGGGCCTAGAATTCAGGGCATTTGCTGGAGGAACACAATTCAATCCATAACACACCCTACACTTTCATGGCATTTACCATTTGCCTAAAGTACATGTTTAACATCAGTCACGGCCTCCCTCCCCGCTAGTCTGTAAATGGGCAAAAGCTCAGATGGTCATCTGCCTGCTCTGGGTCTCGCGCACACCCCAGGCCCTGACCCTGCAACCTCACACCCTGCTTTGCGAATTATTTCAAGCTAAAAACTTAAAAGACTTTAAAAGACACCACCTTTTGCATGTTTTCAGGTGACCTAATGAGCAAGTCAATTTAACAGCTTCATACACTTTTCTTCTTTGAGCTTCACAGTTACATCACTGAGAAATATGCCAAGGAATATCTCATAGGTTATAAAGACAAAAATCACATTCAACACATAACAGTGTCAGGAGAAAGACTGCCTCCTATAAAAGCCAAAGAACTCTCCATCTCTTACTGAAAATCTAACTGAAAACTGAAAATCAGGCTTCAGCTGAGCTTCCAGACTAAGATAGACTAACAAGAAGGACCTGAAGGTCTACTTCTGAAAAAACTTGCCAGTGAAAACCTTTTGAATAGCACTAGAACATTGTCTGATATAGCATCAGAAGATGAGCCCCTCAGGTTGGAAGGCACTCAAACTTCAACTAGGGAAGAGCTGCCTCCTTTAAGTAGAGTCGACCTTAATAACGTGGATGGAGTCAACCTTTTGGGACCTACGTTTGCTGATGTGGTGCAACTCAAAATGAGAAGAAACAGTTACAAATATCCATTAAAAATCGGAGAGTGGAATGTACAAAGTATGAATCTAGGAAAATTAGAAATCATCAAAAATGAAATGGAATGCATAAAATCGATATCCTAGGCATTAGTGAGCCGAAATGGACTGATATTGGCCATCCTGAATCAGACAATCATATGGTCTACTATGCCGGGAATGACAAACTGAAGAGGATAGCATCGGATTCATCACCCAAAAGAACATTTCAAGAACTATCCTGAAGTACAATGCTGTCAGTGATAGGATAATATCCATACACCTACAAGGAAGACCAGTTAATATGCCTATTATTCAAATTTATGCATCAACTATGAAGGCCAGAGATGATGAAATTGAAGATTTTTACCAACTTCTGCAGTCTGAAATTAATCAAATATGCAGTCAAGATGCATTGGTAATTACTGGTGATTGGAACGCGAGAGTTGGAGACAAAGAAGAAGGATCGGTAGTTGGAAAATATAGTCTTGGTGATAGAAATGATGCCGGAAATCACATGCTAGAACTTTGCAAGACCAATGAAGTCTTCATGGCAAATACCTTTTTTCACCAACATAAATGGTGACTAGACACATGGACCTCACCAAATGGAGTACACAGGAATCAAATTGACTACATCTGTGGGAAAAGAAGATGGAAAAGCTCAATATCAGCAGTCAGAACAAGGCCAGAGGCCAACTGCAGAACAGACCATCACTTGCTCACATGGAAGCTCAAGCTGAAGTTGAAGAAAATTAGAACAATTCCAGGAGAGCCAAAGTATGACCTTGAGTATATCCTGCCTGAATTTAGAGACTATCTCAAGAATAGATATGATGCATTGAACACTAAAGACTGAAGACCAGACGAGTTGTAGGATGACATCAAGGATATCATACATGAAGAAAGCAAGAGGTCATTAAAAAGACAGGAAAGAAAGAAAAGACCAAAATGGATGTCAGAAGAGACTCTGAAACTTGCTCTTGAACATCGAGTAGCTAACGCGAATGGAATAAATGATGAAGTAAAAGAGCTGAACAGAAAATTTCAAAGGGCAGCTCGAGAAGACAAAGTAAAGTATTATAATGACATATGTAAAGACCTGGAGATAGAAAACCAAAATGGAAGAACACGCTCAGCATTTCTCAAGCTGAAAGAACCGAAGAAAAAATTGAAGCCTCAAGTTCCAATACTGAAGCATTCTACAGGGAAAATACTAACGATACACAAAGCATCAAAAGAAGATGGAAGGAAAACACAGAGTCACTGTACCAAAAAGAATTGGTTGACATTCAACCATTTCAGGAGGTAGAATATGATCAAGAACCAATGGTACTGAAGGAAGAGGTCCAAGCTGCACTGCAAACACTGGCGAAAAACAAGGCTCCAGGAATTGACTGAATACCAAATGAGATGTTTCAACAAATGGATGCAGTGCTTGAGGTATTCACTCATCTATGCCAAGAAATTTGGAAGACAGCTACCTAGCCAACTGACTGGAAGAGATCCATATTTGTGTTCATTCCAAAGAAAGGTGATCCAACAGAATGCGGAAATTAAACCTATCATTAATATCACATACGAGTAAAATTTTGCTGAAGATCATTCAAAAGCAGTTCCAGCAGTACATTGAGAGGGAACTGCCAGAAATTCAAGCCACATTCAGAAGAGGACGTGCAGCGAGGGATATCATTGCTGATATCAGATGGATCCTGGCTGAAAGCAGAGAATACCAGAAAGATGTTTACCTGTGTTTTATTGATAATGCAAAGACATTCAACTGTGCGGATCATAACAAATTATGGATAACATTGCAATGAATGGGAGTTTCAGAACACTTAATTGTGCCCATAAGAAACGTGTACTTAGACCAAGAGGCAGTAGTTTGAGTAGAACAAGGGGATACTGCGTGTTTTAAAGGCAGGAAAGGTGTGCATCAGTGTTGTATCTTTTTGCTACACTTATTCAATCTGTATGCTGAGCAAATAATCCAAGAAACTGGACTATATGAAGAGGAACAGGGCATCAGGACTGGAGGAAGACTCATTAACAACTTTCAGTGTGCAGATGACACAACCTTGCTTGCTGAAAGTGAGCAGGACTTGAAGCACTTACTGATGAAGATCAAAGACCACAGCCTTCAGTATGGATTACACCTCGATATAAAGAAAACAAAAATCCTCACAACTGGACCAATAAGCAACCAATAAACAGAGAAAAGACTAAAGATGTCAAGGATTTCATTTTACTTGGATCCACACAATCAACACTCTTCAAAACAGCAGTCAAGAAATCAAATGACATATTGCATTGGGCAAGTCTACTGCAAAAGACCTCTTTAAAGTGTTAAAAAAGTAAAGGTGTCTCTTTAAGGACTAAGGTGCTCCTGACCCAAACCATGGTGTTTTCAATCACCTCATGTGTATGTGAAAGCTGGATGATGAATGAGGAAAACCGAAGAATTGAGGCCTTTGAATTATAGTGTTGGAGAAGAATATCGAATATGCCACGGACTGCCAGAAGAACGAACAAATCCGTCTTGGAAGAAGTACAGCCAGAATGCTCATTAGAAGCAAGGATGGCGAGAGTTTGTCTCACATACTTTGGAGAAGTTATCAAGTGTGACCAGTCCCTGGAGAAGGACATCATGCTTGGCAGCATAGAGGGTCAGCAAAAAAGAGAAAGACCCTCAGAGAAATCAACTGACACAGTGGCCGCAACAATGGGCTCAAGCATAACAACGATTGTGAGTATGGCGCAGGACTGGGCAGTGTTTCATTCTGTTGTACACAGGGTCACTATGAGTTGGAACTGACTAGAGGGCACCTAACAACAACAACAACTGAAAATCATTTCAAGACAACTCAGAGGAGAAAAAGTCTTATAGATGTTAATGTCCAATTACTCAAATAATTTCAACTAAATCAGGAAGCCTGATGAGTCCGCATAGACTTCCCCAGCCTGCTTGTCACTCTAGGGCTTTAAGCCTGCTTCTTAGCCTGATCCAGACCACTGCTCCTTAGAAAACCCATCCAGATTTTTCCTGTATGCATTATAATTTTTCCATATAGCACACTAAGGAGGTAGGTCAACACTGTCTGAGTTTAACAAGTGTGGAGCCCAGTCCCCTGCTGAGGGGACACTACAGAAGCCAGAACTCCATCTCCTGACAAACCAGCACCCTCCCCTCCCCACTGCTCCTTCTGGCCAAACCTCTGGTTACTCCCACCACATGGAGCTTTCAAAAACCAGCTAAACGTACAAAGGGATTCTGTTAAAGTTCTGGATTTAATTATCTTTAACTCCAATAAGACTAAAAGGAATTAATTCTATATTTTATCATTTGTTTTCGTTGTTCATTTTAATACAGTATATAACATACTAAGGAGCCCTGGTGGCGCAGTGGTTAACCTCTTGGCTGCTAACCGAAAGGTCGGCAATTCAAACACATCAGGCACTTTGCAGGAGAAAGACGTGGCAGTCTGCTTCTGGGACGATTACAGCCTTGGAAACCCTGTGCGGCAGTTCTACTCTGTCCTATAGGGTTGCTATCGGGTCACTATGAGTCAGAACTGACTCAACCACAACAGGTCAATTTTTTTTTTACTGTAATATAGAAACCATCCATCTGCCAGGTAGAATGCCAGGCACCTGTGGCCTCTGTGTTGATGTGATATTGGAAGCTATGCCATCAGTATTTCAAATATCAGCAGGGTCACCCATGCTTTCAGCGGAGCTTCCAGACTAAGACAGAGCAGGAAGAAAGGCCTGGTGATCCACTTCTGAAAATTAGAAATGAAAAGTCTATGGATCATGATGGAATATTGTGTGAAAGAGTGCTGGAAGATGAGCCCCTAGATTGGAAGGCGCTACTCAAAGCCGCAACAATGGACTCTAACATGTCGACACTTGAGAAGACAGCACAGGACTCAGCAATGATTTATTGTTGTGCATGGGGTGGTCACGAATTGCATCCAACTGGACAGGAAATGGAGCCCTGGCGGCACAGTGGTGAAGAATTTGGCTGCTAACCAAAAGGTCAGCAGTTCGAATCCACCAGCTGCTCCTTGGAAATCCTATGGGGCAGTTCTACTCTGTGTCCTATAGGGTCGCTATGGGTTGGGATCAACTTGTAGCAACAGGTTTGGTTGGGACAGGAACTGATAACAACAACAATAGAAACATTTACTTTCACTGTAAAGAAAACTCTTTTGACTTTATTGTTTTCTTTCTAAAGGAAGCATGCCAAAATTACAATGGAATTTAGAGTACATTATTGAAGAATAACTTTGGAAATAGTGTGGATTTTTACCTCACTTTTCTCTGGGAATTTACACTGGATATTTAGGTAGGATTGTCTTGTCCCTCTAAACTTTCGATGCCTGCAAACCTGGTATTTTACCTAGCACACAGCAAACACTAAACAATATTTATTGATTAGCTTATTGCTGCTGATCAACTCCACGTTGCTGGTGTGCATACATTCGGCAATTATAAACTTAAAATATCCTTAATGCTCTTCAAAGATATGTATAGTTTTAGGCCTAAATTTCTTTTTTTAAACTTCTCCTGGCTTTTTTTTTTTTTAATTTTTTTATTGTACTTTAGACAAATGTTTATAGAACAAATAGTTTCTCATTAAACAGTCAGTACACATATTGTTTTATGACATTGGTTAACAACCCCACAACATGTCAACCCTCTCCCTTCTCGACCTTGAGGATCTTTTTTTTGGTGAAAATATACATAGCCAAAGTTACACTATTTTTAAAGTTTCTACATGTACAGTTCAGTGACATCGATTACATTCTTCCAGTTGTGCTGCTATTCTCACTATCCTTTTCCAAATTATTCCATCATCATTATCTTAAATTCACTGTCCTCTAGGCTTCCCATCAAACCTTTTGAGTTGCTGTTGTCAATTTGCTCTCACAGAGAGAATTCTTTTTTTTTTTTTGGTACCTTAGATGAAGGTTTGCAGAACATATAGTTTCTCATTAAATAGTTAGTACACATATTGCCCTATGACTATGGTTAACAACCCCATGACATGTCAACACTGTCCCTTCTCAACCTTGGGTTCCCCATCACCAGCTTTCCTGTCCCCTCCTGCCTTCTAGTCCTTGCACCTGGACTGCTGTGCCTCATTAGTCCCATTTTGTTTTATGAGGCTGTCCAATCCCCAGCTGAACAGTGAACATTGGGAGGGGCTTCACCACTGACCTAAAAAGGGTGCCCGGGGGCCATACTCTCCGGGATTCTCCAGTCTGTCAGGCCAGTAAATCTGGTCTTTTTTTGTGAGAATTCTGTTCTACATCCTTTTCCAGCTCTGTCCAGGACCCTCTATTGTGATCCCGGTCAGAGCAGCCAATGGTGGTACCGGGCACCATCTAACTGTACTGGACTCAAGTCTGGTGGAGGCCGTGGTAGCTGTGGTCCGTTAGTCCTTTGGACTAATCTTTTCCTTGTATCTTGTTCTCGTCATTCTCCCTTGCTCCCTAAGGGATGAGACCAGAGGATTACCTTAGATGGCTGCTCACAGGCTTTTAAGACCCCAGATGCTACCCACCAACATAGATGTAGAACATTGTCTTTATAAACTGTTATGTCAATTATGCTAGATGTTCCCTGAGACCATGGTCCCCACAGCCCTGTGCCTAGCAATTCAGTCCCTCAGGGAGTTTGGAAGTGTCTATGGAGCTTCCATGACCTTTCCTTGTACAAGTTGTGCTGGCTTCCCCAGTAATGCGTACTGTCTTACCCTTCACCAAAGTTACCACTTATCTATTTAGTTCCCCCCGACTCCTCCCATCCTTCGTAACCAACAAAGATTGTTTCTTTTTGTGTGTAAACTTTTACATGAGTTATATGTAGAGGTCTCATACAATATTTGTCCTTTTGTGATTGACTTATTTCACTCAGCATAATGTCCTCCAGTTTTGTTCCTCTTACTCTCCTGTGCTCGGTTTCTTTTGTGTGTGGATTTTTTTTCATTTGTTTTTGTAGGTTTTGTCTTTACTGAGACTTTATGTTTTTCTTCTTTATTCTGATGAGTAGGTTTGTTAACTTTATTTGTGGTTACTGTGAAATTTACCCTTATCTTCCTAGATTTGAACCAGTCTATTATTACTTGGTATCGCCTGACTTCCTCTCCTTTACAAGGTTCTATATCTACACCATTTATTCCCTCTTTTATTGTTCTGATGCTGTTGTCATTTATAGATTAACCTCTCCGGTAATTCTTTTGTAATTCTTTTAGTTTTGCATAGTCCTTAAGAGTTTATTTCCTAGGTTGATATCTGGCTAGCACAATCCTGTGTCCTATATTCAGCCTGTGGTCTGATATTGTTTGTTCTCAGATTGAAGGACTTCCTTTAATAAGTCTCATAAGTTTGGTTTGGTTTTTACATAGTTCCTTAACTTCTGTTTATCTGGAAGTGACCTAATTTCACCATCATATTTGAATAAGAGTTTTGCAGGATATATTATTCTTGGCTGGCAATTTTTTTCTTTCAAGGTTTTATATATGTCATCCCATTGCCTTCTTGCCTGCATGGTTTCTGCCAGATAATCTGAGCTTAGTCTTATTGTTTCTTCTCTGTATGTGACTTTTGTTTTTCTCGAGCTGCTCTCAGGATTCTTTGTCCTTGATTTTAGCGAGTGTGATTATGATATGCCTTGGTGATTGTCTTTTGGGGTCTATCCTATATGGGGTTCATTGAGCTTCTTGGATGGTCAGCTTTTCATCTTTCATGGTATTGGGGAAGTTTTCTGTCAACAGTTCTTCAGTGATCCTCTCTGTGTCTTCTGTTTTCTCCCCCTGTTCTGGAACTCCGATCACTCGAAGATTTTTGCTTTTGATTGTATCCCACATAATTCTCAGGGTCTCTTCATTTTTCTTTGTTCTTTTTTCTGATTTTTCTTCAGAGTTGTATCCAAGTGTTTGTCTTCAATTCCGCTGATCCTGTCTTCCACCCTTTCAAATCTGCTCCTCAGCCCTTCTATGACACTGTCCATTTCTGAAATCCTGGTGTTGATCTTTTGGATTTATAATTGTTGTTTTTATATAATTTCTAGTTGTGAATTTATTTTGGCATTTTGTTCCTGCATTATTTTCCTGAATTCTTCCATTTTTTTGTCTGTATTTTCCATGAATTTGTCTGCCTTTTCCATGAATTTGTCTATTTTTTTCCTCATTTTTGTCTGCTTTTTGCTTCAACTCTTGGATAATTCTGAGAATTAGAGATTTGAATTCCCTATCAGGTAGTTCTAGTGCCTTTTCTTCTACTGAAAAGTTATCTGGTGTTTTATTTTGGACACCTACTGGAACCATCCTGTCCTGTTTTTGTAAATGTTTTGATATTGTCTGCTGTCTTTGGGGCATTCAGTAGCTATTTTTCTCTTTTATTGATTGTAGATTTGTTTGTTTTGTCCTTTTTTTTTTTTTAATGTGCTATGTCTGAGCAGGTGGGCTGTGTGTTCTTTGTTGTTTGCTCATCTCTGGGCATGATACTTTTCGCCTCCTTCTCCAACTGTGTGCCTAAAATTTTTATTGCACCGGGGTCATCTTGCTGTAACCCCACAAAGATGACATTACGTTAAAAAAAAAGAAAAAACACTGTCTGTGAAACCAATTATAATTAAGAACCATTTTTAAGTGTTGACAATATTAGCCAGGTTTCTTAAGCTGTTTTCTCTAGAGAAGCAAAACTAGTGAAGCGTCCACACAACTTTAACGAACGCACCAGTAGAGAACAAAGAGAAGTCACTTTTAAATGTAATCTAAAAAGCATACGAGCTCTTTGATTTTAAAGCACAGCAGAGAAACGACAAATAGCTTTCTTTTAAACTGCTTGTTGTTAGTCTCTGAAGTCAGAGGGAAATCTCTTGGCAATATATGCTAACGTTTAATAAATCCTATGGAGCTATCTTCCTCAGCAGCTGACAAGTCGTATTCTGTGGTATGAAAAAGAAGGAAAGAAACTCTCAGGGAAGGGTTGATTCTTGTGTGTGGTCGACTAAAGAAACAATTATCAAAAGCCACTTTTTACGGGCATGAGACATGAATTTAAAAACGATTCTACAATTGCCAATCCACAGAGTCTAGGAAATTTCTCATCGGCACTCCAGGATGAACAGTGGACTTGGGTTTTACCCCTTGGTTCTATGCAGCACTGCACAGGTGATGTAGATGCCCCTACAGAGCAGAGTCCCTGGGTGGCGCAGATGGTTAAGCACTCTAAAAAGTTGGCGGTTCGAGTCCACCTAGAGGTGGCTTGGAAGAAAGGTCTGGCGATCTACTTTCAAAAAATCAGCCAGTGAAAACTATGGAGTGCAGTTACACACTGCCACACAAGAGATTGTCATAAGTTGGAATCCACTTGAAGATGGCAGCTGGTTTTATATAATTACATACCTTTTTTTTCTGCTGTTCTTCAGAAGGCTTTCACTGGCCAATTTTTTAAGCAGTAGATCACCAGATCTTTCTTCCTAGTCTATCTCAGTTGGAAGCTCAGCCGAAACCTGTCCACCGTGGTGACCCTGCTGGTATTTGAAACACTGGTGGCCTAGCCTCCAGCATCAGAGCAACACGCAAGCCCCCACAGTGGGACACACTGACAGATGAATGGTGGCAGGTCTCTTTAGACTCCTTTAATTTAGGGCCACCTGTCCTACCCCCATCCCAGTTCATCCTTGAAGACTCCAGGCCTGCAGCATCGTAGAACTTCCCACCATCTGGATCTTTCCGTTTGTTCCCTCATGTTAAGAACCAGATGAAATACTTGCAACCTGAATGGCACGTAGGTGATGTCACGCATTTTCCATTGCAACAAACCAAGAGGCCCACAGTTGAGGAGGCTGTTCATTAAGGTCATGTCTGCCAGATTGCTCCGCGGTAAAGGCACCCTTTACTGGTTTTCGTTAGTAAGTAATCTGAGAGGGGACACCGGGAGCCCTGTGAAGACCCTGTCCCCCAGCCCCCCTCACCCAGTGGTTGGAGCCTCCATTGCAGACCCAGCCTTGTTCATTATTAAAGTGGAGGCTGAAAGTGGTGGCCTTCTAATTCTCTCACTGCTTTGTCGCTTATTGACTGACTCTCTTCTATTAAGGAGATGCCCCCCCCCCGTCTTTTTTTTTCTTTTTGTGTCACAAAAGATTCATTGATTATTTTCTTATTTATTTGGTTTTATAATCGATTACCATCTTTGCTCTTTTTGGTACACACTTTTTCCAAATTTGGCCAGTTGGAGCATCTTCAAGCCAGCTCCTGTGTTCTTCCTCCACGCTCCCATTCATCCGGGGGCACTTCCTTACGTTATGGAACAACAAAACATCCGGGCTCATCCTGTACTTGGCCTTCTCCAGACCTGGAGCTAGCCATCTTGAAGGAGCCTCAGTTCTTTTCTGTGGGTAATGTCACTTAGAAACGAAGATCCAGATGCAGGTTTTCTCATCACTACATTGGTGTCCCTGGAGAAGGACATCACGCTTGGAAAAGTAGAGGGTCAGTAAAAAAAAGGAAGACCCTCAACCAGACAGACTGACACAGTGGCTGTAAACAATGGGCTCAAGCATAACAACGATTGTGGGGATGGTATAGGACAGGGC
>NW_004443938.1:3879034-3882572 GCF_000243295.1 Trichechus manatus latirostris | reverse complement strand
ACAGGGTCGCTGTGGACAGGGCGGTGTTTCATTCTGTTGTACACAGGGTCGCTGTGGACAGGGCGGTGTTTCATTCTGTTGTGCACAGGGTCGCTATGAGTCGGAACTGACCAGAGAGGGCAGCTAACAACAGCAATGCTGTGGTGTTATCCTTTAAAGTCCTTCAGTGGACAAAGCTAGGAATTCTTGTTTTTAATGTGTAAATATTTACAGTGTTCAAAAGCCAAAAATACATTTCTTCAAAGTGCAGTCCAGGAAGTCTTAGTCCAGTCGTCAATCTTTCCCTCCCAGTCCTTCTCCCTGCCTAGGGGAGGCTGTGTTCACTTCCGCTGTATCCCATCTGTGCGGTGTCTATGTTTGTTAGTTTATTTTGTGCTGTTTTACAAAATAGGAAAATACATAAATTTGTATCTTTTACTTTCCCTCACTTCTTACACAACAGCTAACATTGTATATAAGTACTTCCCATTGCTGCTGCTGTCATGTCAATTCTGACTCGCAGTGACCCTACAGGACAGAGGAGGACTGCCCCACAGGGGTTCCAAGGCTGTAACCTTTAAGGAAGCAGACTGCCACATCTTTCTCCTGAAGAGCCGCTGGTGGATTCAAACCACTGACCTTTTGGTTAGCAGCTGAGCACTTAACCACCGCACCACCAGGGCTCCTATATGAGTACATATATACAAGTTTATATACTTAAAAAAGAATATATGTATACATATATATGTATATCCTTATAATCTAACAAAACCTCCTTGTCTACTTGCCCCCTAAACTCTGAGCCTCTTCCCTTCCTGTTCTCTTCATATGCTGTCACCTTCCTCTGTAAAGCTGCCTGCCCCCTCAGCTACCTCTCATCCAATCCCCCTTTGCCTGGCCAACTCCACATCATCCCGCAGATCCCCACATTGGTGTTTTTTCTCTGTAAAGAGCTCCCAGTTTCGTTCTTCTACCTCAGCCTTGGTTAGAATTAAAAGCCACAGCCCTTCTTTGTCCCATATTATTTGATTCACCCTTGCTAACATTATGCTTAGATTCACAGGGTGTAAGCGTCGGTGGGCCATAAAGAGAAGTTTTGAGAGAAGGACTCCGTTGTTCGAAAAGGTAAAAGAGTGTTAGAAAATGGTTACATTCTTGTTGCCATAATACTTAGAGGCTCTATTTTGTCACCATACAGTTGAGTGATTGAGAGTATGTCTTTTTACTACGAAGAACAAAAGGCTTTCTTATAATATTCAAAAGTTTGTTGCAGTAATTCCAAGAAGAGTTGACCTGCAACCTTGAGATTTTGTATATGCATGTTATAGAAAACTACATTTCTCAGGGTATTTGTCGTAGAGAATTGTCCTTGTTAAAACTGTGAACTACAGGTGCCATAAGAGAGAAAATTGGCTCTTAAACAAATACTAATTAACCCCGTTATGATGACCTCAATTATTTTGTTTAATTACAGTTAACGAGTCACTGTGTTAAGACTGCACTTTTCTTACTAGTTTAGAAACACCATGTTAAATTACTCCTCCTTGCATAAGGTCTATGCAAGTAAAAACTCAGTATCTCTAACAGATGAATTTTTAAACGCAGCACAGAAAAGTACATCACCACAGAGGGAGCAAAGAAACAACCTCAAGAGGGCTAGGGGCAGGGAGGGGGGCTTGGTAGCGAGGGCTCAGGGCTATTGAGATTTGGGCCTTGATGTTAATGTGACCATACTGGTATTCACAGGCCAGCAAAGCTAGGACACAGGAGTTAAATGGATTCATTAGAATAAAATAATGTGAATCGGCCATATTTGAGGTGTTATCTCAAATTGTTTGATGGTTTTATTAAAAAAAACAAACCGCAGAGGTGATCACATATCACCTGGACAAGACTTTCTTAACTGTTTTTCCACCAGAATCCACAGGAGGAGTTAGGGGTGGCCTTAACTGGTCTCTGGGTGGCACAGATGGTTTGTGCTAAGCTACTAACCTAAAGGCTGGCAGTCCGAACGCACCCTGCCATGCAGCAGCAGCAGAAAGACCTGGAAATCTGCTTCCGTAAGGGTTGGGGAAAAAAAAAAAAACCAAACCCATTGCCGTCAAGTTGATTCTGACTCATAGTGACCCTAAAGGGCAGAGCGAACTGCCCCAGAGGGTTTCCAAGGAGGGGCTGGTGGATTCAAACTGCCGACCCTTATGTTAGCAGCCAAGCTCTTAGCCATTGCACCACCAGGGTTTCTTTTTCTGAAAGGTTACAGCCAAGAAAACCCTATGGGGTAGTTCTACTCTGTAACACATGGGGTTGCCATGAGTTGGAATTATCTCGACAGCAACGGGTGAGAACCAGGACTAGATGGGACTGCCTTGTCTTTCCAGGTCTCGAAAGTTTTCTGCCTTTTCTATTGCTCTTTTTCTATTGCTCATTTAAGTGAAAAACATTCGCGTTTTCCTTCTCTGACAGGTTTCCGCCTTCCACAGGTTCCGGCCTTCGCAGGTTTTACTGTACAGAGATGACCTGGAGTCCATCCTGTACTTTGAAAAGCACGGCAATCATGTACAAGTCACGTCTCGGCCATGTAGGATGAACTCTGCTTTCTGACTGGTTGGGAGCTGTGGCCCAGGCTGGACCCCCAAGGAGGAAACGATCAAGTGCCCGCCGTCAAATCTATACATCTTTAAATGATTTGGCACAGTTAGCATTTTCTGATGTTGTCTCTCTTTCTGTTTTATCCTTGAAAACTGAGAAAGAATATATCACACCAGTCCCTAAGGAAAGGGAGGTACCGTTGGGGCTGTGTGGCCTCTATGACACCTCCAACTTCTCAAGGGGATTTAAACAGGAGCCCAATGAGTAGGCTCCATTGTAATGATGAGGGAGTGGTGGGCATGATAATGAGGCTACTGTGGAACAATCAGTGACTGCCATTTTCTCATGAAGAGTACATAATAACGTATATATATGTAATATATTTATGCATTGCATTGAGACAATCTGCTGCAAAAGATCTCTTTCAAGTGTTAAAAAGCAAAAATGTCACTTTGAGGACTAAGGTGTGCCTAATCCAAGCCATGGTATTTTCAGTCGTCTCATATGCATTTGAAAGCTGGACAGTGACCAAGGAAGACCAAGTAGAATTGATGCCTTGAATTGTGCTGTTGTGAAGAATATTAAATATATACCATGGACTGACAAAAGAATGAACAAATCTGTCTTGGAAGAAGTATAGCTAGAATGCTCCTTAGAAGCAAGGATGGTGAGACTTTGTCTCACATACTTTGGACATGTTATCAAGAGGGACCTTTCTCTGGAGAAGGACACCATGCTTGGTAAAGTAAAGGGTCAGCGAAAGAGAGGAAGACCCTCAATGAGATGGAATGACACAATGGCTGTAGCAACGGGCTCAAGCATAGCAATGATTGTGAGGATGGTGCAGGACCGGGCAGTATTTCATTCTATTGTACACAAGGTTGCTATGAGTGCTTTGACAGCACTTAGTAAAATCGACTTGACGGCAATGGGTTTGGTTTTTTTGTTTATATATGGAATATATATATAT
>NW_004443938.1:3861675-3872096 GCF_000243295.1 Trichechus manatus latirostris | reverse complement strand
AAAGAAAAGAATCACATGATCATCTCAATTGATGCAGAAAAGGCATTCAACAAAATCCAACACCCATTCCTGATAAAAACTCTCAATAAAATAGATATAGAAGGGAAATTTCTCAACATAATAAAGGGCATCTATGCAAAACCAACGGCCAAGATTATTCTTAATGGAGAGAGGCTGAAAACATTCTTCTTGAGAATAGGAACAAGACAAGGATGTCCTTTATCACCACACCTATTTAACATTGTGCTGGAAGTCCTAGCTAGAGCAATAAGGCAAGAAAAAGAAATAAAGGGCATCCAAATTGGTAATGAAGAAGTTAAACTGTCTCTGTTTGTGGATGATACGATATTATACATAGAAAACCCTAAAGACTCCATAAGAGAACTACTGGAACTAATAGAAAGATTCAGCAGAGTAGCAGGATACAAGATTGACATACGAAAATCAGTCGGATTCCTATACACCAACAAAGAGACTGATGAAAACGAAATCAGGAAAACAATACCAATAAAAAAATAAAACACTTAGGAATAAATCTGACCAGGGATGTAAAAGACCTATACAAAGAAACCTACAAAATACTACTGCAAAACAACCCAAAGGGATCTACATACATGGAAAAACATACCACGCTCATGGATAGGTAGACTTAACATTGTGAAAATGACAATTCTACCCAAAGCAATTTACAAATACAATGCAATCCTGATGCAAATACCAACAACATTCTCTAAAGGGATGGAAAAACTAATCATTAACTTTACATGGAAAGGGAAGAACCTCGAATAAGTAAAGCACTATTGAAGAAGCAGAATAAAATAGGAGGACTCACACTACCTGATCTCAGAACCTACTATACAACTACGGTAGTCAAAACAGCCTGGTACTGGTACAATGACAGATACATTGACCAGGGGAACAGAATTGAGAACCCAGATGTAAATCCATCCACTTATGGTCACCTGATCTTCAACAAGGGCCCAAAGTCCATCAAATGGAGAAAAGATAGTCTTTTTTAACAAATGGTGCTGGCAAAACTGGATGTCCATCTGCAAAAAAATGGAACAGGACCCATACCTCACACCATATACAAGAACTAATTCAAAATGGATCAAAGACCCAAATATAAAGCCAAAAACTATAAAGCTCATAGTAGAAAAAATAGGATCAATGCTAGAGACCCTAATACACGGCATTATCAGGATACAAACCATAACCAACAACACACAAACTCCAGAAGATAATTAAACAACTGGGATCTCTAAAAATCAAACACTTATGTTTATCAAAAGACTTCACCAAAAGAGTAAAAAGAGAACCTACAGACTGGGAAAAAATTTTTGGACATTACAAGTCAGACAAAGGTCTAATCCCTATAATCTACAAGAAAATCCAACACCTCTATGACAAAAAGACCAATAATCCAATTAAAAAATGGGCAAAGGAAATGAACAGACACTTCACCAAAGAAGACATTCAAGCAGCCAACAGACACATGAGGAAATGCTCGTGTTCACTAGATGTTAGAGAAATGCAAATTAAAACCACAATGAGATACCATCTCACCCCGGCATTACTGGTACGAATCAAAAACACTGGAAACAGCAAATGTTGGAGGGGCTGGGGCGAGACCAGAACTCTTATGCACTGCTGGTGGGAATGCAAAATGATACAACCATTTTGGAAAATGATATGGCGCTTCCTTAGAAATATAGAAATAGAAATACCATATGATCCAGCAATCTCACTCCTAGGAGTATATCCTAGAGAAATATGCACACCCATGTTCATTGCAGCATTGTTCACAATAGCAAAAAGATAGAACAACCTAGATGCCCGTCAACAGACAAATGGATAAACAAACTATGGTACATAGACACAATGGAGTACTATGCAATGATAAAGAACAATGATGAATCTGTGAATCATCTCATAACATGGATGAAACTGGAGGACATTATGCTGAGTAAAATAAGTCAATCACAAAAGGACAAATATTGTATGAGACCTCTACTGTAAAAACTCATGTAAAAGTTTACACACAAAAAGAAACTATCTTTGTTGGTTACAAGGGATGGGAGGAGTGGTAGGGAAATACTAAACAGACAATAGATAATTGGTAACTTTGGTGAAGGGTAAGACAGTACACAATACTGGGGAAGCCAGCACAGCTTGTACAAGGAAAGGTTATGGAAGCTCCACAGACACATCCAAACTCCCTGAGGGACCGAATTGCTGGGCAGAGGGCTGTGGGGACCATGGTCTCAGGGAATATCTAGCTCAATTGGCATAACAAAGTTTATAAAGAAAAGCTTCTACATTCTACCTTGGTGAGCACCATCTAGGGTCTTAAAAGCCTGTGAGCAGCCATCTAAGATACTCCACTGGTCTCACCCCTTCAGGAGCAAGGGAGAACGAAGACAACAAGACACAAGGGAAAGATTAGTCCAAAGGACTAATGGATCACAACTACCATGGCCTCCACCAGACTGAGTCCAGTACAACTAGATGGTGCCTGGCTACCACCACTGACTGCTCTGGCCGGGATCACAACAGAGGGTTCCGGACAGAGCTGGAGAAAAATGTAGAACAAAATTCTAACTCACAAGAGAAGACCAGACTTACTGGCCTGACAGAGACTGGAGAAACCCTGAGATTTGGCCCCCGGACACCCTTTTAGCTCAGTAATGAAGTCACTCCTGAGGTTCACCATTCAGCCAAAGATTAGACAGGTTCATAAAACAAAATGAGACTAATGGGGGCACAACAGTCCAGTGACAAGGACTAGAAGGCAGGAGGGGACAGGAAAGCTGGTAATAGGGAACCCAAGGTTGAGAAGGGACAGGGTTGACATGTTGTGGGGTTGTTAACCATTGTCATAAAACAATATGTGTACTAACTATTTAATCAGAAACTATTTGTTCTATAAACCTTCATCTAAAGTATAATTTTTAAAAAAAGAATTCTAAGGATAACCACATCGTTAACTGAAGCTTTTAAAAACAGGTGGCCTTCCATGAAAGCTGAAGAGAAATGAAAGGAGTGTGGTGGGTGGGAATGTTGAGATTCTAAGACTCAGCAGCAAGATGCCTTCTTAATTGGGAAAGTCCACATTTGGTGAATGATCTGAGATACATGTACCAGCCTATATGTCAGCCTTCCGTGCCATACGGCTCTCCCCACTTATCCACATGGTTGGCTTCCAAAGGCCAGGTCGTCATACAAAAATCAGCATTATGCAAAAATGGAGGATTACCACATCAGATCACAAAATGGAAGATGACTACATTGCTACATAATTGCCAAATTACATCATTACATCATAACTGCCAGACCACTGAGACTCATGGCCCAGCCAAGCTGATACATAACCTTAACCATTACAGCCAGCGTTTCTCTTCCTTCACATCTCAGTGTTCGCTACTGCCAGATGTATATCATTAATACCCAAAGTAGTTGGATAATAGATTTTTTACTGTTGTCGTAAATGTGAAATGCTGGATAACGAGATAGTTGATAAGTGAGGAGGAGGTGTACTAAGAGACTCCACAAAGCCTCACACACATGTCCCTTCCAGGCAAAGTTTGAGGGTCTCAGAATGACCATCTTCAACCATGCATTGCTGTCCAGATTATGATGATCATAAACGTGTGTCTCCACAGTGTCAGTACTAACAGGCTCCTCTGTGAATCTTCAGCTGGTTTAAAATGGCCCAAACTCTTTCTTCTGAATGTGAATAGGGTTACTTAGTCCATTTAGAGATGAGCGAGTTTCTACACATGGACTTGACTTAAGACTCCCATGGATTTGTTTAAATGCATCTCTGGAATTAATAAGAGGTGCTTTAAAGCATTTAAAGGGCCTGATTACCCCCTGCTCTTCCCTTCCCAGCCACAGATGGCTGCTAGAGGAGCTTATGAGGAAAGTTGGGGTTCATTCTGGACTTGGAATGTCACTGGGATCATGGGGTGAAGAGGTGTTTCTCGGGTGAGGAAAAGCCAGGTTGTGTTCTTATTTTATAAAATATGCCAAATGGGGTGGGTTTGAAAGCAGGGCTGCGAGGATCACCAAGGTCAAACCCCAAGGTGGTAGAGACAAGGTTGGAGAGCGTGGCTGGGGGAGATCCCTGGAAGAGCAGGAACGTGAAAGACAAAATTGGGCAAACGCAAACTTTTCAAATCCCACAGATTTAATTGGATTCCCAATAGTGTATCCCAACCCCCCTGGTCTCTCCACTGTACTCCAGGATAACTCCTCAGCTGCCTGTGGCCTCTCCACCTGGATAGTAATATGCATCTTACATGTAACACGTTCAGAGCACCGCTCTTGAATGTCCGTCTCAAACATACTTTTCTCTCAGTCTTCCCCTTCTTGAGAAGGGCACCATCCAGCTGATTGCTCCAGTTCACAACTTAGGCATTATCCTGAATTCTTTATTTCCTTCTCCCTCCACATCCAATCCATCAGCAAGTTCTGACGGCTCTAATTCTAAAACGCTTCCAGAATCCGACCACTTCTCTCCATCCCCACTACTGGCATGCTCACAACCACCATCACCTCTTCCTGGTAACACCCTGCCCAGTCTCCTTACTTCCCAACCCTGGCAGCTGTCTTCACACATAGCTAGAGTCACTTCCTAAAAGGAAATCAGGTCCTAACAATTGCCCACCTGAAATTTACAATGGCTTCCACTCAGAATGAGTCCACCCTCCCTAACCTGGCCCAGCATGCTCTGTCCCTGCACGCAGGTCCCACATGACGTCCTGCACTCTGCCTGGTTTATCGACTTGTCGGGGGTCTGACTCATTCCACGAGAAAGTCAGCCTAGGGGCATGTATTTGTTCACTCTGTATCTCCAAATCCTACATGTGTGCTTAGCATATAAAACCATAAAAAAAGTTGCCATCGAGTCGGCTTTGACTCATGGTGCCCCCGTGTGTGTCAGAGTACAACTGTGCTCCACAGGGTTTTCAATGGCTGGTTTTTCAGAAGTAGATCACCAGGCCTTTCTTCCGAGGTGACTCTGGGTGGGTTCCAACCTCAAACTTTTCCGTTAGCAGCATACAGCTAACCATTTGTACCACCCAGGGACACCCTTAGCACACAGAGCCTCAATAAACAGCTTTGAAGGAATGGATGGGTGAATAAATGAAGGCAGGTCTCATACTGCCAGATGTTAGGACTTTCCAAAAGGAACCATGGGTTTTCATATGAAGTTTATGGTTCTTAAGTTTTTCTTGGTAGCTTTATTCATTTATTTTAAGAAAGTATTCCACCTAAGAAATGAAGGAGAGAAAAAAAAAAAAAAAAACACTTGAATTAGGGTATTGCTATTTTACAATTCCTAAGGAATTAATGAATCCAGGCAATGACCAACAATGGCTGACAACATCACAAAAAGGGGGACAACCTGAGATTATGTGCCTCCTGAAGAGAGCTCACAACCCACCTATGAGGCTTTCCTGCTCTCTCCCCAAAATCAAACCTGAACCCAATTGAAACCCTGGATCCAACTTACAAATTCTGGGAAATACTGGGGATGGAGGGATGCATTCAGTGATATGAGGAGACAAGAAATAAAATCCAGAATGTTGGAAACACGACAGGACAAATGGTCCAGTTTCTTTAACAAATAATAATAATACAAGAAAAATAAAAGGTGGACAGGGAGACCAAGATGAAATGAGACTTAAGAGTCCTGTCAACCAACCACCATATAAGAACCTTATTTGGATCCTGATTCAAACAAACTGTTAAAAATTAGATGATTGGATAGGGGAAGTCAGCACAACTGGACTAAACCAAAAGCTAAGAAGTTTCCTGAATACAACCAAATACTTCGAGGGACAGAGTAGCAGGGGCGGAGGTCTAGGGACCATGGTTTCAGGGGACATCGAGGTCAATTGGCATAACAAAGTTTATTAAGAAAATATTCTGCAGCCCACTTTGGTGAGTGGCGTCTGGGGTCTTAAAAGCTAATGAGCAGCCATCTAAGATACATCAATTTGTCCCAACCACCTGGAGCAAAGGAGAATGAAGAACACCAAAGACACAAGGAAAACATTAGCCCAAGAAACAGAAAGGGCCACATAAACCAGAGACTCCATCAGCCTGAGACCAGAAGAACTAGATGGTGCCGGGCTACCACCAATGACCACCCTGACAGGGAACACAACAGAGAGCCTCCGACAGAGTAGGAGAAAAGTGGGGCACAAAACTCAAATTCTAGTAAAAAGATCAGACTTAATGGTCTGACTGAGACTGGAGGGACCCCGGAGGACATGGCCCCCGGACTCTCTGTTAGCCCAGAACTGAAATCATTCCTGAAGCCAACTCTTCAGACAAAGAATAGACGGGACTATGGGACATAAAATGATACCTGTGAAGAGTGTGCCACTTAACTCAAGTAGATACATGAGACTAAATGGGCAGCTCCTGTCCAGAGGTAAGACGAGAAGGCAGAGAGGGTCAGGAGCTGGTTGAATGGACACGGGAAATCCAGGGTGGAAAGGAGGAGTGTGCTGTCACAGTATAGGGAGAGCAGTTAGGGTTACAAAACAATGTATATATGAATTTTTGTATGAGAAACTGACTTGAACTGTAAACTTTCACTTAAAGCACAATAAAAATTAGATGACTGGGGAAAGTTTAAGACTCGGCACTTGATGACATTGAAGCTGCATTACAGCTGATTCTCAGTATTCATGGTAGTTACATTCTGTAGAATCATCGGGAACACTGAATTAGCAAACACTGAACCGCTGCTCCAGGGGAAATATGGGGTTAGGCTCCTGCCAGTCTCTGGTCACGTTTTCTCCAACCAATCAATACATAACCTTGTCTTATGTGTGTTTCTGTTTGAAGACACCTTATTTAATACAGTGGACTCACTAACACTGAACTCACGGCCAACAGCCCTGTAGCCTCTCCCTGAGTGAAGCTCATCTAACACACGAATTTTCTCCCTAAGTGACGTCACAGCCTTCCTGCACTCAGGAACACTAGACAGCACTTCAGCATTAGGCTTGGGGGTCACTTTAACCAGTAAAATCACCAGCAAAAAGCACAAAATGTGAACAATGTGACCACTAGATAGACTACAAAAAGGACACTTGTTGACAGTCTGGAGCTGAAATAAGAAGGCAGAGTGCCACCTTGTTCGACCTCAGCTGAAAACTGGTGCTCTGTGCATGTCTGCACCATTGCCATCGAGTCAATTCCAACTCAGCAACCCTACAGGACAGAGGAGAACTGCCCCATAGGGTTTCCCAGGAGTGGCGACTGGATTCGAACTGCCAACATTTTGGTGAGCAGCCATAGCTCTTAACCACTGCGCCACCAGCGCTCCTGTGTGTGTCTGCAAGTGACCACAAAAGCACTGTGAGTACTGATTTTGGGGTTACAAAAGGGACTAGGAGAATTCTTAAACACAGAATCCACAAATAAGAGGATCGCCTGTATTAAAATTTTATGTATTATACTGGTTTCGTGGTTATGCGTTTTTTTTTAAAGGTACACTTTATCTTTAGAGACACTTCTTGAAATATTGATAGCCAGAATGATGTGATAGCAAAATTTGCTTCAAATAATCTGCTTGGGGGGTGGTGCAGGAAAGGGATGGGGTATCAAAGAAAAGAGATTTCTCTGAGTGATCACTGCCAAAGCTGGGAGATGGGGACGAGGGAATTCATTATGTTATCTCTCAGAACTTTTGCAATTGCTTAAAATTTTCCAAACTATAAGTTGTGTGTGTGTGTATTATGTTATGCTATGTTTATGTTTTGTTACATTATGTTACATTATGTTATGTTATGTCATGTCATATAAAGAATTTTTGTATGTTACTTTATCTATAAAGAAACTATGCAGGACAAAAAGCATGAACTGCCATTTCACAGAAGTCAAATTAAAATCATTACCTCTATTTGATCAGAGAAGTGTAAATGAAAACCAGAATGGAAATCCATTTTATACTCGTCAGTTGGCAAAGAATTAAAAAAATCTGACTATACCAAGTGTTGGCGAGGAAGCAGAGCCCAGGACCACTCAGACATCTCTGCTGGGACAGCACACAGGCACAATCAATTCAGAAAATAGCTTGGCACGCTCACACAAAGTTGAACATTCACACCCTCTGTGACCCAGAAATTCCTTCTCAGGTAACGTGTGTGCATGTATATGTGTATGCATATGTATGCGTGTATATGTGTGTGCATGTGCATGTGTATGTGTGTACATGTATACATATAGGGTCGCTATGAGTAGGAATTGACTCCATGGCAACAGGTTTGTTTTGTTTTTTTATATGTATACATATGTGTATATTTGTGTGTATGTATACATATGTGTATATGTATGTGTGTATACACATGTGTGTGTATGTGTATGTGTATCCATGTGTGTATATGTATGTGTATGTATGTACACATGTGTATGTATGCATGTGTATGTATACATATGTGTATATGTATGATCATACACATGTATCTACATATTCAGGAGACACTCTTGCCCATATACTCCAGGTCATGTATGGGAATGTTTACAGCAAATAAATAAATTAAAAAAGAAAGAGAGAGAGGGAGGGAGGGAAGGAGGAAGCCTGTGCATGGACCAATGGTGGACGTGTGTGGTGTGCATCAAAACCCAGCCTGAGAACTGACCCACCTCTCTGCCCAGAGGCCACAACTGTACAGAACAACCCTCTCTGCAGGCTGACTGAGAACAGCCTCCAGCCACTCCAGCCTGGGCATTCCTCAGGCTTCTCACTTCACAGGGTGCTGAGGGGACACATTTCCCAACTGCTCTGTGGTAGTTTTCACTTACAGTGAAACCTGAATATTTAATCTGGCCCCAGATACAATTTTTCTGGGTGTGTGTATGTGCGTGTGTGCCTGTGTGTGTGCTTCAGCCTGGTGAAAACAGAAGAAATGGCATGAAAGCAGTTAGAAGCCAAAGTGCTCCGTGCTCAGCCCCATCTGTTGGCCGTCCGTCTGTGCCGATCCCAGGCCCAGCCGCTCACACCCTTGGGTGTAGGAACCTCTGACTGTCTTCTGGTCCTCACGGAACAAGCTCGGTGGACTCACTTCTTTCCACTCAGCCTCTACCAGGAAGTGAATCTTCTCCAGGTTTCCCCCACAGGGCAATACCTCAGAGGACTGTTTTGCACAAATGAACAAAAAGAGCCTGTAAAACCTCTTGTTAAAACTTGAGTGGATTTCATATCCAGGAACCCATCCCAAAGAATCAGCAGAGATGGAATCTACGTGAATGGTATCCCTGGGGGCTGTCAGGGGTTCTCAGCGGGACGGGAGGACTGAGCAGGTGGAAAAAGGGAAAAGAACACAGAGCCCAAGTGGACAGGAGCAAAGACTGAAGGAGTCTCTAATCTGCAGGGTGCACGACAGCCGTGCATCCAGCACCCACGTCCAGGGAGCCTGAGACCGCAGGGCAGGCAACACTTCAACAAGGAAAAAGGCTTAGCTCCTATCTTAGAAGCTGCCTGGGATGAAGAGAAGCCATGGGTCAGACTGGGCTTTACCCTGGCGTGTGGCTGACCCCAGACTCGGGCCAATGGAATGCCCCTGAGGAGAGAACAGGACCCTTGTCTGACACTTCCGTGTGGGCCTGTTTTCACACCAGCGGACTTGTGTGCAAAGCAGAGAAAACAGGATTCAATTAAACTGAAAGGATGAACCAACGGAACACACCAACGAATCATTAGATAACACTTTGTACCTAAATAGATGTTCTCTTTTGGCACATTTTCTAGGTTGGTAGGTATTTTAAGTTTTAATGAGGAAAACAGATGTAAACTTTATTAAGTTGCTGGAAAAATTGGAGCACAGAAAACACTTTTCCACGTCTTTCTTTTCATCCTCCAGGTAAACTCTTTCTAAATTGATGTGTAGTTTATATTTTTCATCTAGAAATTAATACGAAGTATTCTGTTTGCTCTGAGGAAAGTGAAAGTAGTAATAAATGATTACTACTTCCATGTCTTAGTTATGCTTAAAATGTTAAATTCTGGTGTATATAATCATTGTATATTCTATTGTGTATTATTGAATATAATTCTAGACAGAATTCTATCTGCAGTTCTAGATAGGATATAATTCTGGATAAACATCTGTCTATAATTCTAGATCAGATATAATTCTAGACAGAATTCCATCTATAATTCTAGATATGGCATGATTCTTGATTGACTTCTATCTATAATTCTAGACAGGGTATCTATCTATAATTCTAGATAGGATATAATTCTAGATAGAATTCTATAATTCTAGACAGAATTCTATAATTCCAGACAGAATCTTATAATTATAGACAGAATCCTGTAATTCTAGACAGAATCCTGTAATTCTAGACAGAATCCTGTAATTCTAGACAGAATCCTGTAATTCTAGACAGAATCCTGT
>NW_004443938.1:3850426-3861575 GCF_000243295.1 Trichechus manatus latirostris | reverse complement strand
AATTCTAGACAGAATCCTGTAATTCTAGACAGAATCCTGTAATTCTAGACAGAATCCTGTAATTCTAGACAGAATCCTGTAATTCTAGACAGAATTCTGTAATTCTAGACAGAATTCTATCATTCTAGATAGAATGTACTTCTAGAATAGAATAAAATTCTATTGCGTACATCATTATCTACCACGTATCTGTCAGTGTGTCTTACTGTGGTGGCTTTCATGTTGCTATGATGCTGTAAGCTAGGCCACTGTTATTTTAAATACCAGCAGGGTCACCCAAAGTGGACAGGTTTCAGCAGAGCTCCTAGACTAAAACAAACTAGGAAAAAAATTCTAGTGATTTACCTCCAAAAATCAGCCAAGAAAAATCCTATGGATCACAGCAGAACATTGTCTGATTCGCTTCCTTTGGACATGTCATCAGGAAGAAATCAATCACTAGAGAAGGACAACTTGTTTGGTGAAGTAGACGGCTAACGAGGGCATGGTAGATCCTTAGTAGGATGGACTGGCATAACAGTCACAAGGATGGGCTCAAACATGCTGGCAATTATGAAAATGACACAGGATTGTGCAACATTTTGTCTTTTGTACAAAAAGTTGACTCAACAGCAGTTAACAACAACATTAATCACTGTATACAGTCAACCAAAAAATCATTTGTGGAATTCCTATTACGAACGATTCGAGGGAGACTCATTAACAACCTGTGTTATGCAGATGACACAACTTTACTTGCCAAAAGTGAAGAGTACTTGAAGAACTTACTGAGGAAGATCAAAAACCACAGCCTTCAGTACAGATTATACCTCAACAGAAAGAAAACAAAAATCCTCACAACTGGACCAGTAAGCAAATGGAGAATAGATTGGAGAAAAGATTGAAGTTGTCAAGGATTTCATTTTAATTGGATCCACAATCAATGCACATGGAAGCAACAGTCAAGAAATCAAACAACATATTGCATTGGGCAAATCTGCTGCAAAAGACCTCTTTGTTGTTGTTGTTGTTAGGTGCCTTTGAATCAGTTCCAACTCAGAGCATTCCTATGTACAACAGAATGAAACACCACCTGGTCCAGTGCCATCCTCACAATCATTGTTAAGCTTGAGCCCATTGTTGCAGCCACTGTGTCAATCCTTCTCATTGAGGGTCCTCCTCTTTTTCACCGACCCTTTACTTTACCAACTGTGATGTCTTTTTCCAGGGACTGGTCCGTCCTGATAACATGTCCAAAGTATGTGAGATGAAGTCTCGCCGTCCTTGCTTCTAAGGAGCATTCTGGCTGTACTTCCAAGACAGATTTGTTTGTTTACCAGCAGGGTCACCCATGGTGGACAAGTGTCAGCTGAGTTTCCAGACTATGAAAGACTAGGAAGGAGGACCTGGCAGTCTACTTATGAAAAGAATTAGCCAGTGAAAACCTTATGAATAGCAGTGGAACACTGTCTGACATAGTGCTGAAAGATGAGCCCCGGAGGCTGGAAGGTATTCAAAAGATGACTGGGGAAGAGCTGCCTCCTCAAACTAGAGTCGACCTTAATGACATAGATGGAGTCAAGCTTTCAGGACCTTCATTTGCTGATGTGGCATGATTCAAAATGAGAAGAAACAGCTGAAAACAGCCATTAATAATCAGAATGTGGAACGTAAATTATGAATTTAGGGAAATTTGAAATGGTCAAAAATGAAATGGAACCCATAAAGATTGATATCCTAGGCATTAGTGAGCTGAAATGGACTAGTATTGGCCATTTTGAGGTTGGACAATGATATGGTTTACTATATTGGGAAAGACAACTTGAGAAATGGCGTTGCGTTCATCATCAAAAAGAACATTTCAAGATCTATCCTGAAGTACAGTGCCGTCAGTTACAGGATAACATCCATATGCCTACAAGGAAGACTCATTGAAATTTATGCACTAACCACTAAGGCCAAAGATGAAGAAACTGAAGATTTTTACCAACTTCTGCAGCTGAAATTGATCGAACATGCAATCAGGATGCATTGATAATTACTAGTGACTGGAATGTGAAAGTTGGAAACAAAGAAGAAGGATCTGTAGTTGGAAAATATGGCCTTGGTGATAGAAAGGACACTGGAGATCTCACGATAGAATTTTGAAAGACCAACGACTTCTTCATTGCAAATACCTTTTTTTCAACAATATAAAGAGCAACAATACACGGAGACCTCACCAGATGGAATACACAGGAATCAAATCAACTACATCTGTAGAAAGAGACGATGGAAAAGCTCAATATCATCAGTCAGAACAAGGCCAGGGGCCAACTGTGGAACAGACCATCAACTGCTCATATGCACATTCAAGCTGAAGCTGAAAAAAATTAGAACAAGTTCATGAGAGCCAAAGTATGACCTTGAGTGTATCCCACCTGAATTTAGAGACCACCTCAAGAATAGATTTGATGCATTGAACACTAACGACTGAAGACCAGACGAGCTGTGGAATGACATCAAGGACATTATATATGTACACAGCAAGAGATCATTAAAGAGACAAGAAAGAAAGAAAATACTAAAAAGAATGTCAGAGGAGACTCTGAGAGTTGCTCTTGAATGTCAAGTCGCTAAAGCAAATGGAAGAAATGATGAAGTAAAGGGGTTGAACAGAAGATTTCAAAGGGTATCTTGAGAAGACAAAGTAAAGTAGTATAATGACATGTGCAAAGACCTACAGTTAGAAAACCAAAAGGGAAGAACACGCTCCGCATTTTTCAAGCTGAAAGAATTGAAGAAAAAATTCAAGCCTTGAGTTGCAATATTGAAGGATTCTACGGGGAAAATATGAAATGACACAGAAAGCATCAAAAGAAGATGGAAGGAACACACAGAGTCACTGTATCAAAAAAAATTGGTTGACGTTCAACCATTTCAGGAGGTAGCATATGATCAAGAACCGATGGTACTGAAGGAAGAGGTCCAAGCTGCACTGAAGGCATTGGCGAAAAACAAGGCTCCAGAAGTTGATGGAATACCAGTTGAGATGTTTCAACAAACGGATGCAGTGCTAGAGGTACTCACTTGTCTATGACAAGAAATTTGGAAGACAGCTACTTGGCCAACCAACTGAAAGACATCCACGTTTGTGCCCACTCCGAAGAAAGGTGATCCAATCAAATGCGGAAATCATCGAACAGTATCATTAATATCACACGCAAGTAAAATTTTGCTGAAGATCATTCAAAAGCAGCTGTAGCAGTGCATTGACAGGGAACTGCCAGAAATTGAAACTGGATTCAGAAGAATCTTCTAGTTGTAATAAATTTAAGATTCAGCTTGTCAAATTCTATGAGGAAAAAGTCTGCTGGTATTTTAACGGGCATTGCATTGAATCTAAAAATCAGTTTGGAAAATCCTTTAACAATATTGAGTCTTTGAATCTATGAATGTAGTATATCTCTTCATTAATTTAGGTCTTCTCTCATCTCCCAGCAGTGGTTTGTAGTTTTCATTATACAAAATATGTACATATTTTGTTAGATTTATCTCCAAATGTTTAATGTTTTTGGATGCTACTGTATATGATATTTAAATTTCAGTTTCTAATTTTTGTTGCCAATATATAGAAAGACAACTGATTTTTGTATATTGACCTTGTGTCCTGCAGCCTTCCTAAACTCACTTATTAATAGTCTTGGTAGATTTTTTTGGTAGATAACTTAGGATCTTCTATGTAAGTGATCATATTATGTGAATAAATGCAGTTTTATTTCTTCCTTTCCAATTGTATAAGTTATATTTCTTTTTCTTGCTTAATTGCACTGCTAATAATCTCCAGTAAAACATTAAACAGAAGTGGTACAAGTGGACACCCTACCTTTCTTCCAATCTTAAGGCAAAAAGCGTTTAGTCTTTTACTATGTCGTAGATGCTCTTTATCAGGTTGAGAACATTCGTGTCTATTCCTGATTTTGAGAGTCTTTATCAGGAACGGATTTTTAATTTTGTCAATTTCTTTTTATGCGTCTACTAAGATGACCATATGGTTGTTGTTTTTTTTTTTTTTGGTCTGTTAATAAGGTAAATTACATCAGTTGATCATCAAATGTCAAACCAAACTTGCATTCCTAGGATAATTCCTACTTGGTTATGATGTATTATCCTTTTTCTATATCACAGGTTTCAACTAGCCAATATTTTCCTAAGAATTTTTCTGTGTATGTGCATGACAGATATTGTCCTGTAGTGTTTTTTTCCTTGTGGTGTCTTTGTCTGGTTTAGTATCAGGATAATACTGGCTACATAAAGCGAGTTAGGAACTGAGTTATGAAGTCCTATTTGGGAACTGCTTCCGTCTCTATCTTCTGGAAGAGTTTATGTAGAATTGGTATTATTTCTTCATTAAATGTTTGATAGAATTCACTAGCGAATCCATCTGGTCCTAAAGGTTCTGTTGTGGGGAGGTTTTAACTACAAAGTCACTGTCTTTTCACAGATATAGCACTATCCAGTTTAAATAACTTCTATTTGTTTAGCTTTGGGTTCTCCGATGTTTTCCTCTGCCACGTCCAGTCTGCTGGTAAGCTTGTAGAAAGAATACTTCACCTCTAGTATCATTATTTTTTATTCCTAGCACATCCATTTGACTTGTTTTTATAGTTTTAATCTCTTTGCTGAAATTAAATATCTGTTTATGCACATTGTTCACCTTTTCCATGAAGTCTTTATCATGTTAATTGTAGTTATTTTAAAGTTCCTGTCTGCTGGTTTTAGCATCTCGGTCATCTCTGGGTCTGGCTGTATTGCTTGCTTTATGGTTTGAAAATGGGTTGGTTTTTCCTTGCTTTTTTTTTTTTTTTTGGTCTTTCTTTTTGGTGTGTCTTTTAATTTTTATTGAACGCTGGATATTGTGTACAGAAGAACAATAGAGACTGAGTCAAACAATGTTTGGACCAAAATTGGCCACACTTTTCTTGCTGTCAGCCCCTTAGTGCAGAAGCTGAGGGAATGCTGTCAGTAGTTGGCCTGGGGTATGGGTTTTCTTGTTATTATAGATGCCTTCCATGCACAACAGTCTTCAAATCCCTTCAGTGGTATCCTGTGGCTTTCATACTTATGCTGCAAATTCGGGATCCTGGGATTTCTTCAGTGTCCCTGCTCCCCCTCAGCTTTCATAAGGTGCTGCACACCTGCACCAGGGATGGTCTCCCCCTCAGCTCAGAAGGTGCTGCACACCTGCCCCAGGGATGGTCTCCCCCTCTGCTCAGAAGGTGCTGCACAACTGCACCAGGGATGGTCTCCCCTTCAGCTCAGAAGGTGCTGCACATCTGCACCGGGGATGGTCTCCCCCTCAGCTCAGAAGGTGCTGCACATCTGCACCGGGGATGGTCTCCCCCTCAGCATGCAGAAGGTGCTGCACATCTGCACCAGGGATGGTCTCCCCCTCTGCTCAGAAGGTGCTGCACAACTGCACCAGGGATGGTCTCCCCTTCAGCTCAGAAGGTGCTGCACATCTGCACCGGGGATGGTCTCCCCCTCAGCTCAGAAGGTGCTGCACATCTGCACCGGGGATGGTCTCCCCCTCAGCATACAGAAGGTGCTGCACATCTGCACCAGGGATGGTCTCCCCCTTGGCTCTCAGAGGGTGCTGCACACCTGCACCAAGGATGGTCTCTTCCTACCCTCGGCCCTGCCTGCGGCAGGCTGATGCTGACGTTTCTCACTGTGAGGGCTATGGTGAGACCAGGGGGTTCCTGTTTCTCCTGGCCCAGCCTCAGTCTCAGAGCAGGCCCCATGGACCCGGGTTCACAGCAGCCCCAGCCTGCCTTATCTGTGTAGGTTTTGGGGTGGGACACAGTGTCCTGACCTCTCCAGTGGCCGCAGGCCTCTGCTTCGTTCAGTGCCAGATAGAAGCAGGGCTCCCATCTCTTCCCCGGGGCAGAATGCTCCTGCTTCTACCTGTCCTCCAGCCTCAGTGCACACCTTTACCTGGACCAAGGCAGGCGGCTATTACTTTCGCTGGATTTTAGGTTTGCATTTGGAGCAGGGAGGGATTCTGGCCCTCTCAGAAAGCAGTTGTCTTTAGCTGCTACATCTCTCCCACAGGAGGGTCCCCCCACTCCCCCACAGGCGGGTCCCCCCACTCCCCCACAGGAGGGTCCCCCCACTTTCCCACAGGCGGGTCCCCCCACTCCCTCACAGGAGGGTCCCCCCACTTTCCCACAGGTGGGTCCCCCCACTCCCCCACAGGCGGGTCCCCCCACTCAGTGACTTAGCCTTTTGCTTCTGTGAGGAAGGTTTGGGTGCTGGGCAGGGTTTGCATCTGTGCTACAAGGGGGCCTCTCTCAGGTCCTGCGCAGCCCTCCGTTTTTCTTGTGGAATAGAGCTGGCGAGTGAGCATGGCCTCCACGTCTCGGGGCTCTCAAGGATTGTGAGCTGCCACACCAGTACACACGCAGCCTTAAGACATTTGTTCAAATATTAGCTGGTTTTTTTGTATGTTTGTTTTTAATCCACTTCCCTGGTGGCTGCGTCTCCTCCTGTTCTCTGGCGGAGAAGCAGTTGGCTGCCCAGCTCTTCTGGTAGGATACTGTCTTCCTTTAACTCAGCTCACCTAGTGGCCTTGCTCTCTGATGGGTCCAAGAAAAGTTGTGACTTTGTGGGTGACCTGGCTTTTCCTCACGGTCAACAGTGCTCTCCTGCGGCTTTGCACCTCCTTGGCAGGAGCAGGACACCAAGGTTTTTGTTGCTGTTTGCTTGTTTTTTGTTTGTTACCAAAAATCTATCCATGTATCTTTCCTTTCAAAATTAAAATAAAGCTTTCACAGGAGAATAGAGTCCAGAAGCAGAATTTGTCTGAACTGACAATGAGCTTGAGAATTAGTTTTTACTCATGCCTCCAAGGCACACACAGATAACGTTGACTCTGCGTCTGAGCAAGCTGTCCTCAGCAAAGGCCCCGGTTCACAACCTCCAACATCCCTTTGTGTTAATCTCCTGAGTCACAGACTGAGACCCTGGTCTTAGGAGCCTCAAGTGAGGCACGAGAGGCTAACACAATTCGTTAAAAATAACAGCTAGAAAGTAACACCGTGTCCAACAGAGGTACAATTCAGCTATCACTGATTTTTTTCAAGGACATAAAATAACATGGTAGGAGGGCGGGTAGCTTGGGACTTACAAAGTGAAGTGCTTTTGCTCTTCCTAATTCAGTGGTTTTGGGAAAGGCAGGAATGAAGGTGTCAATCTGTCAGTGATCATAATAGCATTGTGCTTACGTAGGAAAATGTCCTTATATTCGAGAGAGGCACGTTGAAACATTTAGAAGTGAAATGTTTAAGGTATATATACTGAACATAAAAATATTTTAAAAAAAAGAAATTATCCCAAAGTTCCCACTATAATCTGATCCCTAGTCCCTGTTCAAAACCCTCCAGTTGTGGCCAGGAAGAGATTTCACAGCTGGTTCCTTCAGATCAGGACCCAATAAGGAGCAGGTGGTCCAATGTGTTATCATGTCCCTTGTGTCTCTTTACATACCAGTCCTTCCCCAATATTGGTTTCAGATCTGTGCAGAGACCAGGCCAGGCGTCCCATGACAGCACCCTGTGCTGGGCACAAGAACGGCCCCAAGGATGTCCACGTCTTAACCCCGGAACCTGCGACTACGTTACTTCACACGGCAAAAGGGACTTTGTGAATTAAATGAAGGATCCTGAGACAGGGAGATTATCCTGGATTATCTGTCATTGTTGGGTGCTGTCCAGTTGATGTTCAACTCATGGCGACCCCACATGACACAGCAGAACTGCCCCATAGGGTTTCTTAGGCTGTAATCTTTACGGGAGCAGACCCCCAGGTCTTTCTCCCACGGAGCCACTGGGTGGGTTCCAACAGCTGACCTTTCAATTAGCAGCCAAGCCCATAACCTTTGCACCTGTAAGCAGTCTTCCCCAACAAGTACACGCTTCTACCCAACAGCCAGAGGGACTTCTGTTTTAACGTAGATGAGCTCACATCTGTCTCCTGATCGGAAGTCTCCAGAGGCCTCCCAGAAGGACCGGAATAAAACCCAAAGCCCTTACCCTCATCCCCTCATCCCTCCATCATGCCCCCCACCCTCATCTCACCCAACGGCCAAGCCTGGCACTCCCTCAGGCCTGGGAACTGCGGCCCTCTGCCTTGGACCATCTTCCCATCATTCAGTCCTCACTCTCACGAGTGGACTAACGGCCAGCGGCCCAGCCCCTGCCGGCTGCCCCACTTCACTTCCCCAGAGCGCCCATGTCTGCGTGGCGGGAGCCGGCTTCCTCGCGGAGCTGTCACACGAGAAGACTGAACCTATGGCGCACGCTGGCACCGATCCCGCCTCGCTCATCCCTGTGTCACTGCGCCCCACACCGCGCCAGGCACACAGCCACCAGTCACTGGACATCTGCTGAGAGACTGAAACGGGGAAGGAAGCGGGGACCGACTGGAGCCAGGTGCGTTCTTGGTGGCTCTGATGCCTCAGGCAGCCCCACACCCTGCCCGTGGGTACACACGAGACCTTTCTTCACCTCAAGAAGGAAGCTAAGAAACCACCCTCTTGCTGTGGTATTTTTTCCACTCTGTCTGAGCTCGGCTGCTAACCAAAAGATCGGCAGTTCAAATCCACCAGCCGCTCCTTGGAAACCCTAAGGGGCAGTTCTACTCTGTCCTAAAGGGTCACTATGAGTCTGAATCGACTCGATGGCATTGGGTTTGGTCTTAGTTATCTAGTGCTGCTGTAATAGAAATACCAAAACGGGTGGCTTTAACAAACAGAAATTTACTCTCTCACACTTTAGGAGGCTAGAAGTCCAAATTCAGGGTGCCGGCTCTAGGGGAAGGCTCTCTCTCCCCGTCGGCTCTGGAGGAAGGTCCTCGTCTCTGAGCTTTTGCTCCTGGGTGATCTTCATGTGGTCTGGCATCACTGTTCCCCCCCGTCTCTGCCTGCTCATTTAATCTCTTTCATATCTCAGAATAGATTGACTCGAGACACGCCCTACACTAATCTTGCCTCATTAACATAACAAGGACAGCCCATTCCCACATAGGATTCTAGCCACAGGCATAGAGGTCAGGATTCACAGCACTTATTTGGGGACACGATTCCATCCCCAGCACATTCCTTTGCGACCACGTGTCTGAATCACAGTCTATAACCTCCTGAAGAACAGGAACAGATACGTCCTATTTACATTGACGTTCCATGTGCCTAAGAGTCAAGCCTAAAGCAGATGCTCCCTGAATGTTTATTAAAAAACAGCCCAAACCAAACCAGATGATTCTGACTCATAGTGACCTCATATGACAGAGTAGAACAGCTCCATAGAGTTTTCTTGGCTGTAATCTTTATGCAAGCAGATTGCCAGGCCTTTCTTCCAAGGTGCCTCTGGGTGGGCTCGAACTGCCAACCTTTCCGTTAGTCGTTGAGAATTTAATCATCTGTGCTACCCTAAAAACACCAAATTCATTGCCATGAAGTCAATTTAGACTCATGGCAACCCTGTGTGTGTCCAAGTAGAACTGTGCTCCATAGGGTTTTCAAGGCTGTGACCTTTCAGAAGCAGATTGCCAGGCCTTTCTTCTGAGGCACCTCTGGGTGGGTTCAAACCGCCAACCTTTTGTTAGTGGTCAAGCGCTTAACCATTTGCACCATGCAGGGACTCCAAAATGTTTATACAATTATTTTCTTAAAGTGACGTTGAATTCTTACTGTTCATTTTCTTGCATGTAGGTTATGTATAGCTTGCTCCCTCCGTTCTAGGTGAGCTAGAAGGTTAGAATCCGAGTTCAGGGACAGAAGGAATTTATGCACCTTCCTGCCTCGTGGAAGCCTTTACAAAGTAGAAATAAAAGAAAGACATTTCCAACCGTGCTGGTCTGTTACTCAATGTGCACTTGGCACTGTGAAGTGTTTTGATGCTACATCCTGGAAAAATATGCTTCAGTGATTCCCTAGAGATTTTCATGACTCATGAACGGCAAAGTCTGTGTCTTCCTGCCCAGCCCCCACCTGTGTTAAGGGGGGGGGGTTGTAGTTGTTGTTATTGTTGGCTGTTCACCTCTTATTGCTCCAAATATACGAAAGACGATAAACTGGCAATTTTCTAACTGGTACTTTGCACCTCCCCAGACACAGCCGGCATTATCTGTGGAGGAAAATCCACTCAGATAAAAAAATATATATCCCCTCTATCATAATTACTCAAACTGTCCATCTGAGATTAATAAAATACGAGAAACTTTTGTGATTCCCGAACTTCAGTAATGTAACTCAGCTATGGCAGAGATAGCAGGCAAAACCAAAAGGTGGTATAACTTTTAAAAGCATCACCTGGGATTTTTATGTCCACATAAAAAAGAACAATTTTTGTATTTTTCCAATTTGAAGAGAGAAGGGGAGAGAATCACAACATGGCCACGTGGACCACGGGTTCCAGGTAGCATCTGGCTGGGGGTGGTGAGGGGCACAGGCCGGAGCCACAGTGACCCTTCCACCAGAATGGCCCAGCCCCAAGGGAGATCGCTCGCCTAGGAAATCAACCTGCCTGGGGGCTCACGGGTGACCCGCTCCAGGAGGCAGACTCTCCTGTGTGGGGGATAGAAAGGAGATTAGAGGACTGTGATACGGCGCGGACAACATGGGCAAGGCCACGTCGGTGATGCTAGGACAGACGCCATTGCCTTACCCCAAGGACCGAGCTCTGCACTGGAGCCTGTGCCATGATCCCATTTGCCAAATCTACCACCCACGTCGGTGCCTCAGGGGCACCCTGCATCCAGAGGAAGAAAATATGCCAGCAGACGAAGCTCTGGTTTAAAATTCCCTGACGCACTTAGCAAATTACATCATCATTCTGCCACCTGAAAACGGAGGGAAAGTAATAAACTGCCCTCCACCTCCCCCACCCGGCCCCGGGGTGTGGGAAGATGGGACAGCTGGTCAGACCCCACCCCCCCGGGGTGTGGGAAGATGGGAGAGGTCGTCAGCCCCCTCCCCCCGGGGAGTGGGAAGATGGCAAGATGGTCAGCCCCCTCCCCCTGGGGAGTGGGAAGATGACAGAGATGGTCAGGCCCCCCCTCCCCGGGGTGTGGGAAGTTGGCAGAGATGGTCAGACCCCCACCCGAGGTTTGGGAAGATGGCAGAGATGGTCAG
>NW_004443938.1:3835254-3848511 GCF_000243295.1 Trichechus manatus latirostris | reverse complement strand
TCGGGGTTTGGGAAGATGGCAGAGATGGTCAGGCCCCCCTCGGGGTTTGGGAAGATGGCAGAGATGGTCAGGCTCCCCTCGGGGTTTGGGAAGATGGCAGAGGTGGTCAGGCCCCCACCCGGGGTTTGGGAAGATGGCAGAGATGGTCAGACCGCCCCCCGGGGTGTGGGAAACGGGAGAGGCAGTCTGGGCGAAATGCACATCAACAGGCAGTGATACATTTCCTGCAGCATTTTCTCTGCCGGCAGCAGGACAGGGGCACCCTCATTCCTAAGAGGGTCAGACACCCAAATCCACTGCCCTCATGTCGATTCCGACTCATAGCGACCCTACAGGACAGAGTAGAACTGCCCCACAGGGTTTCCTAGGTTGTAACCTTTACGGAAGTAGTGGAGCAGCTGGTGGGTTCAAGCCGTCAGCCTTTTGGTTAGCATCTGAGTGCTTAACCACTGCATTACCAGGAATCTTTAGACCAAACACTGGAGGCCCTAAAAGACATCCCACTTTTGATTTTAAGGCTTTCTCTGATCGACTGCTCTGCGCACCAGTGAACAGGAAACAGCTTTCATAGGATGCGTTGCCTCGTAATTTAACACCCACTTCCACATAGATTATTCCTGGCTGTGACAGGGAGAGCAGGTTTCCCAAAGAACCAGTGTTTCCTTATGAGACAATCCGTCACATCACCGTGCTGGCAGGAAGGCGTACCCGGGGCACAAACCATCCAGGCCAGTCGCTGTTCCCAGAGGCTGGCTCCAGGGCAAACCAGGTGTGGATTGTGTTGCCAGCCCACACCTGGGTCCCGGGTTCTCGGGCTGGGGTGCATGGTCTCCCACTGGTGCCCAAGGTCTCAGAGAGAACATTCCAGTTAGCACTCATGGCATGGTCACTTTATGGTCAGAGAGGAAGCGATGGCTGACTGCTACAGATGCAGAAAAACGAGGCTCTCAGACACTGAAAATCGCTGGTGGCCATCTTCGTTTGGCCAACGGTGATTAATGGCAAACACTTAAGCGATAATGAAATCACTTCCGCAAGGACAGATGTCTACAGACTCTCGTCTTCTGTCAATTCTTGCAAATAATTACCACTGCACATCAAATAATATGTTGCTCCAATTTCCCTTACAAAACCGTACACTTTCCCTCATCTCTGCCTCCATAAATGCTAACGTTTCATGAGGCCAGTGTTCCTGCTCTCCACCCACAGCACCTTCCAACACAGCCGGGGCTTTCAATGGCTTTCCACATTACTCTTTCCAAAATGCATCACGCTTACACTGCCCTTTTCTACAACTTCTGTAACGATTGAAGCAATTCTTGACTTTGGCTGGACAGAGGAACAGTAGGAAATACCAGTGCAGATAGGCTCACATGGTTATTGTGACTTAGATAACGCCGGCTTGGTGTTTTGAAAGACAGATCAATATAAGATAAAAAGCAGGGCTCGGGAGAGTGTTTTATCAATGTTTTTTCCAAAATGATTATCTGTTTTAAACTTTAATTGCGTTGCTCTTAATTGCTTTATTAGTTCCCAGACATCATTATTAATCTTGTCTCATTCCTATGCAAACCATTTTGGATGGTTTTTTCTCTCCTTCTCAAGAGGAACAGTGGGACTCTCTGTGGATCCAGGGACAAGGAGAGGTGATGCTGGAGCCCATAGCCCTGACCTGGGGCATTTCCCTGCTGGTGCTGTCACTTCAGCTCAGAGTTCTGTTTACACTCTTAGATTTTTCCCTCCTTCAATCTTGGAAGGAAACCCTGGTGGTGTAGTGGTTAAGTGCTATGGCTGCTAACCAAAAGCCTGGCAGTTTGAATCCACCAGGCACTCCTTGGAAACCCTATGGGGCAGTTCTACTCTGTCCTATAGGGTCGCTATGAGTCGGAACTGACTCGAGGGCAACGGGTTTTTGTTTTTCGATCTTGAAGCGTTCTGCCACAGGCCCCTCCTAACCTCTCTTCCACAGCTGAGCGGTCCATGCCTGCGGCCACGCCCAGCATCCAGCAAAGCTGTCATTGGAGGAGGTCGTATCGATTGGATGCTCAGGAACAACACGCCCATGAACCCGCCGACACCCGAGAAGAGGCCATGGGCCATCACAGGAAAGAAGCCTCTTGGTAAGGGTTGACCTGTGTCCCCCAAAAAGTCCTCACCCCAGTACCTGTGAGCATGACCTTGTTTGGAAATAGGGTCTTGGAAGATGTTGCCAGTTAACGTGAGGTTGTGCTGGGGTCCTAACCAATCTGAGTAGTGTCCTTACGCAAGAAAAGAGGCGCAAAGGGGAGATGCCACATGACGACAGAGGCAGAGACCAGAGGGATGCGGCCACAAGCCAAGGAACGCCTGGGGCCACCAGAGGCTGGAAGAGGCAGGAAAGATCCTCCCCTGAGCCTTCAGCCTGAGTTTGAATACATTCCTGTTGTTTAAAGTCCCCCCAGTTGTGGCATTTTGTTGCTGCAGCCGGAGGGGACAAGTGCACCTTCTGATTGGTGCGGTATATCCCAGTAGCCTCACCTGAGTCACAGACCTCAAGGGAACCTCTGTCTAGCTCTCTCCTGCCAACTTATCTCTGACATCAGGATGTCACCCTCTGTCACCCTTTATGCTGACACTCTTCTGTTCTGCATTCGAGATAGCAACTTTTGCTATCAAAACAGAGAGTAAAATATGGGGGGCACACCGCCATAGTCACAAGAAAATAAGCTTCAAATATCTTATCTGGATTGATTTTCTAAAGTTGACCAGATAAGAAACTGGTCTTTATTATTATTAATAAATATAATCCTGGACTCTAAGGATTATATTTATTGATAAATTGAAAAAAATGCATATAGCAAATTCTAATATTCTAATATTTTTCACTGGTCACTAAAGTCTCACCTACAAATCACCTATGCATCTAGAATACAGAGGGACCAAGAGTTGAAATGGGGGCAGTGGTGGTTCAGTGGTAGAATTCTTGCCTTCCATGCGGGAGACCCAGGTTCGATTCCCAGCCAATGCCCCCCATGCACAGTCACCACTTGTCCATCAGTGGAGGCTTGCGTGTTGGTATGAGGCTGAACAGGTCTCAGCAGAGCTTCCAGACTAAGATGGACTAGGAAGAAAGGGCTAGCAGTCTACTTCTGTAAATCAGCCAATGAAAACCCTGTGGACCACAACGGTCCATTCACAACCATCACGGGGATGGTGCAGAACTGGGCAGCATTCCATTCCATTGCACATGGGGTCGCCATGAGTCAGGGTGACTCAATGGCCGCCGACAACAACAGAGGTCACAGTACAAGCACAGAGTCCCGGGAGTCTGGGCTGACCGGTGCTGAGGAGACTGAGCAGCTGTGCTGTGGCGGGGGCGGGGGGCATGTCTGTCTGTCTCAGGGCCCAATGCCACCGACCACTGTACGTCCAGCTCCACTTACTATAACTCCTGGTCCTTCCCTCCTCCTTCCTGCCCCGAGGTAGGCAGGTGCTAGCTCCCAAGGTACAGCTGCACTCAGGTCACATCGTTTCCCACTGGGGAGGGACACGCAGGCCCTCAGCGCCAGCCCCCAGCTCTCGGGAGTATGGCCGGAAAGGTCCACTGAGCACTCAGCGTAACGTCCACCTCGGCCCCCCAGACAGCGAGGCCGCAGGTCAGCCCTGGGCCGGGAGAGACACACAGACTAACCCTGCACCGCGTGGCTGACGCCAGCCAGCCAGCGGCTCCTCTGGGCCTCCCATCCGCCTCTCTCGCTGCTGGGCCAAGACTGGCATTTTCTCTGCGCATTCAACTTTACATTCTTTCGGTATCATCATACCTCAGCGTCTCCATTTGCTTTTCTATAGACAGTCTGCAAAGGAGAACCTGGAAGAAGCAGAGTCCCAAAGCCTCAGGTAGCAGGTGCCCCATCCCTGTTCATGGAAGAGACTTTGATTCTAGATGTTTCTTTCCATGACTATGATCTGTTTCTATACAGATCCTCTTCAAATAATCCCTTAAAGACAAGGCTGAGGAAGAATTTCCTCACGAAAGCTACTGCAGTATTTGCCTGTAAAGGGTTGACACCTCTGACGTGACAGGTGAAATCAGAGGGACAGTCGCCCTCCTGTGAAAATACAAGACAAACACTCCAGCTCTGATGTGGACTCCTTATGAGAGTCCTTTCTCTCGGCACAAGACATGCCGCATTAACACCTGTCATGGACTGAACTGTCCTCCCCAAAATATGTCAACCTGGCTAGGCCATGATTTCCAGTATTGTGTGATTGGCCTCTATTTTGTGATCTGATGTAATTTTCCTATGTGTTGTAAATCCTAATCTCTGCCTGTGGTTGATGAGGCAAGATTAGGTTATGTTAAAGGGGATTAGGGTGGGATGCAACACGCTTACTCAGGTCACAGCCCTGATCTGATGTAGGAGGAGTTTCCCCGGGGGTGTGGCCTGCATGACCTTTTATCTTACAAGAGATAAAAGGAGAGAGAAGCGAGCAGAGAGAAGGGACCTGCTGGGAATGAAGTGCTGGAACCAGAGCATGTCCTTTGGACCCGGGGTCCCTGCGCTGAGAAGCTCCTAGTCCAGGGGAAGATTGATGACAAGGGCCTTCCTCCAGAGCCAACAGAGAGAGAAAGCCTTCCCCTGGAGCTGGCACCCTGAGCTTGGACTTCTAGCCTCCTAGACTGTGAGAGAATGAATTTCTCTTTGTTAAAGCCGTCCACTTGTGGTATTTCTGTTATAGTAGCTCTAGATGACTAAGACAACACCTGAATTCAAAAACAGGTGTCTTGTCTTATTTTCAGTCTTTGCACTAGACCTTCACTAGAATTCTTTTTTTTTCCAGAAGTGGGACAGAGACAAGGCATGAGATATGACTGGACAAGAACCACACATTGAGGTATTTATATGTGAAATATTTAAATCAGGTCTATACTTAAAAAAACATGTGAGAATGTTCCACCAGAACACAGTATCTATTAAAGTCATCACGAACTTGGAGTAATGATGGTGTTACCTCCCTGTACACTGCCAGGCCCAGCAGTGTTTATCTTTGCATCTCCAATGCTGAGCCCACAGGTTATCAATGAATATGTGTTGACTGAATGAGTGAAAGGACTAAAGTGTTGTTGATCTGAATGTTTTTGTTTTTTTAAATGAGATGGCTTTTTATCATCATACGCGTTCGGACTAACAAAAGGCGTGACACTTTTTATACTTAGTTCAGCTGCCGTTAATTCCTTCCCTCACTTGTCTAAACCTTATATTCTTCAATTGTAGAAGAGCTTGTAAATCACCACTCAGAGGCCCCAGGAGGACTTAAAATGAAAAATATCACCTGGAATAAAAATTCGACAGCTGCGTGGGGTACCTGAGTGATATTCATCTGCTCCTAGGCTGAAAAACTGCATGTTGGATTTTAAGCATCTTCTATCTGAACCTTCAGGTAAACAAGTGAGCTTTTCACAGCATTTTTCATTATTCCTCCACACTGTCCGAATTGTATCTAAATATCAATATTATTTCCTGCAAAATACTTCTAAAATCTGTTTGGAATTCTTCTCCTTCACTGATTTTCTCTCATCCAAAAAAAAAAAAAAAAAAAGGCAACCATCAGGAAATTGTAATAATTTCCTCTATCTCATATTCCATTATCAAACATAACTTAAGAGGTGGGTTGTTTTTATTACCTTCCTGCAACAGATCTGTATCTAGATTTCCATTAAAAATGTTGAGGATAAGACAACTTGAGGCTAGGAGGCCCTAAGAAAGTAAATATTGTTGATGAGTTTAAAGATTCTCTGCTACTTGCTTAAGCCCTTTTGAACAGATCACGTTACACAGTCTTGTTGCTCAGTTTGGGCAAACCAGAAAGGACAGTCTATAGCACCTCGACTGGCTTAGCGCCATACAGTCTGCCCCTGAAGTGAACTGCTAAATTTCAACATTAATCTGCTTGTGACACATACACGAAAGGTTCCCCGGAAATCAAAGTTCACAAGCCTATCAAAGTGGTATTAAAACTGCCAGGCAGTGGCCTGCTTTTTCTGAGACCCTGCCATCTGACCTTACCAATTTGCATGGAAAATGCTCCTTCCTTCTTTACCCCTGCTACTTTACAAGGTCCAACACCCGTCAGTCAGTCTGTCATACTGTGGTGGCTTGCATGTTGCTGTGATGCTGGAAGCTATGCCACTGGTATTTCAAATACCCATGGTGGACAGGTTTCAGGGGAGCTTCCAAACTAAGAAGCTAGGAAGAAAGGTCAGGCAATCTACTTCTGAAAATCAGTCAATGAAAACCCTATAGATCACAGCAGAACATTGTCCAATATAGTGCTGGAAGATGAGCCCCTAGGCTGGAAGGCACTCAAAATACACAGTGGCCTCAACAATGGACTCAAAAAACCAACAGTGATGAATATGACGGAGGACCACCATACATAAGGTTGCCATGAATCAGAGCCAACTTGACAGCAACTGACAACAACTTAACAAGGTGTGGAATCAAACATCCATCTTTCAATGAAAGTCACAGGTATATATGCCTATTCAGACTTTGACCTCTGTGGAACTAAGAGATGCCTAAGCTCCCAGGGAATACAAGGGTACACAGCCAGGGCAAATGGTTTGTCCAAGAAGACGGCAAGACCATTGCAAAGCTAGGCAGAGTCCAGGCTCCAGAAACCTGGGTCAGCAGCCAAGCATAGGAATTTGAAAGGCAGCCAGCTAAAGGAGAGGCAGCCACAGGCCATTTCGATTCATCTGCCCAATCATATTATGCCATCTGATCACAAGATCCAGTGGCACTTGGCTTAAAATTCGTGCATTTGTTGAGATGGCTGTGGTAAGCAGTTTTCCACATCTGAGTAGACCATTTTGGAAAGCCGGCAACGTTGGCTGATCCAACTCCCCCAGCCTCTAACACCTCACCAGCTATTTTTAAAAGTCAAGAGAGTTGCAAATTTTACAACTTTTATGCTTCCAAGTGGTACAGGGCCGAGCAACTTAGGTTGCTAAGTCTTGCTAATTGCCTTGTCAACTTCCCATGGTTCCATCTGCCTTTGAGAGAATTTCCTTTGTAAGTGATAGAAATATAGCTACTTAAATAGAATTCTTTCACTATAGCATCAGTTCAGCTTTGGAATTTAGCTCTTCCATGTCCAATGTCTTCCTCATCGATATCTTTGTTGCCACCAAAATCTCCCCATATGAGACTAATGTTTATTGAAGTCTTGGTCATTTTCCTGGTCCAGGAACGTTCTAGCCCATAGCGTGAAAATGGGAAGACACTCAGTAAGCAACAGCTAATGTTCTTGCAACTTTTCCATTTGACTTTCACCCTCGGGTATTACGCCTTCAGAAATCCCACGGCTACTTTTGATCTCCCTCGCTAGCAGGCCTCTCGGCACCTCTGCTCAGCCTCTCGGCACCTGGGCCCTGGGTAGCCTCTCGTTTCCACAGAAAAGGCCACTTCCTTACAGACGGAACCCGCTCTTCTCCCACAACTCTCCTTTTACATCGCCCAACATTTTAAGAAGCTACGTATTTATTTCCTTGCAATACATACAATTCTTTGTCCCTTAGTCTACATCTCTGCTGGTTACTGTTTATACCTGCCTTTATTGTTAATAATATGCCATTTCCCCCCTTTAAAAAGACCATGCCGAAGACTACGGATTTTACCTTGGTTTGTAGATTTTCTTCCTATGTTCCAAGTATTAATTTTGAGGGAAGTTATCGACTCTAATATGCACAGAATGTGTATGTGTGCATATATGTTTGTGGACGAATGTGAATATATATATATATATTTCATTAACGTAACCACTCATAGGCTATCAATTTCAGATTTCCATTTCCTCCCTCCTTTCTACCTTCCAGGCCCAATCCTCCCCCAAATAATCAGGCAGTAATAAAATACATACAGTTACTTCTTCTGTGGTATCCTCAGTGGCGGGCTCTGTGTCCAGGTCAAGGTCATCCTCAGTGGTCTGGTAACAAAGATGCATAACAAATATAGTTACATGGCAAAGTTTCTGTAAACAGCATCATACAGGTAATCAAAATAAAGAAGGACTGACTAAATATTCAATGTTTGTACAGGTAGAACATGGGAATTGTCTCAAGGTCACTTTCCACTTGAATTTACTTGTAACTATACGATGCTTTGTGTCAGAGACAGAGCCTTTATACGTTGCTGTTGTTATTGCTGATTGTTAGCCCCCAGAGAGTCAGTCCCCCAACTCACGGCGACCCCATGCACAATGGGACAAAACGCTGCCCGGTCCTGCGCCATCCCCATGATCGGCTGGGGATGGGAATGTTGGGATCCACAGGATTTTCACTGGCTGATTTTCAGAAGTAGATCACCAGGCCTTTCTTCCTAGTTCATCTTAGTCTGGAAGCTCTGCTGAAACTTGTTCAGCACCACAGCAACACGTAAGCCTCCATGGACAGACGGGTGGTGGCTGCGCATGAGGTGCATTGGCCAGGAATCGAACCCAGGTCCCCTGAACGAAAGGTGAGAACTCTACCACCGCCCTCGACTCTATACAAACAGGTGGCAAATAAGGCAGTAATTGTTCATATCCAAGTTGTAAATCAGCACCGCAACCAAGTTTGTATAATTTATACCAGAATTGAAAGGAGAAGCAAGGTGACGTGCACAGCCCGCTGGTGACATGGCAGAGAGGGGAGCGTGGCGTTACACGGGGCTACAAGACAAGCACAGTCAGGATGGAACAGAGAAGGGACAACTGGGAGTACTTGTAACCGTTTGTGCTGGAGGGGAAGAAATTCAGAATATCCAGCGAATGCCTGGGGAAGGGATTAAATCACAGACACCAAAGGCCCATTCCCAAAAACATGAAGAGCAGTATCTCTGTAGTGTGAGGCATACCTGGGTCTGAGTCTTCACCTACTGCCTACATGACTTTGGGTGAGTCCCTCAGCCTGAGCCTCAGTTTCCTTCTCTGTAAAATCAGGGCTGTAAGAGCCCCAGAGGGCCCCCAGAGGTGTCGTGAGAATCTGTGGAATCGGGCCTGCACAGCGGTCAGCACGGTTCCATCACGTGGCAGACGCTCAGCGTGAGTGACTGTGACTGTTCCCATTTCCAGGTTCACCTTCCAACCTGGTAGCCCTAAGACAGCAGTCGTTTTACCAGCTTGACTATGCGTCTTCAGGGAATTGTGTTTTATCTGCATTGTTTAAAAATGGGGTATTCTCCTCTCTCTGATGCATTATGACATCCCGGAGAGGAAAAAGTCACGTGTACTCATTTGAAAGAACACAAAGAAAACGGGTCAGCTGAATCTCGCAGGGCTGACCCACAAGCTCACCTCCCTCACCCTGTCTCCTCCTCTCACCTGCCCCGGTCACTGGAGCTCACTGAAAGCCACGAAGGAAACGTCACACTGTCCGGCTTTGAGACGTGCCTTTCACTCCCTAAAACACAATTCATGGAATGCTGCGTGCTTCTTTCTGATGCCAGATATTTCAGGGACGTTATGTAGGTCCCCGTTTTTAATTAGACATGTTTCCTTGCCAACACACCTTATTACTGATAAAATATACCATCCAAAATATCTCAAAACAATCCGTAGAGCCACAGATGCTTTCTCTAGACAGTCCAACGAGTTTCTCTGGGTCTATGCTCTGAAGTGAACATGATTTTGATCAAGGATATCCAGGATTCTCTTGTACAGGAAACCCCAGACTCCATTTAGTTCAGTTCCGTCAGATTATAGATGAAAAAAAGGTCAGCGAGAAAACCAACGCACGAAGCTAATCACAGAGTAAAACCAGAAACCAGGAGGGCTGGTTTCAGGCCCCTGGAAATCCCGTCATCACGCAGGGTAGATTGTGCGCAAACGGAGGAACCTTAAGCACTAACGTATCGCAGATTTCCTCATCAGAAAAGCCTGCCTGCATCTAATGCAAGGGTTTTATGACATTTAATTTGGAGTTCAGAGGCCAAACTGACTCCATCTAGTTTTGCTCAGGTGTCCCTGGGTGGAGCTAACTTGCTGGGCTGCTAACCAAAGGGTTGGAGGTTCCAGTTCACCCAGTGGCGCCTTGGAAGGAAGGCCTGGTGATCTACTTCTGAAAAACCAGCTGTTGAAAACCCCGTGGAGCACAGCTCTGCTCTGACGCACATGGGGTCGCCATGGGTCAGAGTCGACCCGCCAGCCACTGGTTTTCCTTGCTGGTTTAGTTTGGCACGATGTCTTGATATGTGAAGTATTTTAATACCAAACAACCTAAAACATGGGCAACACTGAAGGTGAAATCACCTCTCAGCCCCAAATACACAGACTTCACACCTTCGTGGAGTCAGAAGTTTCTTCTGGAACTTGAAGTACCTCAGGATCATTGTTTTAAGATGTAATTTTTCTGTGGAAAGAGAACTCTGTCTTTCTGGGTCCAAATAAATAGAAATTTAATACTCTTTCTTAAATATCCATCTTCTATAGGGTGCGCTAGTTTGAAAAATTTACCCACGAAGCCCGGAGAAAATTTCTTTTGCTGCAGGGCCTTTAATGTACCCAGTCTTTGTTGTTGGTTGTCTTATACAGATCAACCACAGAAACTGTAAAACATGCTCTCTGAAGTCAGCTCTGCCTCAAATCCATTCAGTCTCAAAGCTCTTTCTGGGCTCGTGAGATATTTTTTAAATAATATGAATATATTCATTGCTGATCCATTTTTAATTAATTTTGGAAATATTTAAGGCTGCTCCTCACAGCTTTTGTCAGCAGCAAACACATAATTTCCAGGGTCCCATGAGACATTCTGCAAAGCCTTCTTCACCTCCGTACGCCATCCTTCTTTCTAAGCCCCATCACCAAATCATACAATCACAGGTGAATTCTTTCCGTGGGTCTTGGTCATTGAGGGGCTTAGGGCTGGGCAAGTCACCACAAACAAGAATGTTCCACATAATCAAAAGGTCTGCAGCAAGCACTAGTAAATGGGAAAAGAAGTTCCGGTCTAATAGTTTCTTCATTCATCAATTCAATTGTTTTTTTAAATCAAATCTCTCTCAAAAGAAAAAATAACAGACTTGAGCTGGAAGCCCCTGTAAGTGGCTTGACTTCAGTGTAGGAACAGTACCATGCACACACTGAAGAATCAGTAATAATAAAGGCTAGGATGGTATCTGTCTCCCAATCGAGGTAATTCTCACGAGGAACCATCTAAAGAATGGGTTTCATATCAACGCTGGGCTTGACAATCTATTTGAAACATCGATACATATTTCAAACATTACTAAGTTAGTTTGGCCTCCAGTAAAAATATTAAACATAAAATATTAAGTAAATTCTCTTCTAAAACAAAATCTGTCATTTGGCTTAAAATATGCTGTGTGAATGTCTCAGTATAACGTATGTATATTTAAGAATGAAATTTAAAATACTAAGAATTGAACATATGGACATGGTGCTTGGTGCAGGAGATAAGACAAAAATTAAAGCTTGGATTTAGTAAGTTATTGAAGCAGAAATTTTTAAATGTAATTTGAGTTGTGATAAACACAGCACAGGTATGTTTAATCATTTAGCCAAATTTAATAACTTTAGGGAACGTTTTCTTCTGTAAAAATACATGTAATCATTTATAGTTCAAATTTAGCAAATCGAAGTCCGTGGGACCAGAGATTTTCATGTCCCTAGGGAAGCATAGAGTTAAACAATATCAGCAGTGTCTCCTATACTTTTGCCGGCCCTCAGGATGGGCTATTGGTAGGTACAGTTCATTATCTTTCCCCTTTATCTTTAATCTTTCCTCTATATTTGACCATGCACCCTCTTAAGAACACATTAGCTTTCTGCATTCTGCTCCTTAAAACAGTTCATCATTTACTTTGCCTTCTGGTTTCCCCTTCACTGTATCAAATGGAGGTCTTATCACTTAAGCCACTTGTTGAAGGAAAATCAAACGAGATGCACATTCATTTGGAAACAGTCACATGCTTTAAGACATGCGTATACTTTAATAAGCATCCTGAGGTTGGGTTAAGAGCAACAATTGTTTCCTTCAGTTCTATTCATTTTCATTTATGTGTTTATACCACACACATCAACCCATGCTATTTATGTACAGGAGTCCTGGTGGCTCAGTGGTTAAGAGCTAGGGCTGCTAACCAAAAGATCAGCAGTTCAAATCCACCAGCTGCTCCTTGGAAACCCTATGGGGCAGTTCTACTCTGTCCTATAGGGTGGCTATGACTCGGAACTGACAGGGTGGCAACAGGTTTATATCTGTAGAAATGGTGCATATATAGTAAATGTATGTATACACACATACGTATATGACACCACATATACATATATACACATTAAATATCCAAGTCTGTCACGCAATAGTCACTCAATAAATACACACTCAGTGTATAATATAAACAGTCCCTTTGCTAGCGAGTTAGGATTTTTCAGGGGATGTGGAGAAGGACGTTGTTTTCAGCGCTCACCTCTGTCTCCATGGGCTCCACCTCTATCTTCTTCCATAGCTCCAGCAACTGTGCAATCGGCATTTTTAAAAACTTTTCCTTTTCCTCTGCTCAAGTGCGGATAGCACGAAATAGAGACTCTCAGCAGGACAGAGAGGCGGGCAGACAGAATGTCAAAAGGAACAAGCCCAGGACCGGGGAGACTCTGGGGACGAAGCTGTCCGGGGCTCGGAAGAAAACCGAGACACGCTGAGCAGGCGGGTCGGGGTGCAATGCGGGGCCCTGGAGGTCTTCAATACGGCTGCTGGGTGGGTGTTCGCCCTGCGCGTCCCCCAGCTCCGCAGAGGGTGGCTGCGCGTCCCGCTCGGGCTCCCAGGAAGGAGGAGGTGTTTAACCACAGCGGCAGACTGCGATGCGACTTCGCAAGTGGACGCCTCTCTGGCAGCGTCGCGTCGTACTCCTCCCCCTTACACTGCACCCCCCCCCCCCATTTTACCTTAATTGGCTCTAAACGATGGGTGAAAGTTGAGTCTGAGGATGCTGCTGCCATAGAAACCGCCTAGCAACCAAGGCTGGGAGGCGGGAAGGAAGGAGGGAGGGACTGAGGGAGGGGTGGCACACCGGGTCTGTCCCCTTCTCCCTCCCCGGCACAGGCGGGTGTGCACGCACACGAACGCGCTCACACACGCGCCCCTCCCGTCCTTGGCCAGGGGCTCCGCTAACACGCAACGCGATCAGAACCGCAGAGCGCGAGGGGACAGGCGAAAGCCAGCTGCACAGAGCAGATGTTGCTGCATCAATATTTAAGAGGCTCCTGGAACTGTGGACTTGC
>NW_004443938.1:3797231-3835154 GCF_000243295.1 Trichechus manatus latirostris | reverse complement strand
AGCCCCCAGGTGTAAAGGAAACACAGCCAGAGAAAGGGAAAGGGGAGCGAGCCGCGGGGGTCAGGCGGGCAGCCCCTTGGAGAGGAGGACCAGCCTCCCGGCCCTGCTGTGCGCTAGGCTGCAGCCTGGAGAGAACGGGAAGAAATCGGGCCCTTCAAGCCCCTGCATGCTGAAGTCAGGTCAGGGATTTTTTTGGGGTAGGGAGAGATATTAATTCAAACCATATGATATCAACTGTTTATCAAGTTCCCAGGAGAGTACTGGGTGCCGCCTGCACATTATTCCCCTTAATTTTCTGTCCCAGGTGGGTATTATGACCCCATTTCATAGATGAGAAAACTCTGAGGCTCAGGGAGAAGGAACCAGTTGCTTTGGAGTGGATCTGGACTCGACAAGCCCGTGACGTGTCAGAGTAGAGCTGTGCTCCACAAGGTTTTCAATGGCTGATTTTTTTGGAAGTAGATCGCCACGACTTTCTTCCAAGGCACCTCTGGCTGGACTCAAACCTCTGTCTTTTTTGTTAGCAGCCAAACCGTTGGCACCAGCAGCGACTGAAACTTGCCCCAAATCCACAGCCCTGCGGCAGGGCTGGGAGTGAAGTCCCAGGACGACCAACTCGAGTGAGGGCACCCAGAGCTCAGCGCTTGGAGAACTCTGCAGACAGTTTCACCAGGCAAAGTTGCCCTCCTTTATTTTCTTTCTGTTTTTTTTTTTTTTTGTGTGTGTGTGTGTGTCCCTTCTTACTCCATTTCTGTGTCAGGATAAGAGACATATGCATGTGAAAATTTTCATCTCCTGGACTTCTGAATGCTCATCCGAAAGCATTTTGGTTCCCTCTTTTGGGAAATAATGTTACAGTCTAATACAATTTAATGCTGCTTCTGGAGTGTTTTCATTTCTATAGTAAAGGTCTTTAGCTTTGAAATAGTATCTAAGAAAACAGCTTCTGCTTCCAAAAATCATCAGCCTCCTCCGTTTGTCTTCTTCACAGTTAGAAAATCACGGAGAAATCCAGTTCACTAGCCAAACAGCAGCGCCCCAATGGCAGATGCTTCGGATTGCACAGCAAGAAGAACAGAGTCACAAGTCCACAGAGAAGGCTTCGTCCGCGGTGCTGATTTCCGACAGCACCTTCATGTTGCTATAAAAGGAGGCCGCGAAGGATCTTGAAAGTCAATTCCATGCAGAATAAAACTAACATCAATACATCATTCATCTTCTCACTGGACACCCCCTACTGACAGTGAAGGGTGAAGGTTTCCAATATGTTAACCATAATAAGGTAATTTGGGGCATAATGTAAAAGGTCACAAATTAATAACAGATAAAATAAAATGCTTTCTCTGTAATAAAGTGAGAGAAATCACTGACCTAAAAAATAGTGCTAAGGAGGCATCAAGATGTTTTAACTGGAAGGACTGGAAACATAGGCCCCAGGAAGGCAGCAGGCAGGGAAAATGAAACGGTATTCCTTACTGTGGGTTTAAAGTCGCTGAGTGGTGCAAACGGTTAACATGCTCAGCTACTAACAGAAAGGTTGGAGATCTGAGTTCACCCAGAGGAGCCTCGGAAGAAAGGTCGGTCTGGCGATCTACTTTTGACAAATCAGCTATCGAAAACCCTACGGAGCACAGTTCTACTCTGACACATGTGGGGTCGCCGTGAGTCAGAGTCAACTCGACGGCAACTGGTATAGTATATCCTGAGATGGAGCAGACTGAAGGGGAAGGAGAATGGAGGACAGGAACCTCGGAAGGGACTAGTCAGGCCTTCTACACTTCACTGAGGCATGGAGACACCGCCACCACCATCCACCTGATGAAACCCAAGCTCTGGGCTACAAATCTTCCCACGGATAGCTATTACTGAACACAAAAGAGCTATTATAAGGGGTAGTCTAGGAATTGCTGAAAATACGGTTCATGGTTTAGCACGGTATCTATCTTTAAACTAGGCAACATGACACTAGTAAATGGACTGAACATTACTGAACCATTTCACAGATAAAGCAGCAAAAGCCTGGAAAAATAAGGTGGGTGGGTCAAGAGAGTGAGGTAAGATGTTATATAACTCAGGGGCTCAGGACTCGAATTTCCGTGCCTAATTCACTCTGCATTGTTGCTTTTTGAAATACCTATCACTGTTATTTCAAACCAAACAACCACAGCAATATGTTATCTTTCCACCAAGTTTTTAAGCATATGGCAATTCCACAGCTACCACTGCCAAGACAGAGTAATAGGCATGCTGGGTAGAAGGGGCAGGGGTGAGGGAAAACACTGGCCCCATTTATAAAGCTTTCATTAGACAAGATGAACAATTAGATGAAAAAGGTACCAATTTTTCTGAAAGGAAATAATGATTGCATTTACATGCCTAAAAAGATCAAGATTCAAATGAAAGATCAAACAAATTATGTGCACTGAGATAAGGGTGTTCAATTCAATCCCAAGAAAACCTGAACGACTTTTCCAAGGGGAACACCTAGAAAAGTGGGTTTCCAAGAAATCCACCTAAGAAGCTTCCATTTCCAAGAAGATATAGCAGTCGTAAAATAGTAAAAACAGTGAGTCTTTAATGAACAAAACTCTACAGACTAAAAGCAATGGGAAGCATTTCAAGATTCCCAAGTTGCACAATCATTGTGAAACAAGATGTATGAATTGGCTCCAAACTCACTGAAAGCCAGGCCCTAGAAAAAGCCATTACTCTCCTGGCCAAATGAAATTAAGAGTGATGTTATGTGCCCACTGTCCCTTGAACATTAAAAATTGTCTCTTTTCTTTTAGAAAGAAAGGAGGGAGGGTGTTCTGAGTTGTGTCTCCCAAAAAGATATGTCCAAATTCTAAACCCCTGTACCTGTGAATGTGACTTTGTTTGGAAACAGGGTCTTTGAAGATGCTATCAGGTAACATGAAGTCGTACTGGAGTGGGGTGGGTCCTCCTCCCATCCAAGTGGTACCTTATAAGAAGAGAAGGGACACAGAAGATAGAGATGAGAGCAATGCATCTATAAGCCAAGCATTGCTGGCAACCACCAAGAGCTGGGAGAGACAAGGAAGGAGTCTCCCCTGGAGACTTTGGAGGGAGTAAGACCCTGCTGACACCTTGATTTTACTTCCTGCCTCCAGAACCATGAAGGCTCAATCTCTGTCGTTTATGGGACTTTGTCACAGCAGCCCCAGGAGATGAGTACAGAGGGAGGAAGGGAGGAACGGAAGGAGCCATTGACCAGATGAAAGCCCCATCTTCTCGAGGGCAGAGTGGGGATCAGGAAACCTGGCCCTCATCCCACGGCTGCCCCCACTACCTGCCTGTCTGTAGCTCAGCTTTCCTGTCTGAGTGATGGAGAGAACAACAGCTGCTGCCATCTGCCTCGGAGAATGGATGCGGGAATAGAATGATGCATAGGAAAGCATTTCCTGCTCCAAGAGCAAAGGGCCAGCTAAACCCGAGTCATCTGATGCTTAAGATGATAAGCTGTGATAGGCATTTTTAAAATGAACGTTTCACCCTTGGCTGTTCCGTTTTTCAACTTGAGGTCTACAAAGAAATTGGGAAAAGTAAAAGAATTGCTAATTTCAAGTGAAGGGATTCCCAGCCTTGGTATTTCCATTCCAGAAACCTCAAAATGAAATTATTTTGACAAAATCCATGCAATCCATTGGGGGGATCAGGAGAAAATATGACAATAAATCAAAAAGCACTATAATGCTATAATTCTGCAAAGACCAGGAATCAGGGGTCTAGGATAAAAGTGGTGAATGAAGATGCTCTGTTTATAGCCTCCTCCTACGGGGCCCTGGTGGCATGGTGGTTAAGAGCTCAGCTGTTAACCAGAAGGCTGGCAGTTCAAATCCACCAGCCACTCCTTGGAGACCCTATGGGGCAGTCCTTTAGTGTTGCTGTGAATCAGAATCAACTCAACTGCAGTGGGTTTTGGTGGTAGGGCCAGCCACGGCACAAGGGTATCATCTTGGTTCAAAGAGGCCAAGAGACACCAATGCAGACACTCACATCCTGCAGCTTGGTCCAGGAAGACACAGAGGGTCACCGGAATCCAAAGCAGAGCCCTTTTTGCAGGACAGACTCAAAGTCCCATTTCTAACACAACAGAGTCGTGACACACTAAACCATAACAACAGCTTCTCTTCCAAAGACATGATTCACGAGGGAGAAAAAAAAAGCCAAGGACAGAGTAAACAGCCTGTCTTTATTATGAAAAGTAAATTATAAGCTAGGAGAAAATTTTAAAGAAGGAGCTTTTGCTTGCAATCCTCCAAGTAATCATTCCATCTCACCAGCAAGAAAAGTCACCATGACCACGTCTGCACACATCGTGGCTCCCTTCCAGCTGGCCACCAACCCACTCTATCTGCTGTGGAGGCATCCCACCTCCAGGATAAACACAGCACTGAAAAAACACGCCGTGGCTTCAGTTGCATGAATCTCAGCCTTAAGATGAGAAACGACACCCCAAAAATACAGAAGGAGGTAAAAATGACACATCTGTGTTCCCTTTTCAATCCACTCATTTACCCACACAGGGACCGACACAATAGCCACAACAATGGACTCAACTTGATAGCATCTAAAACAACAACAACAACATTTCCCAGAAGTTGATCTTCTTCAGATTTACCATGTTATAAAACGACAGGGTGCTCACTGGCCTTCCTGGCTACAGGTTTTACTACCTTGCTGGTCCTGCATAGATTATAAGACAAGCTGTGCTCTTTCCTAATTCAGCATACTATTTAGTAATAGTCATTTAAGCAATTTCCAGGGATTTATTTAATTTAGTCTTAGCCAAACATACTTGTTCTAAAATTTATTTCAGCTTTCATAACCCTAATCATATAGCACTTCAACTAATACAAGATGAATAAAATACAATTTGGAAGATGAGGCATTTGCCATTTCCCCTAAGTCCTATCTTATCTGAAAGGAGTTTTATTGTATATACCAGGCATTTCTCCTAGAATTCACAAGTAGCCATGGCCTTCAAGAATGATTTTTAAGGAAAAATAAGCATATTTCTAGTTTTTTTTTTTTAAAGTGCTCCCTGTGAACAAACTCAGTTCCTTTTGAAAAACAGAAGTATTTATGTTGACATCTTAGATTGGGTTGTCTAGAGAAGCAAAACCATGAAGTGCATATGCATATATATATAAGTGCATATGTATATATATATATATATATATATATATACGCACACAGAGTATATATAGATACAGAGAGAGAGAGAGCGATTTATCTCAATGAAATGGCTCACACGGTTGTAGAGACTGGCAAGTCCCAAACCTGTGGGTTAGGTGTCAGGCTAGAGGCTTCTCCTGACTCTTATAGCTGCAGGGGCTGACAAACCTAAGATTAGACGGTCAGACAACAGGCCGCTGGCTCACAGGCTGTGGAGGCCAACAAACCCCAAGATTGACAGGCAATACAGCAGGCAGCTGACTCAAGTCCCAAGAATTGGAGGTCAGATGATGACAAGCCAGATGCAGGATCCAGAGCAAGTGAGATTTGCCAGAATGTCCATATATACATAGGATGCAGACCACACCCCCAAGGAAACTCCTTTTACAACTGATTGGCTGATCACATCACATTACATCATGGATGATGACTACGTCATTACATAACTGCCAAACTACATCATTACAGAACTGCCAAACTATATCATTACATAACTGCCAAACCACTGAGCATCATGGCCCAGCCAAGTTGACACACAACCTTAATCATCACAACATCTATTACCCGAACACGTAAAATGCCTTTTCTTTTTAAACAGTCTATGAAAGCTGTAGAAAGTGAGACAGAGTAGCTTGCCTGGAGGGGAAGCAAAATGAGTGTTAGAACCCAGCTCCAACTGATGAGTCAGGAAGACGGCCTCAGTGATGCACTTTCCTCCCTATGGCTAATGACTTACTGCTTTTTATTTATTTGGTAAGTTTCAACAGTGATTGGGTCTCTTTACAAAAAAGAAATGATCATCAGTTACCAGGTTAAGAATGGGAGAAGAAAGAAACATATACATAAGAATGACTAAAGACTATAAATAAAAACCCGTTGCCATCGAGTCAATTCTGTCTAGTAGCGACCCTATAGGACAGAGCAGAACTGCAAGGAGTGGCTGGTGGATTCAAACTGCCGACCTTTTGGTTAGTAGCCAGACACTTAACCACTGCGCCACCAGGGTTCCAGGGCAAAGACTATAAGTAGTGTTCAGCAATTCCACTCCTAGGTATGTGCCTAATAGAATTGAAAGCAGGAACGAAAACAGATACCAATGCTCACTGCAACACTATTCACAATAACCAAAAGGTGGAAACAACCTAAATGTCCATCAACAGGTAAATGGATAAATAAATGTGGCGCATACATACAATGAAATATTGCTCAGCTGTGAAGAGAAATGTAGTCCTGATACACGCTACAACGTGGATACAAGCTACATGGATGAACCCTGAACACATGATGCCGAGTGAAATAAGTTAGTTATAAAAGTACAGATATTGTGCGATCCCACTTATATGGAATATCTACAACAGGCAAGTATATAGAGACCAGCATTTATTAGTGGCTACCAGGGCAGGTGGGAGGAAGAGGAAGGAGGACTCCATGCTTAGGGGACACTGAGTTTCTGTTTAGGGTGATGGGAAAATTTGGGAACAGATAAGAATGATGGTTGAACATGATGAACATAACTTAATGTCACTGGACTGTCCATGTGAAGAACACTGAAATGGCAGATGTTTTGTTACATATATATTTACTACAATTAAAAAAAAGAAACCTGAAAAAAAATAGTGAAGCTTGCAAGACTGCTCTGTCTTCACTATACACTGAGAGGAAATTGGAACTCCTCCGAGCTGTAATTTTATTTACATTAGAAAGTTAAGCACAGGTACAAATGGGACTTTGTAAATTCTCAAAACTACAGTAGTTACTTTGTTAGAGTACAAACAATCATGAAAAACATGGTATGTATAAGAATCTTCCTAATAACCTATGGAGTTAAATATCTCTCTAATCCTAGTGAAAGTATCTGAAGCATATTAAAATATTCACAATTGTAGACTAACAGCTAGAGTGCTATGGAATTCTCTTTTATAAAAGAGAAGTGAGAGAGAAAATAGAGGAAAAGAGAATTGCCAATGGAAATGCAAATTTCCAATTACAAGAAGACACCCAGATCTCAGATATCAGAGGCCCCACTCTGGATCATCTGCTTGCCTGGGCTAGGTTTTTTTTTTTTTTTTTTTTTTTTTTTTCATACTCTTCTCTTTAATTTCTACATCTGGTTTAAAAAGAAAATAATAATAATAATTAATGCTTTCTTACCCTGCTAGGAAAATGTTAAGAAAAAAATGGAGCGGCTAACCTTGACATGCTATCTTGCAAGAAAAACAGGTTTACTTTTTCAAGTGCTTCACTTAAGGAGGAACTAGAACAGTAAAAATGATAGGGATAACCATTTCTGAATCAATCTTGAGATATGAAAAGAATTATACAAAGCAAAACCATGGAAAGCTAACCCTTAGCATAACAAGCTAAGAAGGCTGGAAGACCACCACCACAACAAACCAAGTGCTTTATTTGCATTTGCCCCGATGGACCTGAAGAGCATGTGCTAACAGCTAACATTCTATCACCAGAAAAGGTCAATCAGGAGGCATAGACAGGTGTGGGGTGGTAGCTAACAACCCTGAAAAAAAAAAATCAGTTGCCGTTGAATCGATTTCGACTACAGCATCCCTACAGAACAGAGTAGATCTGCCCCATAGGGTTCCTAAGCCCGCAATCTTTACAGAAACAGATTGCCAGGTCTTTCTCTTGCAGAGCTGCTGGGTGGGTTCAAATCTCCAACCTTTTGGTTAGCAGCCGAGCATCTGACCACTGCACCACCAGGGCTCCTTAGCTAACAACAGAAGCAGGTATTTCTAGGTAGCAAAAAGAGCCAAAGAAGTCCTTTGCAGGCTAGGATGTCAGGAAGTCTGCTAGACAGTGAGAAAGCACTCGCTGAAAGACTGGCCTGGCCCAGGGTCACGTTAGTCATGGACCTAATGGCAGCTCTTACCTGAGCACAGAACCGAAGGTGTTTCCTGGGTGAGCACCTGCACACCCTCCCATCCCTGCCCCTCCTTCATGAGCAGCAGTAATGTTTATTGACACAAAGAATGTCTTTATAAATCCTGGAGGACAGTCTATTCTGCGCTCTTCAAGGCACCCAATGCAGTGTTGAACACACAGTGCTTAATAAATGATAATTGATTAGTTGCTAAGGTCTCAGCAAAACCAAAAGTGTGTGTGTGCACGTGTGTATGCATATGATGGTGACCCATTGATTTCCTGGAAAACATAAAGATTACAGAATCTTTCAGTACTCTCTACCCTGTTGACTGAGTTTTCCAATCATCCTCTTATTGACCTCCCTGGTGACTCACCGGAGTCCAGCATAGTGTTCAGCTCATATGTAGTCTTTCCACAAGTCTTTGTCAAATAAAGGAATATTTGAGGCTTTGGAGGGCTGAGGGGGGTAGATGTAGGGCAGAAAAACAGTGGCTAGGACTCAAGGGAATCTATCTCTTGGTATGAATGCATTGATTATTGATTTTGCCAAAGCATTTTACGGGAAGAAAAGGTGGGGATTTTTTCCCCTAGCTTAAGTTAAAATTCTATAAGAGAATATTGAGCATGTTAATGAGAGCTCTTGTGATCATCAGAGAATGAATTTTTTTTTCAAATATCAATACACCTCTAATATTACTAGGCTATTTCTTGTGGATATTTCAACCTAAACTTGAATTCTCAAACTAAGTTGTGGAATGAAGTGAGATGTACTTCCTGTAAGGATATATTACCAGTTATTTATTTCTTGATAGTATTTTTTTCAGAAGTTAGTTCACCGGAAGTACAGCCAGAATGCTCCTCAGAAGCGAAGCTGGAGAGATTTTGTCTCATTTACTTTGGGCATGTTATCAGGAGGGACTAGTCCCTGGAGAAGGACATCATGCTTGGTAAAGTAGACGGTCAGCAAAAAAGAGGAAGACCCTCAACAAGATGGATTGACACAGTGGCTGCAACTATGGGCTCAAACATAACAATGATTGTGAGGATGGCGCAGGGCCAGGCAGTGTGCAGTTCTGTTGTTCATAGGGTCACTATGAGTCGGAACCAACTCAACGGCACCTAACAACAACAGTTCACCTGATTGCATTCCTCATGCTGAGGAAGTCTTGGGAGAAGCCAGATCTGGTTCCCTACCCAGCCCCCCAAAGTACTGGCTTTGGCTTGGATGGGGTGGGTCGGCTGCCCCTAGAAGCTCCAGGGTCATGCGAGGGCAGTGGCCTGTCCTCTGTTGGGAGAGCAAGGGAGGGTGGAAGCTAGAAGCTGAACACGACGTGTGTCAGATAATCTACTGAAATAAACTCGCATTTGCCCTCTATGCTGCCATCCCTTTCTGCCCCCACACCCAGCTCAGAGCTAGGCCCTCTGCCTTTCTTAGCCTCTGGGAGTGTTTGGGGTGGAGAAGCAGAAGGAGCTGGAAAAATCTGGGCTCATGGAGTTAGGTAAGTGTTGGTGGTTTTTTTGGGGGCAGCAGGGAGGAAGAGAGTGGGGCTCCTTCCTGCAGTTTGGACCACTGGGGTGGGGGGTCTGTGGTCTGACAGTCAGAGGCAATGGGAGGGGGCGAGACCTCAGGGGGAGCCTCAGGGGGCAGGCTACAGGGTGCTGGGACCTCACTCATCAAAGATCCCCCTGCCAGGAGCAGGGGGCAGGGTCAAAGAGGCAGCTGCACCTGAAGGGACCAGGTGGACAGTGCAAGAAGTGATTAGGATGCACCCAGTGCTGTGTGGTCACTGGGTTCCTGGAGTAAGGAGGTCTGCAAGGGTACAGTTCCCTGGGCATCTGTCTAGGATGGCTGGAACTCCATCTCAGAATTCATTTGGTTTAAAGAGCAGAATTGTGACCCCCTGTGCATACCTGAACTCATGGGCTGCGTTTCGTCCAGTAATGAAGGGTCATTGCTGCGGTCAGGCTTCATGAGCTTCTTGGATAATAAAATCACATCCTGGAGCCAGGGAAAGCTAGAACATCCTTGATAATGAATGAAAATTACTTTTGGCTGTTCTTCCTCACTATTATACTTGATTCCCAGCACAGAGCATCCACAGTGTAGTTAAAATGGACCCAGTGAACAAATCAACCCCTCAAATTTTCACTGGCCAGTTCCAGGAAGCTGGACCCACTTGAAGCTTTGTGCGTGGGACAGGACACTTGGACATTGTGCCAGCTATTTTACTTCATTTGTATGTTTTCACAGGCCTGGATTCCATTCACAGAAAAACACTGAAGCCTTGGCTATTTAAAACAAGCCAAATAGCTTTCTGATTTGTTTATTTCATCCAGATTCTTCTTCTCTTTCTGGTTTGATTTTCTTTACAAGCAGGCTTTTGTTTTCTGTTGTGAATATGTTTTTCTTCCTCACTGATGATTGCAGCATTTTCTAGACAGCACGTCTGTCAGCTGGGAAAGGCTTGGCTTCCCTCTTTTCTTCTTCAGTAAAAATAGATGTTTCCTGATTGCAGCTTTTGAAGGTTTCTGTAATTTCAGATGTTGATTCTCTCATCAACATAAAGCTTTGCTCTTTCTTAAGAAATGTTTTTTAAGCAAACTCTTTGAAAGTCAGAATAGAGGGGAGTGATTTTTCTTTTTTCTTTTTTTGACCTCTAGATCATGTGTCACTGAGGATCTGCTAGAGTAGATTTTGGGGAAATGGCTGGTGTAAGATGTGATGCCCATCATGCCAAGCAAGCCCAAACAGACAAGCAGAAACGACTCAGATGGTCAGCTTGAGTCTGTTCAGTATTGTTTCCTTGGACACTGCTGTTATATGCAGCCTCAACGTGAGGACTTGGCATGCCTATTCTTGTCTTTCCTCTCTAGCATAAAAGCAAAAAACAAACAAAGAAACCAGTTGCCATCAAGTCGACTCAGACTCATGGCAACCCCACCATGTGAGGTCAGAGTAGAACTGTGCTCCAAAGGGTTGTCAGTGGCTGACTTTCCAGAAGTAGATCAACAGGACTATTTTCCAAGGCAACTCTGGGCGGGCATGAACCACCAACTTTTCAGTTGGCTGCCAAGCATTAACCATTTGTGTCACCCCAGCCAGCACAAAATTATCAGACCTCAGAAGATATGCAGTATGAATATGCAGGGGAGCACTATTCTAGGGGTAACTGGTGGTACCAAGGGATGGCCTCCACTCCAGTTAAACCAGAGATCCTCTCGTCCTAATCCTGGGTGTGAGGGCAGAGAGGAAGAAGGCACAGTTGAGTGTTTTCCCACTATTCAAATGGAGAAGGTGCATCCCCATCTCCTCAACCTTATCCAAGGGAGGCAGGGCCTTCTCCGACTTTCTGAGACTGCTCTTAAGAAATTAGTCAGAACTGTAGCCTTTTCCAGGCAACCTCTGCCTCTCCACCCAATTATTTTTCTTAATCTATTAGATTTTATCAGTAACTAATAAAGATGGGTGGGCAAAGCTGCTTCTAGCAAGAGCCAAGATAGCATCTGTTATGGATTGAATTGTGTCCCCCCAAAAATATGTCAGCTTGGCTAGGCCATGATTCCCAGTATTGTGTGATTGTCCACCATTTTGTCACCTGATGTGATTTTCCTATGTGTTGTAAATCCTATCTCTATGATGTTAATGAGGCAGGATTAGAGGCAGTTATGTTAATGAGGCAGAACTCAATCTACAAGATTAGGTTGTATCTTGAGTGTATCTCTTTTGAAATATAAAAGAGAGGAGGGAGCAGAGAGACAGTGGGACCTCATACCACCAAGAAAGTAGTGCCAGGAGCAGAGCGTGTCCTTTGAACCTGGGGTCCCTGTGCAGAGAAGCTCCTAGACCATGGGAAGATTGATGACAAGGATCTTCCTCCAGAGCCAACAAAGAGAGAGAAAGCCTTCCTCTGGAGCTGACACCCCGAATTCAGATTTCTAGCCAACTAGACTGTTAGAGAATAAACTTTTGTTTGTTAAAGCCATCCACTTGTGGTATTTCTGTTATAGCAGAACTAGGTAACTAAGGCAGCATCTTTTAATAGTTATTGACAAGCTGATATAGACAAAATAAAAAAAATAATAAAGTAATGCTGATAAATCCTCTATGATTTTAAACTTTTGTATATTGCCTGTCAGTTCAGTGCTTGTTTCCATGCCCAGGTACCTTGACACATTGTCTTGCTATAAAACACTGAGCAAAACTGACAAAAATCCCTGTGCATGTTATGTTTTAGTTGGAGGAGACTGACAATAAACAAATAAATTAGTAATATGTCATATGTCACATGATGATGACAAATAATATATCTGGAGACAAAATAAATCAGGGAAGGTGAATAAGGAATGCCAGGCAGGGGGTTGAATTTTTAAATAGGGCAGTGAGGGAGACCACACTGAGAAGATAATTTGAGCAAAGACTAAACGATGGTGAAGGAATGTTGTCAAGTGGCTATCTGGGTGTAAAGCATCCCAGGGAGGGGTCAGCAAGTGCAAAGGCTGAGGTGGGAGGATATTTGGCCAGTGCAAATTGGGAGGTGAATTTGGCTGGAATAGAGTGAGCAAAAACAAAAGAAGTAGAAGCCATACAGAGAAAGTGCTGCCAATGAATGTACCATTTTGTAGTCATTCTTCAAAACAGTATTATTATAAACATTTTCTCACATTATTTGTTGTTGTTAGGTGCTGTCAAATCAGTTCTGACTCATAGTGACTCTATGTACAACAGAACAAAACACTGACCAGTCCTGTGTCATCGTCAAAATTATTACTATGTTTGAGCCCATCGTTGCAGCCATTGTGCCAATCCATCTAATTGAAGGTCTTCCTCTTTTTCACTGACCCTCCACTTTACCAAGCATGATGCCCTTCTCCAGAGACTGGTCCCTCCCGATGACATGTCTGAAGTAAATGAGACAAAGTCTCATCATCCTCACTTTTAAGAAGCGTTCTGGCTGTACACTCTTCTGGAAGTCCATGGTATATTCAATGGAAGGAACACACAGAGTCATTATAACAAAAAGAATTGCTCAACATTCAACCATTTCAGGAGGTAGCATATGACCAAGAACCAATGGTATTGAAGGAAGAAGTCCAAGCTGCACTGAAAGCATTGGTGAAAAACAAGGCTTCAGGAACTGATGAAATACCAGTTGAGATGTTTCAACAAACAGATGAAATACTCGAAGTGCTTACAATACTGGAAGTGTTTACGTCAAGAAATCTGGAAGACAGTTACGTGGCTAACCAACTGGAAAAGATCCATATTTGTACCCATTCAAAAGAAAGGCGATCAAACAGAATGTAGAAATTACTGAACAATATCATTAACATCATATGCTAGCAAAATTTTGCTGAATGTAATTCAAAAGTGGCTGCAGCTGTACATCAACAGGGAACTGCCATAAGTTCAAGCCAGATTTGCAAGAGGATGTGAAACAAGGGATATCATTGCTGATGTCAGATGGATCTCAGCTGAAAGTAGAGAATACCAGAAAGATGTTTAACTCACATTATTATAGTCCTGAAAATTATTTTAAATTTCTATATGCTATCTTATATCAGTTAAGTTGTCAACGATTTCATTACACTTGGATCAATAATCAATGTCCAGGGAAGCAGCAGTCAAGAAATCAAACGACATATTGCATTGGGAAAATATGCTGCAAAAGACCTCTTTAAAGTTTTAAAGCAAAGTTGTCGCTTTAAGGACTAAGGTGCCCCTGACCCAAGCCATGGTGTTTTTAATCGCCTCCTATGCATGAAAAATCTGGACAATGAATAAGGAAGAACAAAGAAGAATTGATGTCTTTAAATTATGGTGTTGGCAAATAATATTGACTATACCATGGACTGCCAGAAGAACAAACAAATCTGTCTTGGAAGAAGTACAGCCAGAACACTCCTTAGAAGGGAGGATGGTGAGATTTTGTCTCACATACTTTGGATGTGTTATCAGGAGGGACCAGCCCCTGGAGAAGGACATCATGCTTGGTAAAGCAGAGTGTCAGCAAAAAAGAGGAAGATCCTCAATGAGATGGACTGACACAGTGGCTCCAACAATGGGCTCAAGCATAACAATTGTGAGGATGGTGCAGGACCGGGCAGTGTTTTGTTCTGTTGTACATGGGGTCACTATGAGTCGGAACCGACTTGACAGCATCTAACAACAACAAAGTTTTAAAAAGCAAAGATGCCACTTTGAGAACTAAGGCAAACCTGATCCAAGCCATGGTCTTTTCAATCACCTCATATGCATGCAAAAACTGGACAATGGAAAAAGAAAACCAAAGAATAATTGATGTATTCTAAACTGCGCTGTTGGCGAAGAATAGTGACTATACCATGAACTACCAGAAAAAATGAACAAACCAGTCTTAGAAGAAATACTGCCAGAATGTTCCTCAGAAGTGAAGATGGTGAGACTTGGTCTTGCTTACTTTGTCATCAGGAAAGACCATTCGCTAGAAAAGGACTTCACGGTTGGTAATGACTGACTGGTAGACACAACAATGGACTCAAATATACCAACGATCATGAAGATGGTACAGGATAAGGCAACGTTTCATTTTGTTATACATAAGGTCGGATGAGTCAGAGCTGACTCAATGGCAACTATTAACATCATCGTGTTGATATGCCTTACTTTATGGAACCATTCTCCTAGATGGACATTTTGCTTCATGAAACATCTATGTGCATAACGCTCTTGTTCTATGCTTACAGCAAATTCCAAAATGTAGGCTTGCTAAGTAAATGGGTATGAACAATTTTATGTCTCATTATATATACTACAATAAAATATTACAAAAAGGAAGAACGAGCTTTTGCTTATGTAAGTGATTTTAAAAGTGGTCTGAAAGATCTTCTCAATCCAAACATATTTTCCATTTTGGTCTATTTTCTTGAAGCAGATTTGAGAGCATTAAAGGATTGACTTATTGACCTAAATATATTGGGTAATACACCAAGCTTCTGGCTAGGAAAATTGAAAAATTTAAACATGTATATTCTACCAAAATTAATGTTAATTTTATTGTAACTACAACCAAAACCCCAATGTAATATATAACTTAAGAAAATAGATAAAATTTTATCTGAAAGAACACGAACAATATCTTCTAGATCAGAGAGAATATATATTCTAAAGGTACAATTATTAAAGCAGTATGGTGGTGAAACAAAAATACCCACACGAATTAATGGAAGAGAATTGTTTAACTAATAACTACAGAAAATATATATGGACTTAAAATGTGATAGAAAAATGACTGACCTGGTACCAGTTACAAAGAGATAGGTTTTTAATGGCTGTTGTGGAAGAAACTGGCTATTTGGGAAAAAAATTAGTTAAAAACTCATTTCCCAAGAACACAAAATTAGTTAGGGATAATTAAAATATTTATGAAATCATAAGAAGAATATAGTTGAATATTTATCTGACTTAGTTGGGGAATAACTTTTTTTCCTGTAGTTTTGTTTATCCCAAATGCAAATGATTTACAATATAGCAGTATGTTTTATTTTCTTTTTTAATGATTTTGGTAAAAAATAGAGAGAGAACATAAAATTTCCCATTTTAACCATTTTTAAGTGCACAGTTTGGTAGCATTTATTACGTTTACAATGTTGTACAACCATCCCCAGCATTTATTTCCAAAACATTTTCATCACCACAAACAGAAACCCTATACACTTCAGCAATAACTCCCTCTTCTCTCCCTCCCCCAGCCCCAGACAACCTCTAAGCCACTTTCTGGCTCCATGAATTTGCCTATTCTAGATATTTTATATAAGTGGAGTCACACAGTATTTGTCCTTTTGTGTCTTATTTTACTTAGCAGAATGTTTTAAAGGTTCATCCAGGTTGTAGTATGTTTCAGAACTTCACTTATTTTTATGGCTGAATAATATTCCATTGTGTATATAGACCACATTTTGTTCGTCTATTTGTCTGCTGATGGACATTTGGGAGGGAAAAATAAATTTTTAAGCATTAAAAAGATTGAATGAATCACAAAGGAATATACTAATAGATTTGTTTACATAAAATTTAAAAATTGTAACTAATATCTTAAAGTAATAGTAAAGATTTGCAACAATCATTTTTTAACACCAGTGATCATGAAGACGGCGCAGGACCGGGCAATGTTTCGTTCTGTTATACAAACGGTCACTGTGAGTTGGAACCAACTCTACGGCACCTAACAACAACAACAAAAGTAATACAAAATTTGAAACTGGTAGACAAATGTAAATTTTCATTAACATGAAGATATTCATGAAATCTTCCCTTCCCTTTTTGCTTAGAAACAAAAACTTCTACCTTTTTTCCTATTTAGGAGGAGTGAGTTATTTTAAACATGAAATTTAATCATTATCCATATATTTTATTATGCATCTGTAAAAATTTGATGTTTTTCTACTACATTTTAATGAGCCATCTGCCCAAAAATTATTTTCAAAAATTGAGAAATTAGTAATTGGGTAAATTATAGACTTGTTTATGCTTATTCCATTAGTTGTGATTAACTAGTACCATCTGAGCTACACTCTGAGAAATGAGGAGGCAGTTGAGAGTTTGGAAACAGTACCTGGACAGGCAGCTCAAGGTGACTAAGTAAAATGTAGGAAGAAGTGTGTCCTAAATGCCATGGGTTTTTTGAGAAGAGAGAAATCTGCATTACTGTGTAGCCTTGAGGAACATTTTCAAAGGGATAAGATAAACCAGATTCATTTGGACCAGATCAGGGCAAAATGCTACAGGATAATCGTGAAACGAGACGAAGAAAGAATTAGAAAGATAGTGAAGCCTGGGGGCACCATCTGAGATGATTCAGCAAGTGGTACGTGTCCACAGTGTGAACCAACAAAAGATGTTAAGTCCAGTTATGGAAAGTACACAAGGTTTGGAGGAAAACGACCTCAGCCCGAGGCCTGGCATCATTATTTAGTCATCAAATGACCTGGATTGCTGCCTTCTCTTCTCTAAGACTCAGTTTCGTCAACAGAAATAAGAGTATTTGTATGAGATTCCTAGAGCTGCCTTACGTGGCAAAGTATCATAAGCTGGGTGGCTCAAAACAACAGAAATTTATTCTCTCATAGTTTGGAGGCTAGAAGTCCAAAGTCAAGGTATTGTCAGGGTTGGTTCCTTCTGGAGGCTCACCGAGAGAATCTGTCCCATGCCTCCTCTAGCTCCTGGTGATGGTTGGCGATCCTTGGCGTTCCTTGGCATGTAGATGTATCACATCAACCTATCCCTCCATCTGTACGTGGCCGTCTTCCTTCTGTTTCTGTCTGTGTGTCTCTTCTCTTTTCTAAGGACACCACTTATATGGGATTAGGACCCACCCTACCTCAGTATGATCTCATGTTAGCCTAACTGATAACATCTTCAAGACCCTATTTCCAAACAAGGTCACATTCACAGGTACCAGGGGTTAAGACTTCAACATATCTTTTTGAGGACACAATTCAATCCATAAGAGTATCAGTACTATAATCAACAACAATAACTGTCTACATACCACAACCCCAGGACAATCAGTGGGTTTCCACACCTTCAGGACTTGCAGAAGGACTTTCTCCCCTTTCAGCTACAAGCAACGCAAAATTCATAGGAAGCAAGGACGTGCCCAGAGCCTCCAGGAAGATGGTCTGTGGACCAGAGTCAGGGAGGTAATAGCATGGGTCATCTGAAATGAGTGGGAAGAATGAGACTACTGGGCTTGAAACAGTGTTGTTCTCAATGGTGTGTTTAATGTGCTTGCTGCGTGTAGAGAGCTGAGAATCTTCTGACTTTTATCAATTTCATTGAGCTGTTGTGGGAATGAAATATGTTGATGTCTGTGAAAGCGTTTATATATGTGTGTATGTATGTGTATGTATGTATGTGTGTGTATGTATGTATGAATATATGTCACAATTAACTGTACAAATACTAAGTTTTATTATTCTATCATTGTTGGCAAATGATTTCTCATCCCTCAAGTCTTACCTCAAAATTTTCCTCTTCTCTGAGGTTTTCCTGTAGTATTCCCACACCACTGTGTACTGCTGTGCAGGTATAACACTGCACAACTCTTGGGAGACATGATTCCTCTGGAATGTAATGTCAGTAATAACAACTAGAATGTTCCTTACAAATGAGGATGGTGAAACTTTGACTCACTTTGGACACATCATCAAAAAGGACCAATCATTAGAAAGGATATCATGGTTGGTAAAGTGGAGGATCAGAGAAAACAAGAGAAACCCTCGATGAGGTAGATTGACACAATAGCCACAACAATGAACTCAAACGCACCAATAATCATGAAGATGGAGCAGGATGAGGCAACATTTCATTGTTATACATAAGAGTCACCATGAGTCGCAGTGGACTCGACAGGAACTAATGACAACAACAACATAAAGTTAGTGGTGCAGCTAGCACTGTCCTGGGCATAGACTGCACAGGTATATTCAAGGCCCTGCTCCCTGGGCAGATTCACATGCTACTTGTCTTAAATCCAAGGAGCCCTGGTGGTCCAGTGGTTAAAGCGCTTGGCTGACAACCAAAAGGTCGATGGTTTGAACCCACAATCTGCTCCATGGGAGAAAGATGTAGCAGTCTGCTTCTGTAAAGATTTACAACCTTGGAAACACTATGGAGCAGTTCTACCCTGTCCTATACGGTCACTAAGAGTCAGAATCATTCTACGGCAGTGGGTGGGTCTCTTAAACCTGCAATGTACTCAGAATCATTAGAAAATGATCTGAGTGTATTATACTTAATTTCACACCTGTATCTGATGGCTTACCTCCACTTTCTCACTCTTCTGGCCTAGAATGTCACACAAACTCTTTCGGCAAATAGAAGCCGGAACTCTATTCAACTTAGTTCATGAGTGCAATCTAACATTAATACAAAACCTGACAGATATTGTTGTTGTTGTCATGTGATGTTGAGTCACTTCCAAATCATAGTGACCCTATGTACAACAGAATGAAACACTTGCAGGTCCTGCACCATCCTCACAATTGTTGCTACATTTGAGCCCATTGTTGCAGCCACTGTGTCAATCCATCTCTTTGATGGTCTTCCTCTTTTTCACTGACCCTCTCCAGGGACTGATCCCTCCTGATAACACATCCAAAGTATGAGATAAACTTTCATCATCCTTGCTTCTAATGAACATTCTGGCTGTACTTCTTCCAAAACAAATTTGTTCATTCTTTTGGCAGTCCATGGTATGTTCAATATTCTTCGCCAGCACCATAATTTAAAGGCATCAGTTCTTCTTCAGTCTTCCTTATTCGTTGTCTAGCTTTCACATGCATATGAGGTGATTGAAAATATCATGGCTTGGGTGAGGGGCACCTTAGTCCTTAAAGTGACATCTTTGCTTTTGAACACTTTAAAACAAGTCTTTTGCAACAGTTCTGCCTAATGCAATGTGTCATTTGATTTCTTGACTACTGCTTCCATGGGTGTTGATTGTGGATCCAAGTAAAATGAAACCCTTGACAACTTCAATCTTTTCTCCATCTATCATGATTTGCTTATTGGTTTAGTTGTGAGGATTTTTCTTTTCTTTATATAGAGGTACAATCCATACTGAAGGTTGTTGTCTTTAATCTTTATCAGTAACTGATTCAAGCCCTCTTTGCTTTCGCAAGCAAGCTTATATCATATGCATATCACAGGTTGTTAATGAGTCTTCCTCCAATCCTGATGCCACATTCTTTACTCAGCATACAGATTGAGTATTATTTACTCAGCATACAAATTGAGTAAGTATGGTCAAAGGATACAACCCTGACGCACACCTTTCCCGACTTTAAAAAACGCAGCAGTATCTCCTTGTTCTGTTCAAACGACTGCCTCTTATGTACAGGCTCCTCATAAGCACAATTAAGTATTCTGGAATTCTCATTCTTCGCAATGGTATCCATAATATTACAGGAACAAAAACAGAAAATTACAGACCTATAACCCTTGTAAGGAGTCTTGGTGGCACAGTGGTTAAGTGCTACAGCTGTTAACCAAAAGGTCAGCAGTTTGAATTGACCAGCCACTCCTTGGAAATCTTATGGTGCAGTTCTACTGTGTCCTATAGTGTCGCTATGAGTCAGAATCGACTGGATGGCAATGGGTTTTTTGTATTTTTTTTTAACCCTTGTAAACATAGATACAAATTCCCTTAATAAAATATTGTTGCTGTTGTTGTTGATAGTGTCTTCGAGTTGGTTCTAACTCATAGTGACACTATGCACAACACAATGAAATACTGCCCATTCATGTGCCATCCTCACAATCGTTGCTATGTTTTAGCCCATTGTTGTAGCCATTGTGTCAATCCATCTCGTTGAGGGTCTTCCTCTCTTTTGCTGACCATCTACCTTACCAAGCATGATGCCCTTCCCCAGGGACTGGTCCCTCCTGATAACATGTCATAAGTACACGAGACTAAGTTTCTCCATCCCCACTTCCAAGGAGCATGGCTGTACTTCTTCCAAGACAGACTTGTTCGTTATTCTGGCAGTCCATGATATATTCAATATTCTTCACCAACACCATGATTCAAAGGCATCAATTCCATTTAAAACAGCCTTAAAAAGCCAAAATATTAGCAACTATAAATAAACCATATGTGAAAGGAAGAATACATCATTATCAAGTAGTATTCATCTCAGGAATGCAAGGTTATTTTCACACTTTAAAATCAATCATCATATTCAAATATCCAAGGATGCCATAGCTAATCATTTTTATATAACACTGCTCTCGCTGTTCTAGATAGTGCAATAGGGCAAGATGAAGAAATAAAAGGCATAATACAAAAGAGAAAAAAAGTTGTCTCTATTTGCAGATGACATGATAGTTTACATAGAAATTCCTAAAGAATCTATGAAATTATTACTACAACTAATAAGTGAATTCAGCACAATGCCAGATTATTGGGTTAATAAACAAATATTAATTTTGCTTTTACATATGAGTAGTAAATAATTGGAAAATTAAATTTAAAACAATTCTATTTACAATAGCAAAAGCCAATAAAAAAAAGCCAAAATATTTAAGAATAAATTTAACAAAATATATGTGAGACTTTTATAATGAAAACTGCAAAACACTGGTGAAAGAAATTTTTAAAACTTAAATGTACTATATTCAAAGACTGAAAGACTCAATATTAAAATGTCAATTCTTTCCAAGTTGATCTATGATTCAACATCATCGCAATAAAACTCTCAGTGGATTTTTAAGATAAGAATTGATAAGCTGATTTTAATATTTATATGGAAATTTAAAGCACCTAGAATATTCAAAGAAATTCTTTAAGAGAAAAAACAAGTTCTTAAACTACCTGACTTTAAGATTTACTATAAAGCTACACCCCCATGCATCTGTCAGTTTGTCATACTGCGGGGGTTTGCATGTTGCTGTGATACTATTTAGAGACCATCTCAAGAATAGATTTGATGTGCTGAACACTAATAACCGAACACCAGACGAGTTGTGGAATGACATTAAGGTCATCATATATGAAGAAAGCAAGAGGTCATTAAAAAGACAGGAAAGAAAGAAAAGACCAAAATGGATGTCAGAAAAGATGCTGAAACATGCTCTTGAATGTTGAGTAGCTAAAGCAAAAGGAAGAAATAATGAAGTAAAAGAGCTGAATAGAAGATTTCAAAGGGCAGCTCAACAAAACAAAGTAAAATATTATAATGACATGTGCAAAGACCTGGAGATAGAAAACCAAAAGGGAAGAAGAACATGCTTGGCATTTCTCAAGCTGAAAGAACTGAAGAAAAAATTCAAGCCTTGAGTCACCACACACACAAAAAAAAAAATGATCGACCTTCAACTATTTCAGGAGGTAGCATATGATCAGGAAACAATGGTACTGAAGGAGGAGGTCCAAGCTGTACTGACGGCATTGGTGAAAAACAAGGCTCCAGGAATTGACGGAACACCAACTGAGATGTTTCAACAAATGAATGCAGTGCTGGAAGTGCTTACACATCTATGCCAAGAAATTTGGAAGACAGCAACCTGGCCAACCAACTGAAAGAGACCCATATTTATGCCTATTTCCAAGAAAGGTGATCCAGCAGAATGCGGAAATTATCAAACAATATCATTAATATTACACACAAGTAAAATTTTGCTGAAGATCATTCAAAAGCAGCTGCAGCTAGCATATTGACAGGGTACTGCCAGAAATTCAAGCCAGATTCAGAACAGGACATGGAACCGGGATATCAGTGCTGATGTCAGATGGATCCTGGCTGAAAGCAGAGAATACCAGAAAGATATTTACCTGTGTTTTATTGGCTGTGCAAAGACATTTGATCGTGTGGATCATAACAAATTATGGATAACACTGCAAAGAACAGGATTTCAGAACACTTAATTGTGCTCATGAGGAACTTGAACGTAGATCAAGAGGCAGTCATTTGAACAGAGCAAGGGGATATGGCATGGTTTAAAATCAGGAAAGTTGTAAATCAGGATTATATCCTTTCATCATACCTATTCAATCTGTATGCTGAGCAAATAATCCAAGAAGCTGGACTATATGAAGTACAGGGCATCAGGATTGGAAGAAAACTTATTAACAAGTTGTTATTAACAATTTATTAACAATGCGACATGCAGATGATATACCCTTGCTTGCTGAAAGTGAAGAGGACCTGAAGCACTTACTGATGAAGATCAAAGACCACAGCCTTCAGTATGGATTACACCTCAGCATAAAGAAAACAAAAATCCTCACAACTGGACCAGTAAACAACATCATGATAAACGGAGAAAGATTGTAGTTGTCAAGGATTTCATTTTACTTGGATATACAATCAACACCCATGGAAGCAGCAGTCAAGAAATCAAAAGACTCATTGCATTGGGCAAATCTGCTGCAAAAGTCCTCTTTAAAGTGTTGAAAAGCAAAGATGTCACCTTTAAGACTAAGATGTGCCTGACCCAAGCCATGATGTTTTCAATCACCTCATATGCATGTGAGAGCCGGACAATGAATAAGGGAGACCGAAGAAGAATTGATGTCTTTGAATTGTGGTGTTGGCAAAGAATATGGAATATAATATGGACTGCAAAAGAATGAACAAATCTGTCTTGGAAGATGTACAACCAGAATGCTCCTTAGAAGCAAGGATGGCGAGACTACATCTCACATACTTTGCACGTTATCAGGAGGGATCAGTCCCTGGAGAAGGACATCATGCTTGGTAAAGTAGAGGGTCAGCAAAAAAGAGGAAGACCTTCAATGAGATGGACTGACACAGTGGCTGCAACAATGGGCTCAAGCATAACAACAATTGCGAGGATGGTGCAGGACCTGGCAGTGTTTTGTTCTGTGGTACACAGTGTCGCTATTAGTCAGAACCAACTCGATGGCACCTAATAACAACAACATAATGCTACAGTAATCAAGACAGTGTGGAAGAGGCACATGGATTGACAAATTGATAAACTAGAACACAGAAGCCAATAATAGACCACGATTTATATAGTTACCTGATTTCCAACAAAGACTCCAAAGCAATTCAATAGAAAAAAGACAATGCTTTCAACAAATGGTGTTGAAATAACTGGATATCCAAATGGAAATAAAAGAAAGTTTGGCTCGACCTCACACCACACACAAAAATTAATTTACAATAGAATCATAGACCTAATAAACATAAAAGGTAAAACTATGAAGCTTTTAGAAAAAAATTAAAAAAAAAAAACACAGCTTGGGGGCAGTGTCAGACCTCCTGTAACTTCACAAGGTGGACGGAGAATCAAGATCAACGGCCCAAGGCTGATTCCTATGAGGTAGAGGTCAGATGTGCCTCCTGTCTCTGCCATCTTTACCAATTCTGACACCAGCTGTCCCTCCCACAGCACTCTCTACTTCTCTGCTGAGTTCAATAATTCATTGCAATGGTCACACAGAACTCACAGATAATATTCACGATTACAGGGTTTTGTTTGGAAAGTAACAGGTTACAACTCAGGCTCAGGAATGCTCAGGAGACAGTTCTTCCATCAGGACAGCCTATTCCCAGCCAAACTTGCAGGCACGTCTTTCCCTGGCCCTTGGCCTCTGCCCAAAGGCACTCAGCTTTCTCAGTCTGTGGGCCGGGAAGTTCACCGTGCAGTCTCTCTTGTGAGTCTCTCCTGCCACTGTTTCTCGCCATCTTCAGGGTTATAGCTTGTTCTCTGTCTCCTGGGTCCAGGAGCTTCTCGGCACAGGAATTCCAAGTCGAAAGGACGCACTCTCCACTCCTGCCTGTTCTTCCTTGGTGGTGGTGGGATCCTCTCTTTCTCACCTCTGGGATGGTTCACCTCAAGCCCAGAGGGATGGCAAAACTGACCAGTCCCTTTGGTGGGCCACAGTTACCCTATCTGCACAGTCCTACCCAATCACCTTGGTCAGAGTTACAAGACCATGGTGAGGAAGGCCACAAAAAAGTAATCCATCACACCACAAAAATATAAGAGAAAATCCTCGTGACTTAAGGGTAGTCAAATGTTTTTTAAATAGGTCACAAAAAATTCTAGACTAGGCCATCTAATCTATGATGGAAAAAAATCAGAATAGTGGTTATCTCAGGGGATGGGGGTGGGAATTAACTCAGATGAGGCATGAGGAAACTTCTGGGTTGATAATAATGTTCTATGTATTGAAAGGGTCTGGTTTACAAAAGTGTATGCATTTGTCAAAACTCAGTTAATATACACTTAAGATTTGTACACTTCATTGAATGTAATATCACATCAAAAGCAAAAAAACTAAACATCAAAATCTAGCAAATGACATACGTGTGTGTAATATTTATGTGAAAATATTTTGAAATGGGTCAAAAATAAGACACACTGATAGGTAGATAGAGGGATACGTAGAGAGCTGGATAGATGTATGATAAAAACAAGTGTGGTAAAACAACGGTAGAATCTAGGTGAATAGTATGTAAGTATTCACTGCAAGATTCTTCCAACTTTTCTGTTTGCTTGAAATTGTCTATTTTTTTAAATGGTTATATCTGGAGGAAGAAAGTAAATAAAATTTTGAATCAGAAGATGTAAAGCTTTAGGCCAGTGGTTAGATCATTGGGGAACTTCAAAAATTCTCATGCCCGAATGATATTCCCAAGGATTTGATATACTGGTCTGGAATGGGGCCCAGGCACCAGAAACTTTTTTTAAAGCACTTCAAGTGATTCTAATTTGTAACCAGGGTGGAAACCACTGTGATGGGTATAAATAGAGACAGAGATAGAGGAGGAGATAGAGAGATAGGGATAGGAACAAGGACAGGGAGACAGCTAGATAGGAAGACAGAGAAATACAGATGTGTTTTAAATGGTTCCCATTGCATTATGGAATCACAGCTCCATTTTACTTCCTTCCTTATACTTATTTGTATTTTTCCAAGTTTTCTTCTAGAACTATGTATTTGATAATAATTAAAGTTATTGTTGAAAGAGGAAGGTCAATGCACGTGGCCAACCCACACCCATGGCGCATGTGTGGAGCCAAGGGCAGGATACCCAGGACTGGAGACAACAAAGCAACTTGTTGGCACGTCTACTCAACAAGCTCTCAGCCAACACTGCCCATTTTTACCAGCCCTGTGAAAATACAGGTGGTGTGACCCTGGGATTTAAAGGCTTTCAGCTGGAAAAGTGGCCTGGAGCCTCTGAGGAGGAAACACAAACACAGTCACAGGAGAAATAGCGGTTGGCAATGGAAAAGCCACAGTAAGCGATGAGGGATGGGGAAGTGAAGAGTGTGCCTCGCTGTGTGTCCATCCCTCCAACTAGGCTGTAAGCCCTTGAGGCAGACCTCTGACAGACTGATTCCTGTATCCCAGGTGGTTCAGTGGTAGAATTCTCACCTTCCATGCAGGAGACCCAGGTTTGATTCCTGGCCAATGTACTTTATGTGCAGCCACAACCCATCTGTCAGTGGAGGCTGTGTGTGGCTGTGATCGGCTGAACAGGTTTCAGCAGAGCTTCTAGACTAAGATGGTCTAGGAAGAAAGGCCTGATGATCTACCTCCAAAAATCAGCCAGTAAAAACCCTATGGATCACAATGGTCTGATCCACAACTGATTATAGCGATGATGCAGGACTGTGTAGCATTTGTTTCTGTTGTGCATGGGGTCACCATGAGTCAAGGGCAGACGCAACAGCAGCCAACAACAACAGGGCCCAGCTGGGGCCCGGCTCAGAATGGGTCCTCCTCCAGTGCTGCGTAAACAGACAACTGAGGCTTCCTGATTTATCTAGCCTGGTGACTTAATCAAGCTAAACTTTGTGCTTTCCAAAACCCTTTCACATTCTGCATGAGTCCCACGCCCACAGCAATCATGATACAACATTGTGATTCAGAGTTCATGAGTGACTTGCCTAGGCTCACTCAAATATACGGCAGAACAAAAGACTTAATTTCCGCTCACCTGTCTATAAACCATAATTTTTCTTCATGCTTGCTGTCCTGGCTGAAGGAAACGAAAACAAGAACCTCTGCTCTTGTCTGAAGAAAGAACACCAGAGTAAAATTAATTGAGATCACTATGTTCTACTTTCCAACAAACACCTGCCTATAAGAGAATTAGTCCTAAAAAAGAGTGTTGGCTGAAGGCCTATCTGTTCTAAAAGAACAAGAAAACAATCACTAAAATAGCATCCTTTCATTATCATCAGGATTGCTCATTTTCTTCTAAAAGTATGACCTTTGCTTCGAGGGAGTAAAAAACAGCCAACTGAAGCAGAGCCAAAGAAGGATTAGAGGAATGTATGTCTGTTATGTTTTTAAAGCTTTGGGCAGGTGAAGCTCAAAAGTTGTTGTTAGGTGCCATCCAGTCAGTTCCGACTGATAGCGATACTACGTACAACAGAACGAAACACTGCCCGGTCCCGCGCCATCCTCACAATCATTGTTATGCTTGAGTCCACTGTTGCAGCCACTGTGTCAATCCATCTCATTTAGGGTCTTTCTCTTTTTTTCTGGCCCTCTACTTTACCAAGCATGATGTCCTTCTCCAGGGACTGGTCCCTCCTGATAACATGTCCAAAGTATGTGAGACGAAGTCTTGCCATCCTTGCTGGTTGTACTTCTTCCAAGACAGATTTGTTTATTCTTCTGGAAGTCCATGGTAAATTCAATATTATTTACCAATACCATAATTCAAAGATGTCAGTTCTTCTTCGGTCTTCCTTATTCATTGTCCAGCTTTCGCATGCATACGAGGCAACTGAAAATATAACAGCTTGGGTCAGGTGCACCTTAGTCCTCAAAGTGGCATCTTTGCTTTTCAACACTTTAGAGGCCTTTTGCAGCAGATTTGCCCTATACAAGCTCAATTAGTAGGAGGTAAAACATGGTGTGTGTGTGTGCACATGTACACACACATACACACACAAAAACAGGGATCATTGAAAACTGGTGTTAAGCATTGTACAGAGTTGAATAGTGTCCCCACAACATCCATGTCTACCCAGAACCTGTGAATGAGACCTTATTTGTAAATAGGGTCTTTGTAGATGTAATCAAGTTAAGATGAGGTCATATTGGTTAAGATTAGATTAAGGTGGGCCCTAAACTAATGACTAGTGATCTTATAAGGGGAAAGAACTTTGGACACAGGGACACAGGAGAGAAGGCCATGTGAAGTTGGAGGTAGAGACTGAAGTGATGCGTGTACAAACCAAAGAATGCCAAGAGCCACATGAAGCTGGGAGAGAAGGAAGGGTTCTCCCCTACAGCCTTCAAAGGCAGCATGGCCCTGTTGACACCTTCATTTTGGACTTCTAATCTTCTGAGCTGGGAGAGAATAGATCCCTGTTGTTTTAAACCCCCAGTCATGGTAATTTGTTACAGCAGCCGCAGGAAGCTCATACAAGCATGAGCTTCTCATTCAAACTACATCTGCTATTCTAAGTGTTACCTGACAAACCTTCAGTCACAGCGTACAATGAAGCAACAACACCAAAGCAAGTGGGTCTGGGCATGTTTCTATATCTGTCTTTGCATCTTCTTCCTGACGATAACCTATCCCTGTGTGGGCAGAGTTTTAAGTGTTAGTCTAATATTTGATATGGATGGAAGCTGGCCTGGTGGCCAAAAGACCCTTCTGATCCTTCTTCAGCATCTCAGGAATGTTAGAAGAGACAAGTCACGATGCCGCTTCTCTGCGTGAGGTGAGGTGGGGTGGAAATGCAGGTAGGGGGCACACAAGGGGCCATGTTTCTGAAAAGGCACAACAGCTCGCTTCCATTCCCAGAGACCCTGGAATCTGTATTTCAGGTGCTGCTGCAGCCAAGACCACGGACAATCCCTTCATCTGTTCTTCCCCTGCTAAGGTAACGGGTAGCCTGCTCCCCCTCCAGGAATATGTCTCTCGTTGAAGGCGAATCCAGCCTCCAACTGCTGTGGATACTGCCAGACACTACTGATTGAGAACAGATTCAGATGGATTTATTTGCAGTCAGGAGCAGGCCTAAAAATGTAATTTTTCATCCTAGGGTATAGAGCAGCTATGCTGGATCCTTCACCAATTTCTCACTAAATACACTGAGACCCTGAGACCAGAAACTGTATGTCAGACAAAGATCTTCCTGCACAACTTCTCCAGCCCCTCCTCTGAAGACTCTAAAACCCCTTGACCATCTTACCAGTTCAACATGTTGTTATTATTGTTGTGTGCTGTCAAGTGGATTCCGATCCTATAGGTCAGAGTAGAATTGCCCCATGGGGTTTCCTAGGCTGTGATCTTTACAAGAGCAGATCGCCAGGTCTTTTCTCTTATGGAGCAGCTGTTGAGTTCCAACTGCGACCTTTGGATTAGTGGCTGAGCACATAACCATTGCACCACCAGGACTCCACTTGAGATTGGGAGCATATTCCAACAGTGAAATTAGCATCAGTGAAGGTTATTTCTTCACTGGAGATCAAACTAGGTGGCTGGATCTGATGCAGTTAGTATTGCTAATGTTTTGTTGGGTGCCATTGAGACAGTTCCGACTTGTAGGAATAACGTGCAAAGTACAGGAGACAAAGTCTCACCATCCTTTGCTTCTAAGGAGTATTCTGGCTGTACTTCTTCCAAGACAGATTTGCTGGTTCTTCTGGTAGTCCATGATATATTCAACATTCTTCATCAACACAATAATTCAAAGGCATCAATTCTTCTTCAGTCATCCTTATTCATTGTCCACCTTTTGAATGCATATCAGGCAATTGAAAATATCACCTGGGTCAGGCACACCTTAGTCCTCAAGGTGACATCTTTCCTTTTGAACACGTTAAAGAGGTCTTTTGCAGCAGATTTGCCCAATGCGATAAGTCGTTTGATTCCTCGACTGCTCTTTCATGGGTGTTGACTGTGGATCCAAGTAAAATGAAATCCTTGACAACTTTAATCTTCTCTCTGTTTATCATAATGTTGCTTTATCATGATCCACTTGTGAGGATTTTTGTTATATGTCGAGGTGTAATCCATACTGAAAGCTGTATTCTTTGACCTTCATCAGTAAGTGCTTCAAGTCCTGTTTACTTTTAGCAAGCAAGGTTGTGCCATCTGCTTATTGCAGGTTTTTAATAAGTCTTCCTCCAATCCTGATGCCACACTCTTCTTCATATAATCCAACTTCTCAGATTATGATTAGAGTAAATATGGTGAAAGACACGTACTTTTCCAGATTTTAAACTACACGGTATCCCCTTCTTCTGTTCAAATGACTTCCATTTGGTCCATGTACAGGTTCCACATGAGCAGAATTAAGTGTTCTGGAATTCCCATTCTTCACAATATTATCCATAATTTGTTATGATCCACACAGTCATAAGCCTTTCCATAGTCAATAAAACACAGGTAAACATCTTTCTAGTATTCTCTGCTTTCAGCCAAGATCCATCTGACATCTGCAATGATATCCCTCATTCCACATCCTCTTCTGAATCTACCTTGAATTTTTGGTGGCTCCCTATCAATGTACTGCTGCAACCGCTTTTGAATGATCTCAGCAAAATTTTACTTGTGTGTGATATTAATGATAATGTTTACTAATTTCCACATTCTGTTGAGTCACCTTTCTTTGGAATGGGCACAAATATGGATCTCTTCCAGTCGGTTGGCAAGGTAGCTGTCTTCCAAATTTCTTGGCATAGATGAGTGAGCACCTCCAGTTATGCATCTGTTTGTTGAAACATTTCAACTGCTATTGTGTCAATTCCTGCATCCCTGTTTTTTGCCAATGCCTTCAGTGCAGCTTGGCCTTCTTCTTGAAGTTCTTGACTATATGCTACCTTCTGAAATGGCTGAATGTCGACCAATTCTTTTTGGTACAGTGACTCTCTGTATTCCTTCCATCTTCTTTTGATGCTTCCTGCGTCATTCAGTATTTTGCCCATAAAATCCTTTAATACTGCAACTTGAGGCTTGAAATTTTTCTTTAGGTTCTTTCAGCTTAAGAAATGCCCAGTGTGTTTTTCTCTTTTGATTTTCTAATTCTAGGTCTTTGCACATTTCATTATAATACTTTACTTGTGTTCTTGATTCACCCTTTGAAATATTCTGTTCAGCTGTTTTACTTCATCATTTCTTCCATTCACTTTAGCTACTCCAAGTTCAAGAGCAAGTTTCAGAGCCTCTTTTGACATCCATTTTGTTCTTTTCTTTCCTGTATTTTTAATGACCTTTTGCTGTCTTCATGTATGATGTTCTTGATACCATCCCACAACTTGTCTGGTCTTCAGTCATTAGTGTTCAATGCAACAAATCTATTTTTGAGATGGTCTCTAAATTCAGGTGGGATATACTCAAGGTTGTACTGCTAATAGGGGCAATAATCTAGGTAGGTTGGTAGGAGAAATGGCTTGGTGCCCAGGGTTCTATCAAAATCATGTTGATTATTCCACTGGTGAGAGAATATGCCAGTTGGAGAAATAATTTTAAAGGTCTGGGCAATAAAGCTGGAACATCAAACTTCGGATCAAATGTCTAGTGATGCATCAAACTAAAAGGTTATTAAGCAGGACAGGGTGATCCTAGACTTCATCACCCAAACCAGGGTGCTGTGGAGAGTAAAAGGGGACACAGCCAGTAAGGCCGCCAGAACAGCAGGCATTACCTGTGAGCGCTACCTCACTGCCTGTATGAAGCACCCCCCACCTCCTTATTGAGCAGCCTCCTCTGCCCTGCTAACTCTCTGGGCTGCCTGGGTTTAGCACTGATGATCACACTTTATTCTAAGTCTTCTGAGCTCCTTGAAGGTAGGTGCCATGTGTTATTCATTATTGCATACTCAGCACTAAGCTCATTATCTAACCTAAGAACGTTTCTATTAGCTAATGAACTAAGAGGGTGAGCAACCACTAACCTGGGAGATTTAAAAAGTGAAGAACATAGAAGCACACCAGACAGACCACCCTAAATGACTGCTCTAGAGCAGTGGTTCTCATCCTGGGGGGCGGGGGGGCTTGGCTCCCTCGGAACACTTGGCAGTATCTGGGACATTTTTGTCACAACTGGGGGGGGGGACACAGTAAGGGGTGCTACTGGCATCTAGTGGGTGGAGGCCAGGGATGCTGCTAGACATTCTACAGTGCACAGGATGCCCCCCAGCAAAGGGTTATCTGGCCAAGATGTCAATAGAGCTGAGGTTGAGAAACACTGCCCTAGTGCCTAAAACCCCAATAACTAACATTTTGAACCAAAGCATTTGTAGTAGTTTCCTAGGGCTGCCACCCCAAAGTACCAAAAACTGGGTGGCTCACAGTTCTGTAGGCTGGGAGTTCAAGATTGAGGTGTTGGACATGTTGATTCCTTCTGAGGCTTTGAGAGAGAATCTGCCCCATCTCTCTCTCTCCTAGTTCCTGGTAGCTCCAGGAGCCCTGGTGGTGCAGTGGTTAAGCTCTTGGCTACTAACAAAATGGTCAGGGGTTTGAACCCACCAGCTGATCTGTAGGAAAAACATGTAGCCAGTCTGCTTCCATGAAGATTTACAGCCTTGGAAACGCTATGGGGCAGGTATAGCCTGTCCTGTGTTGTGCTGTTGTTAGGTGCCATTGAGTCAGTTCTGACTCACAGTGACCCCTATGTATAACAGAATGAAACACTGTCCAGTCCTGTGCCATCCTCACAATCATTGTTATGCTTAGGGCCATTGTTGCAGCCACTGTGTCAATTCATCTTGTTGAGGGTCTTCCTCTTTTTCACTGACCCTCTACTTTATCAAGCATGATGTCCTTCAGGGACTGATCTCTCCTGACAACATGCTCGAAGTATGTGAGACGTAGTCTTGCCATCCTTGCTTCTGAGGAGCATTCTGGTTGTACTTCTCCCAAGATAGATTTGTTCGTTGTTTTGGCAATCCACGGTACATTCAATATTCTTCTCCAGCACTACAATTCAAATTGTCCAGCTTTTACACGCATATGAGGCGATCGAAAACACCATGGCTTGGGGCAGGCACACCTTAGTCTTAAAGGTGATACCTTTGCTTTTCAACACCTGAAAGAAGTCTTTTGCAGCAGATTTGCCCCATGCAATGCGTCTTTTGATTTCTTCATGGCTGCTTTCATGGGTGCTGTCTGTGGATCCAAGAAAAATGAAATCCTTGACAACTTCAATCTTTTCCCCGTTTGTCATGATGCTGCTTACTGGTCCAGTTGTGAGAGGATTTTTGTTTTCTTTATGATGAGGTGTAATCCATACTGAAGACTGTGGTCTTTGATCTTCATTAGTAAGTGCTTCAAGTCCTCTTCACTTTCAGTAAGCAAGGTTGTGTCATCTGTGTAACACAGGTTGTTAATGAGTCTTCCTCCAATCCTGATGCCCCGATCTTCTTCATAGAGTCCACCTGCTCAGATTATTTGCTCAGCAGATTGAATAGGTATGGTGAAAAGATACAACCCTGATGAACAACTTTCCTGACTGAACCACACATTACCCCCTTGTTCTGTTGCAACAACTGCCTCTTGATCTATGTACAGGTTCCCTATGAGCACAATTAAGTGTTCTCGAATTCCCATTCTTCCCAATGTTATCCATAATTTGTTATGATCCACACAGTTGAATGCTTTGCATAGTCAATAAAACACAGGTATACAACTTTCTGGTATCTCCTGCTTTCAGCCAGGATCCATCTGACATCAGTAGTGACATCCCTGGTTCCATGTCCTCTTCTGAATCCAGCTTGAATTTCTGGCAGTTCCCTGTCAATATACTGCTGCAGCCGCTTTTGAATCATCTTCAGCAAAATTTTATTTGTGTGTGATATTAATGACATTGTTCGATAATTTCTGCACTCGGTGGGATCACCTTTCTTGAGAATAAGCATAAATATAGATAACTTCTATTCAGTTAGCCAAGTAGCTGTCTTCCAAATTTCTTGGCATAGATGAGTGAGTACTTCCAGCACTGCATCCATTTGTTGAAACATTTCAATTGGTATTCCATCGATTGCTGGATCCTTGTTTTTCACCAATGCCTTCACTGCAGTTTGAACTTCTTTCAGTACCATTGGTTCCTGCTCATATGGTACCTCCTGAGATGGCTGAACGTCGACCAATTCTTTTTGGTACAGTGACTCTGTGTATTTCCTCCAGCTTCTTTTGATGCTTCCTGAGTAGTTTAATATTTTCTCCAAAGAATCTTTCAGTACTGCAACTTGAAGCTTGAATTTTTTCTTCAGTTCTTTCAGCTTGAGAAATGCCGAGCATTTTCTTCCCTTTTGGTTTTCCATCTCCAGGTCTTTGCACATGTCATTATAATACTTTACTTTGTCTTCTCGAGGTGCCCTTTGAAATCTTCTGTTAAACTCTTTTACTTCACCTTTTCTTCCTTTCACTTTAGCTACTTGATGTTCAAGAGCAGGTTTCAGAGTCTTTTCTGACATCCATTTTCATCCTTTCTTTGTTTCCTGTCTTTTTAATGATCTCTTGCTTTCTTCATGTATGATGTCCTTGATGTCATTCCATAACTCATCTGGTCTTCGGTCATTAGTGTTCAACACGTCAAACCTATTCTTGAGATGGTCTCTAAATTCAGGTGGGATATACTCGAGGTTGTACTTTGGCTCTCATGGACTTTTTCTAATTTTCTTCGTTTCAACTTGAACTTGCATATGAGCAATTGATAGTCTGTTCTGCAGTCAGCCTCTGGCCTTGTTCTGACTGATGACATTGAGCTTTTAAATCATCTCTTCCCGCAGATGTAGTCGATTTGATTCCTATGTATTCCATTTGGCGAGGTCCACGTGTACAGTTGCCATTTATGTTGGTGAAGAAAGGTATTTGCAATGAAGAAGTCATTGGTCTTGCAAAATTCTATCATGGGATCTCTGGCATCATTTCTATCACCAAGGCTATGTTTTCCAACTATCGATCCTTCTTCTTTTGTTTCCAACTTTCATATTCCAATCAACAGTAATTATCAATGCATTCTGACTGCATGTTCGATCAATTTCAGACTGCAGAAGTTGGTAAAAATCTTCAATTTCTTCATCTTTGGCCTTAGTGTTTGGTGCATAAATTTGAATAACAGTTGTATTAACTGGTCTTCCTTGTAGGCTTATAGATACTATTCTATGACTGACAGCCTAGTACTTCAGGATAGATCTTGAAATGTTTTTTTTGATGATGAATGCAATGCCATTCCTCTTCAAGTTGCCATTCCCAGTATAGTAGACCATATGATTGTCCAATTCAAAATGGCCAATACCAGTCCATTTCAGCTCACTAATGCCTAGGATATTGGTGTTTATGCATTCCATTTCATTTCTGAAGACTTTCAATTTTCTTAGATTCTACTTTATACATTTCACCTTTTGATTATTAATGGATGTCTGCAGCTTTTTCTTCTCATTTTGAGTCGTGCCACATCAGCAAATGACGGTCCTGAAAGCTTGACTCCATCCACGTCATTAAGGTCGACTCTACTTTAAGGAGGCACCTCTTCCCCAGTCATCTTTTGAGTGCCTTCCAAACTGAGGGGCTCATCTTCTGGCACTTTATCAACCAGTGTTCCACTGCTATTCATAAAGTTTTCACTGGCTAAATCTTTTCAGAAGTAGACTGCCGGGTCCTTCTTCCCAGTCTGTCATAGTCTGGAAGCTCAGCTGAAACCTGTCCGCCATGGGTGACCCTGCTGGTATTTGAATACTGGTGGCATAGCTTCCAGCATCACAGAAACACCCTGTCCTATAGGGTCACTATAAGTTGGAATCGACTTGACCACAGCGGGTTTGTTTTTTTTCTTTGCCAGGCGTTCCTTTGTTTGTAGCTGCAATGTCACACGGTGTCCTCTGTATCTCTCTGTCTCCCTCCTCTTTTATAAAAACGCCACTCAGTTGGGATTAGGATTCACCCTATTCCAGCATGACCTCATGTTAATTAATTATGTCTGCAAGATTCTATTTTCGAACAAAGTCACATTCACAGGGTTGGGACTTCAGCATGTCTTTTGAAGGACAAAATTCAACCCATAATAACAGCATTATCTCCAATTTTCAATTAAACAAAATGGAAAAAAATAACGACTGTGCAGTCTTCAAGGGCAGAGGCAGGTCATGATGGATTTGGTCCCCAGCCCCTGCATGGGGTTGAGCATAAACAGAGGCTTAACTAAAATCTTTGCATTTCCATTGCCCTGATGGTATGCCAACCACTTTCTATGCCTCTGGATCTTGTACATGGTACGTTATTCCAGTTCTAATGCATCGAGGCGAGTCCCTTTTGAAACATGTGATGCTCAGCAGACCAGAGTTGGAAACTTATTGTTGTGTAGGTTGAGCATTCTATTAGGTGATGCTTCCTGGATGCGTTAGTTTTGTAAACTTTTGCCTTTTTTCCCTTTATTTTTGTGAGATAAGGCTTGCAAGCTATAAAATGGTGTGCAGGCAGTGTCTGACCTCCTCTAACTTCACAAGGAGGAAGGAGAACCAAGGTCAACAGCCCAAGGCTGACTCCTATGAAGTCAGACATGCCTCCTCTCTCTGCCATCTTTATTAATTCTGACACCAACTGTCCCTGGCACAGCACTCTCTACTTCTCTGCTGGGTTCAATAATTCACTGCAATGGCCACACAGAATTCAGACTATACTGACAATTACAGGGTTTATTAGGGAACTAACAGTTACAATTCAGGCTCAGGAATACTCAGGATACAGTTCTTCTGTCAGGATAGCCTCTTTTCAGCTGTCCTCCCAGGCACACCTCTCTCTGGCCCTAGGCCTCTGCCCTGCTCGGGCAAGTGTTACAAAGCTCTTTTAGTCCCTGCCAATAAGTCACCAGAGGCACCCCAGGCACTTAGCTTTCTTGCTCCATGTGCCCGGAAGCCCACTGCTCAGTCTTCTGCTGGTCTCTCCTGCCACCACTTCTCACCATCTTCAGGGTTACAGGTTGCTCTCTCTCTCTGTCTCCTGGTTTCAGGAGCTTCTCAGCACAGGGATCCCAGGTCCAAAAACATGCTCTCTGCTCCTGGCTGTTCCTCCTTGGTGGTGGTAGGATCCTCCCTCTCCTCTGGAATTGGCTCTCCTTCAAGCCCAGGAGAATGGCAAAACCGACCAATCCCCTTGGTGGGCCACAAATTACGTTATTTTCACAGCCCCACCCGATCATTGTGTGTGAGTCACAAAGACCATGGCTAGAAGGGTCACATTAATAACTAATTGCACTGCACAAAGATCATAACTACAACGAGATATCATCTCACCCCAACAAGGTTAGCATTAATCCAAAAAACACAAAATAATAAATGCTGGAGAGGTTGCGGAGAGACTGGAACACTTATGCACTGTTGGTGGGAATGTGAAATGGTACAACCACTTTGGAAATCAATTTGGGCCCTCCTTAAAAAGCTAAGAATAGAAGTACCATACGATCCAGCTATCCCGCTCCTTGGAATATATCCTAGAGAAATGAGAGCCATCACATGAATAGATACATGCACACCCATGTTCACTGCAGCACAGTTCACAAGAGCAAAAAGGTGGAAGCAACCTAGGTGCCCACCAATGGACAAATGGATAAACAAATAATGGTATATCCACACAATGGAATACTATGCAATGATAAAGAACAACGATGAAGCCATAAAACATAACATGGAGGAAGCTGGAGGTCATTATCTGAGTGAATTTAGTCAGTCACAGAAGAACAAATATTGTATAAAAGCACTATTATAACAACTCAAGAAAAGGTTTAAATACAGAAGAAATCATTCTTTGATGGTTATGAGGGTGGGGAGGGAGAGTGAGGATTATTTACTAACTAGATAGTAGATAAAAATTATCTTAGGTGAAGGGGAGGACAGCACACACTACAGGGGAAGTCAGAACAACTGGACTAAACCAAAGCTAAGAAGTTTCCTGAATATAATCAAGCACTTTGAGGGACAGAGTAGAAGGGGTAGAGGTCTGGGGACCATGCTTTCAGGGGACATCTAGGTCAATTGGCATAACAAAGCTTATTAAGAAAACGTTCTGCATCCTACTTTGGTGAGTGGCATCTGGGGTTTTAAAAGCTTGCAAGCAGCCATTTAAGAGGCATCAATTGGTCCCAACCACCTGGAGTAAAGGAGAATGAAAAATACCAAACACACAAGGAAAGTATTAGCCCAACAGACAGAAAGGGCCACATAAACCAGAGACTTCATCAGCCTGAAACCAGAAGTAGATGGTGCCCGGCTACCACCAATGACTGCCCTGACAGGGCAGTCAACAGAGAGTCCAAGATGGAGCAGGAAAATGGTGGGATGCAGAACTCAAATTCTAGTAAGAACACCAGACTTAATGGTCTGACTGAGACTAGAGGAACCCCAGAAAGCATAGCCCCTGG
>NW_004443938.1:3773670-3797131 GCF_000243295.1 Trichechus manatus latirostris | reverse complement strand
GTGCTGTCACAGTATGGGGAGAGCAATTAGTCACATAACAATGTATGTATAAATTTTTGTATGAAAAAAATAAATAAAATAAGAAATAAACAATTAATTGCACTGCACAAAGCATAACTATGGCTTTATTGGGTGATAGTTAGAGAGCCCTGTTGGGTTTGGTTTTTCTATGTCATATTTGGAAAACCAGAGGTTCCCCACGTAACCAATGAAAGGCACCAGCAATAAATTATCTACCTAGTTTCAGTCTTTGTGGTACAGTGGTTAAGAGCTATGGCTTCTAATCAAAAGTTGGCAGTCTGAACCCACCAGCCGCTCCCTGGAAACCCTATGGGGCAGTTCTACTCTGTCCTATAGGGTCACTATGAGTCGGAATCAACTCGATGGCAACAGGTTTCGGGTTTTTGTTTTTAGTTCTCAGTGGTATACCATCATATCACAGATCAGTCATGCCAAAGTGCCACTCATCTCATTGGCAGATTGTATTGCCAGGTCATATTTCTCAAATCCATATTTACAACCAAATATTTAAATACACTCAATTAGTAAGCATGCATTCGAATATTCAAAACACATGCCATCAAAAAAAAATTTTAAAAATATTGGTAATAAAAGGGTTAACTTTTGTTGAATGGGCACATAGATGTGAGGGCAGATGCAATTTTCACCCTTGTTAGTGCAGCTGAGGAAATGGGGTTTGAAAGGAAAGGCATGACAGAAATGCTTAAGTGTTCACCAAAACCCTCACTTTTGCACCCATAAGTGGAGCTGTCACGGGCAACTGTATGCCCACCAGAGCTACTGTCCTCAGCCTACCTATTGGAGGTGGCATGGGGCTGGCCCCGACAGTGGAAGGTGGAAAGGGATGTGTGTCACTTTCAGCCATGGCACCAAGAAGTGGGGATGCCTCTTGTACCGTTTTCCCCTGACTGTGGGCTGAGGTCTGAACCAAGGTCAAACTCATGGCCATCGAGTTGATTCCAACTCACAGCAACCCTATAGGACAGAGTAGAACTGCCCCATAGGGTTTCCAAAGCTGCAATCTTTACGTTAGCAGGTTGCCAGGTCTTTCTCCCACAGAGCAGCTGGATGGGTTCAAATCGCCAGCCTTTCAGTTAGCATCCAAGCACTTAACCATTGCAAAACCAGGGCTCCTTGAACCAAGGTTAGATGGTGCAAATGATTAATGTGGTCAACTACTAACCAAAAAGTTGGTGGTTCAACTCCACCCAGAGGAACCTTGGAATAAAGGCACGGCAATCTGCTTCTGAAAAGTCTCAGCCTTGACAATCCTATGGAGCAGTTCTACTCTACACATACATGAAGTTGCCATGAGTCGGAGTCGACTTGATGGCAACTGGTTTGTTTTTTTGCTTTTTTTTGTGTGTGTGTGTGTGTGTATGTGTGTGTACTGAAATGGGGGAAATAATCACATCTTTTTCACCAACTTCCACTTGCTATTAATCTTTCCTTCAGTTATGAAAGTTGGCAACAAAAACTTCAGCTATCTGGTGTCAGAGGAGCCCTGGTGGCACAGTGGTTAAGAGTTCAGCTGCGAAACAGAAGGTTGGCAGCTCGAATCCACCAACCGCTCCTGGGAAACCCTATGGGGCAGTTCTACTCTGTCCTACTGGGTCGCTGTAAGTGGGAATCCACTGGCCGGCAATGGGTACATGATGTCAGCAGTACTGGTGATTTTGCTGCCAACAGACACCGCATGTCCTACCACATTCTTTGTTGTCCTATGCACTTAATATTTCATGTATTTAAAAGCATTATTCTGAGAAGGATACTTGCCCAACTGCCAAAAGAGGCCCATGGCACAAGAAAGCTGAAGAGTCTTGCCCCTGGGGGCGACAGAACCACTAGCTGAAGGAAGTTGTGATCTCTGAGTCATTGCATGGACGGCTGCCCACCGACCAAGCGCATCAGCATTGGACTGCTATGAGCAAGAAAAAAGCTAGTGTGTTAAGCCACTGAAATTTTGCAGTATAGTTACAATAACAACTATCATTACCCTAACTAGTACAGAAATAAGCAGGGCAATGGATCAGAGCATCAGTCCCTGCATTTAGGCCAGCCAGGCCAGGAGCCACCATGGGGGCCTCTGGCCTTCTGTCCCGACTTCACCTGCTCTGTACCCAGGACAATGCCACACTGGGTGCCAGGAGCTATGGCAACACCCACTGCTCAAGACACGATCTATGATCATCCTGGCCTCAGCAATGAGGTCACAGGCCACAGTGCAGACAGGCTTGGCAATGGTCGCCATGGGACAGTGCCCAAGCGATGCCCTTTCATTCAAATGATCTCGAGTGCTGTTTGGCAAATGGCCGTCTTCCAGCCACCACTGACAGGCAGCCAAAGCCACCTGGAATGCAGCCACTTCCCAGGAATGCGTAACCCACCGGAGACGCTGAGTGGGAGGTGTGATGAGGAAGGAGAGACGGATGGAGAACGGGGGCAGAGCCAGCAGGAGTTGCCGCAGCCTCCAGGCCCGTCACCTAACGCCTCGCACCTGCCATTCCTCGCAGAGCAGTAACACGCTTCTAAATGCTTCACACACGTCGACTCACCCAACACACCCTAGTGCTGCCCCCATTTGACAGATGCGGTAACTGAAGCGCAGCATCGTGCAGCTGGTAATCAATGGCGTGGAGTAGACCCCACCCCAGCAGTCAGCTCTAGCGCCTGCATTCTCTCTGGGTTCCTCCGCGCTCAGATGACTCTGCCTGTGAGCTTGCTGCTGTTCTTTTCATCCCTCCCTGTCCTTCCTGTGGCTTTACTCGGCTTTCTCAGCTGCTGTTTCAGGAGCTGTGGCTATACTGGGCTCCACATCCGAGACCCCAGACCCCTGTCCAGCTGGAGGCCGTGCAGAGCACAGAACACAGCACTCCACTCTCCTTGGGAAGGACGGATTAGGCATGGCCCGGCCACCTGAGCCACTGCCTCTCAGCCTCCACAGGGCACGGGCAGCAGCGGATTGCCCAATAGGCGAGGTAAGCATGGTACTTACCTTGCTTACCAGATCATCTATAGTGAATTTCACATTTTTCACCACATTAAAGACTCTGCTTCTAGGTATGGCTGGCATCTGTCTCCCTCCCAACCCCACAGCACCTTCCCACAGAATCAAACACTTCTCTCACATTTACAATCCCTGACAGGGGCAGATGACCCCGTGACCAAGGTAGGCACAGGCTTACTTGTGCTTACTTATTAATCTGCAGTGAACACTTTCACATGGGTTTCACCACATCTTTGATGTGAAAGTATTCACTACAGATTAGGAAGTAAACACAAATAAGCCCTCGCTCACCATGCTGACTGGGTCATCTGCCCCTGGGCATGGGATCAGCTGGGACCCTGTGAAGTGCAGAGTGCCTGCAGCAGGCCTGACCAGCCCCCAGGGGACGACAATGCTGCAGGTCGGGGGTCACACTCAGGAGCGAGGCCCTGTCTGAGCTACTCTCTTAACCTGTCACTGGGCCTCCACCTCTCCACCTGCTCCCGGGCACACTTGTGAAACTGTCATGCAGAGCACAGATCTCAGTGGTGCCGGCTGCCATGGGGCCTTCCTTCAGGTTCACGCAGCCATCCTCATGGAGTCGGGGGGTGTCTTAGCTCAGGCAGGGAGACTGGCTGGCCGCCAGGCAGGCACCGAAATGGAGGAGACGGAAGAAGTCAGAGAGAGGCAAACAAGTGACACCTAGACGCCTCTCTGTCTGACAGCTCTCACCACCGCTCTAGAGCATGGAGACAGCTTGATGGCACACTGTGCTCCCAGGTGTGGCAGGAGGATGCTGGGAGTTATGGATTGACTTGTGGCCCCAAAAAGTATGTGTTGGAATCCTAACCCCTATACCTGTGGATGTAATCTCATTCGGGAATGGGTTTTCTTCGTTATGTTAATGAGGCCACATCAGTGTAGGGTGTGTCTTGAGTCAATCTCTTCTGAGACATAAAAAGAGCAGACTGAGCAGTCAAGCAAGCATCAATGGGGGAAGGCAGAAGCCACGCCACAGGACATCTCCAAGGAACCAAGGAACAGAAGCTGAAAAGAGATAAGGACCTTCCTCCGGAGTAGACAAGAGAGTCTTCCCCTAGAGCCAGCCTTCTGAATTCAGACTTCTAGCTTCTTGAACTGCGAGAAAATAAATTTCTGTTCTTTAAAGCCGTCCATGTGTAGTATTTCTGTTATAGCAGGACTAAGAAACTGAGGCTATGGGTACGGAAGAAAAGCTGTCACTTATCGCTTTGATTTTGCACTTGATATATAATGCTAAACGAATTTCAGAGCTATTCAATCCCTGCGACCTTCCAGCAACAACAACAAACCTGGACTCACCAGGGTCTTCCAATCTGCCCAGCCATGTGGCCCAGAGCCACCCACACAGCAAACCACAATGCACCTCTCGGGCAGATGAAAGATGCAGGGCCTTCCAGTGGAGGCAGTCTGAGATCCAAACCCCAGAACTCTAGCCTTGACCCCAACTGGATCTAGGCATTAAACGCTCAAGTTAAGGTACCTGGCTGTTGTTACATGCCATCGAGTCAGTTCCAACTCATAGCTACCCTATGTACGACAGAACGAAAGACTGCCCGGTCCTGCACCACCCTCCCAATTGTTGTTATGTCTGAGCCCACTGTTACAGCCACGCTGTCAATCCATCTCATTGAGGGTCTTTCTCTTTTTTGCTGACCCTCTACTTTACCAAGCATGATGTCCGTCTCCAGGGATGGTCCCTCCTGATAACATGTCCAAAGTATGTGAGATGTACTCTCGTCATCTTTGCTTCCAAGAAGCACTCTGGCCAGATTCTTTCCAAGACAGACTTGTTCATTCTTCTGGCAGTCCATAGTATACTCAATATTCCTCACCAAAACTATAATTCAAAGGCATCAATTCTTCTTCAGTCTTTATTCGTTCTCCAGCTTTCCCATGCATATGAGGCAATTAAAAATATCCTGGCTTGGGTTCGGTGCACCTTAGTCCTCAAAGTGGCATCTTTGCTTTTTAACACTTTAAAGAGATCTTTTTTCCAGCAGATTTGCCCAATACAATACGTGGTTTGACTTCCTGGAGCCTGAGTGAAAAGTGGAGCATAGGCTCTTTGTGTTCTATGTCACAATAAGCAATCCGGCCTTCTTGTCTGCGGCCTCCACCCTACGTTCCAGGCCTTGGCAGTGGCAGGTGATGAGGGTGACAGCCCAGCACTGGCTGAGTAAGCGGTCGCCATGGAGGTGCAGCAGGAAGCACCCCACCCCCCCAACACACACACTGCACCACTCTGCAGCCAGAGTATATACAGAACCTCCTCTAATCAAACCCGAGGCTCAAGGTCAAGGCGATCTGAGGGGCTTGCCCTTTTGAGATTCTGGGGGGATATGGGTGCAGAGATATGTGAATTTTTTATGTGCTAGAGACCACAGAGAGAGGGCAGGGGTGGGCACTCTATTGCCCTAGGCGGGAAATGGAATGCAGCGGCAGAAAGGACAGGGACCCAGAGTGGCGAGCTGGCCCCTGTGACCTCCCACATCCCCTGGCAGCCTCCCCCTGCTCTGCAGCACCATGCACCCCCCAGCCCCCACTCCATCACCCTTTATAGGGACTGGTCATTGTGCGTCTGTCGCTTTGGTAGACAGTCGGCGCAGGGAGCAACGTGCTCTCCTCCGGCCTGAGCAGCGCTCCTTACGCAGTGTAGGCGCTCAGCACACAGCTGTTGAACTACGAGTCCATCAGTGAACTAACGAGTGAAGGGGAAACAAGGGAACACGCCAGCCGCTGTTCAGAGCGGCGACAGTGCAGCCCTCACCAGGAGATCTTCTCTGGCCCCCCAAACAGCTCACCCACACTCCACACATACACGCCCCTCCCAGCATAGGGTGCAACTCCATATGGACTGGATACACGTCTTCCCCTCTGGAGTTCATGGGCTTTTTCTTTAGGGTGTCTAGGAACTCCACTGAAAGCGCTGTCATCTAAGGGTCTCCTGGGACTGTCAGTGCCTCTCACCTCCGAGGTTTCTCCCACCCTGCCAGCCTTTCCCATTGCTCCCAATCATGCGCAGCACAATGCCCAGTGGCCTGAGGCACAGCACGCTGCAGTGATCTCTGCCTTCCAGCAATCCACTCCTTGAGCAGGTCCTTAATCTCTGCAGTGGGACCACAGTCACCCCAACACCCAGCATGCATCTTCCCTTCCTCTGCGGCCATGTCCAGTCAGCCCCTGTCCTATTGTTTCTTTCTCCACCGTCAGCCTGACCGCCGACCCGCCCCCTGGCTGTGCGATCCCCCCACCATGAAGCTACTGCTGCAGGTCTCAGCCTTGAGTCTACAGGAACCATGAGATCCCTGAGTGGAAACTCGGATCTGGTCATGCTGCTCTCCTGCTAAATGTCCAATGACTCACCATTTCCAACTCAGCCCCTCGACCTCAAACCCACTCACTATCTCCCCATGCCAGCCCCGATGGTATCCTGCCCTCACGTGGGCCTCGCTCCTTCCCCCTCTATGTACCTGCTCACGCTAGGCAGCCCACCTTACTTTCCACACCTGTCAACACCCTTCAGAGACCCACTGAATCTCTCAGCAGAAGCCTTTCCTTCCGCACCGTCTGCACCGTTTCTGTGGTGCCTCTCATGTCCTGACTTGTAGTTCACTGTAATTTCTTCTGAGTGTATTATTTGCCCAACTATATATGAAGCTCCTGGAAGGCTGGGGCCATGGCTCATCTTCCTTTGTACCCTGTCCAATTCCCAACACTACTGCCTACTACCAGTTACCATCCCGTTGACTCTGACTCATGGAGACCCCATGTGTGTCAGAGCAGAGCTGTGATTCATAGGGTTTTCAATGGCTGATTTTTTGGAAGTAGAATGCCAGGCCTTTCTTCAGAGGTACCTCTGCGGGGACTTGAACCACTAACCTTTCAGTTAGTAGCCAAGTGTGTTAACCACTTGCAACACCGAGGGACTCCCCATCTCAGCTAGCTGTGTTTTTCTTCCTTTTCTCATAAACCCCGTGCGCAGTTGCTGTCATACTCCTCTGTTTTGACCCTGTTTGTGGTCTGTCTCTGACACCACTACACACACCTCAGGGCAGATGCAGGGGTAGTTATCTTACCATCACCTAGCACAGGTCTAACACGTACATGGCTGACTCTTAGGCAGAAACAGGTAGAAACCAGCTGGAGACAGTGACTGTATGTTATGCATGTAAGAACAAAAGGGGAAAGAATCTGTGTGGTGAGCAGGAAGGGCAAAAGTATTCTGAGGAGAAAGTTGGGGTATAAGTGTAGTTTTTGCGGAAGGAATGAGGACCACAAGAGTCGAGAGAGTAGTGGGGATGAAGGTGTGTTTTGGGCCCCATCATGGAGGCTCTTCCATATTCAGGAGTTTTTCACTTTGTTCTGAGTCTGTGAGGAACTCGTCAAACTCTTTTTTTTTTTTTTTTTTTAAATAAAAATTTGAAACAGATCGTTGTCCTTTTGGTTAAAATGCATTTTGCTCTTATCCTACAATACCGTCATTGTCTCATTGGGCTGTAGCGTTTATAAAATGAGTTTCTGTAAAAGTCAGCAATCCGTTCTGGATCCTTGGGTGGGGAAGGAGCACGGGGAGGAGGGCTGCGGAGTCACCCTTAAAAAATTATCTCAGCAGCTGCACAGTCGGGATAAGAAAAGAAGTCACAGTCAGGGGAATTAAGAAGGATGCCGGGCTCCCCTTAGGCCAGCAGCCCGTCTGCATCTGGAGGGATTCGGGCAACTATTAAGAGCTCACCTGTTCACACAGTTCAGTCACAGGGAAACGGAGTAGGTGCTCAGGACGCCTGGGCCAGCTGCAGGCCGAGCAGATGAACGGATCGCAGGCAGATCCAGAACTGGGTTCTCTCTTGTTTGAAGGGAATGGCAGTACAGATCCAGACTAGGCTCTCTTTCGTGTTTGAACAGAATCTCAATGCAGATCCAGAACCGGGTTCTGTCTGTTTTTCTTCATCCAGGCGTCGTGAGGAGACGGCGCCACAGGCGTGAGAGAAAGACGACGCGGTGCCGGAGCTGCGAGGTAGAGTCGTTCAGTTGTGCGCTTTCTCAGGCTCATCCTCCAGGTTTGGGGCCGGATTCGGAGTTCTGGGCCCTCCGCGTATGCAGGGTTTTTCTGGGGCTCGGACCTGTCTCGCTCCTCATCCTCCCTCAGGGCAGCGGGGCTCCTCAGCGCGCCTTCCGTTGGCTTCCGGCATGGGCGTGACGTCACCGGAAGTCCTGCCGGCTGGGGGCGGCACAGCGTCGCCTCCTGAAGAACGTGGCGAGGGGCGTGTGTGCTCAGTGTCCGGGGCTCGGTGTCCAGGCGGCGAGGCGGCCCTGGAGGCCCGCCATGGTGGGCAGCAGGTAGGGGGGTGGGCCAGGACAGGAGCTACTAGAACAACGGGGCCTGTAATGACCTGGGGCCTGCAGGGGTCAGGGGCTTGTGGGGTTCTTCGAGGGCTTGTGGGGACCTGTGATGGGCTAGGTCCTGCAGCGGTTTGGCGTGACCAGAGGCCCACACCGAGTGGGGTCAGCCCACAGACCTCTAGCTAACGGGGTGGGAGCCCACGGGAGGCTCCTGGGCTTGGCCACTTAGATACTAGGTTTTTTGTGGCCTCGATAGTTGGGGGTCTTTACAATTTCTCCGTGACAGTGACAGCACGGAATAGCACGTAATGGTGACAAAGCCATAATGTCTGGACTCAGCCCTGCGTACTCAGTGTTACCACAGTGCCCCGATGCCCCAACCAAAAACCAAACCAGTTGTTCTCAAATTGTTTTGGACCCATGGTGACCCCAAGTGTGCAGAGTAGAACGGCTCCATAGGGTTTTCAAGGCCGTGCCCTTTTGGAAGCAGGTTCCCAGGCCTGTCTCCCAAGGCACCTCTGGGTGGGTTGGAACCATCAACTTTTCCATGGGTGGTTGAGTGCTTAACCGTCTGGTCCACCCAAGGGATCCTGAAGCCCTGGAGTATTTCCTGAGTTACTCGAGCATGAAGAGCCCCGTGGACATGGTGTCCTGTGCTGTGCATGGCACCAGGGGCCTCCCAGTCACAGGCTTTCAGGCCCAAGGGTTTTTCCTCTTTCTTCAGGAGTGTACTTCAGAAAGTAGTGTGAAGAAAGGGGGATCTGAAATCAGGAACACTAGTGGAGGGAAGAGGCTTTATCAGTGGTTCATGTGACTGTCATTAGGGTAACTTTTGGCTGTAAGCGATAGGAACTCAACTTCAAATTGCTTCAACAATGAGGAAAATGTATTTCATAAAACAAGCACTTTGGTAAGGTGGGTCCCCACCACCACTACCAGTTACCATCCAGTTGACCCCGACTCATGGCAACCCCACATGAGTCAGAGTAGAACTGTGCTCCACAGGGTTTTCAACAGATGATTTTTCAGAAGTAGATCACCAGGTCTTTCTTCCAAGGTGCCTCTGGGTCGACTCAAACCTCAACTTTTTGGTTAGCAGCTGAGCATGTTAACTGTTTGCACCACTTGGACTCCTTTCCTTAACACAGTGGCCTACTAAATTAATTTATCATAAACATATGATTAAGCATTCCCTGAATATATCAGACAAAAAAAAAATGTCATTCATTCATAAAAAATAAGGGAGAAGGCAGGTAACAGAAAGGTCCTGACTGAAGTCTGACTAAGTCTGAATGATCTATACTTTAACAGATTCTATTTCTGTAATAATCTTTTCTTCAATGTGAATGAATTAACTGCAGTCATGTTTCTCGCGCCTGTAGTTTACAGAAACGATTGCTTTTCAACTGGCTTTTCCTTTTTTCGTTCAGCAGTTAAGAAATAATCACATCTCAATGCTGACTTGACTGGACCCAAAATTAATAAGGTTGTGATTGCTAATCATTAATAGTAACTAATTTAATATCCAGTGTTTTTTTCCCTCATGCTCAACCTTCTAAGGAATGGGGCAGGGGGTGGGGGGCACAAAATGAGACTTAACCCTTTTGATGAAGACAGGAAAATTAAGACCTTCCAGCTTTTCCTGAAAGTCAGATTTAAGGAGTGGAGTTACAGGCCAAACTGCTGCTGGTGTGTCTTAGTCATCTAGTGCTGCTCCAACAGAAATACCACAAGTGGATGGTTTTACAAAGAGAAATTTATTCTCTCACAGTCCAATAGGCTACAAGTCCAAATTCAGGACATCAGCTCCAGGGGAACGCTTTCTCTGTCGGCTCTGGAGGAAGGTCCATGTCATCAGTCTTCCCTTGGTCTGGGAGCTTCTGCATGCAGGAACCTCAGGTCCAAAGGACACGCTCTGCTCCCGGCACTGCTTTCTTGGTGGTGTGAGGTTCCCACGTGTCTCTGCTTGCTTCTCTCTTTTATATCTCAAAAGAGATTGCATTAAGACACTGATCTTGTCAACCTCATCAGTATAACCTCATCACAGTGATAGAATTTACAACACATGAGGAGATCACATATAATCTCATCATAGTGATAGAGTTTACAACACATAAGGACATCACATCAGATAACACAATCATACAATACTGGGAATCATGACCTAGCCAAGTTGCTACACACATTTTTTGGGGGACACAATTCAATCCATGACAAGGTGAAACACCGTTTCCACACCTGATGAGTTCAAAATACCTCATAAGGAAGGCTCTAAAATTTTGAAATGGACGAAAACTAGATGAGAACCCCCAAGATGACTGTGGGACCAGCGGCTTGACTGGATTTGGCTCCCCAGGGCAGAATCTGGCAGGGCCTCTGGACACAGAGTGGACATGTTCTTAGTGGCCTCACTTCTGACAGACTCAACGCCCAGAGTGTCCAACTATGTCCAGTGGATGGTTCATCTATAAATAGTTTGTATGTGGTTATGTGGGTAGAAAGATGAAAATTGTCCTTGAGGTGGGACAGATAGCAGCCAGGTTTTAGATGCAGACAGACCTGAGTGTGAACTCCTTGTCTGGCACTTACTATGTGTCTGGCCTTGCTCAGGTCACTTAGCCCTTCCGAGCTGCAGTTTACTCATGTACAACACAGGGCTGGTAAGATCTATTTAACCCTTAGACACTGTTAATGTTGTTGTCAGGATCTGAGGTAAGACATAAAGTATTTGCTATATGAGGAGCATTCAGTGAATGCTGCCGTTATTAGATGCCATTGAGTTGACTCCGACTCATGGCAACCTTATGTACAACAGATGAAATGTTGTCCAGTCCTGTGTCATCTTCACAATCACTAGAATGTACCTGTTGTGCCAGTCCATCTCAGGGACTTCCCCACCCTCGTTGACCAGGGAGAGTGTTAGGGTCTGGGCATGACAGGAGGACAGGGCAGAGGCGAGGCGAGATGCCACTGTCACCTATGTTCACGGAGCACCATGCCAAGAAGGAGCCTCATCTGAGCAGGCTAAAGGCAGAGCACAGGGCTGGTGTTCACGCTGTTCGCATAGCCGTTAAAATCTGCCTGGGTGTTTGTCTTTAACACCACTTAGTGAATTCTAGTATACTGACTTTCTAAGAGGACACCTGCATTTAATGCATCATGCATGTTGTCACTGCTGTCAACAGTTTATCGTATTCAACCTCAGATCAAGGTGGACATCCTTAAGTGAAAAATGTATTAATACAAAGGGTTTTTAAAAAAGACTCTTATGCAGTAATATCTGGATGTTCCTCTTTCTTAAGGACCTTCATTTTGCTCCCTAATTCACAGCTAGGGTCAGAAACTTGTTTCTTTCCCCTGTATCCTCTAAACTGCCTTCCCAATTTTGGGATGCTATTTAAGGTTTGGAAACCCTGGTGGCGTAGTGGTTAAGAGCTTTGGCTGCTAAACAAAAGGTCAGCAGTTCGAATCCACCAGGTGCTCTTTGTAAACCCTATGGGGCAGTTCTACTCTGTCCTATACGGTCACTATGAGTCGTAATCAACTCGACAGCAGTGGGTTTATTTAAGGGTTCCTCTCAAATGCTAGTAAACAGTTGATTCATTTTAGAATAGCCTTTAGTTCTTCTCCCATTTCCCAATACATGACTCGGTTATTGATTAGTGTGGTTTTTCTGTGAGACAAGAGTTCAGATGCAATTGTGTTTGCTTGGGATTACCTCTGCTTTCATTTTGACCAATTGCTGAATAAGACAACGACAAAGTATAGATGAGAAACCCCTATGTGTCACCAAGCAAAGTCACAGGACTCCAGAGGCTGCATGCCCGTCTGTGGCTCAGTGAGAGCCTATGCTGTTCCAGAAGGACGGTAGGGAGGGGCAGTTACTGGGGGCTGCTATGGAAGACAGCAGTCAGGGGGCAGAGCCCTGGGCTGAGGTTGGGGACGCCGGCTGAGGCCCTGCTTCACCCTGGACCATCGAGGCCTTGAGCCCGGTGCACAGTCTCTCTGATAACTCACAGCAGAATGGCTGTCTTTCGGTTGTGGGGTAAATTGCGTCCCCAAGAAGATCTGCTGAAATCCTAACCCTGGTACCTGTGAATGTGACCTTGTTTGGAAATAGGGTCTTTGCAGATGTTACCAGTTAACATGAGGTCATAAATGAGTAGGGTGGGTCCCAATCCAATCCAAGTGATGTCCTTGTAGAAGAGACACAGACAGGGACATGGCCATGTGAAGATGGAAGCAGTGACTGGAGTGATGCTGCCACAAGCCAAGCAGTGCCTGGAACACCAGAAGCTGAGAGACAAGAAAGGATCCTCCCCTGGAGCCTTCAGAGGGAGCATGGCCCTGCTGACACCTTGAGTTCGGACTCCCAGGCTTCAGAACTGTGAGAGAGTAAACTTCTGTTCCTAGAAGCTGCCCAGTTTGGGGTGTTTTGTGACAGCAGCCTAGGAAACCAGGACCCTCTCCCTCACTGGCATCTCATGTAGGGTAAAACCAACACCAGATGGACACGAACCAGCATACTGACCCCTCCTAAATGTTCATGGTGACTGAATGTGGCTTTTTCATACCCAGAAATTCTGCTTCAGCTTTTCTCCAGGGGTATTTATGTGGTAAACCAGAAGGGAAAGAAGATGTATTTCATCTGGCATATGAGCTCTGAGAGGAGACTGTCTTCCCGTTATCCCAGGCACCCTAACTCCCAGGGCTTTGAACCGGTTCCTTCTGGTTCGACTCCCCGCTGAAAATTTGCATTTCCAACTCCAGGTATACTGAATCAGAATGTACATTTTAACAGGATCCCCAAGTGACACCTTTGCTTTTAAACACTTCGAGGAGGTCTTTTGTAGCAGATTTGCCCAATGCAGTGCATCATTTGATTTCTTGACTGCTGTTTCCATGGGTGATGATCGTTAAAATGTAGATGTATACATAAGAATCGCCTGGAGATCTTGTTAAAATGTAGATTCTGATTCAGTGTATCTGGGGTAGAAATGCAAAGTCTTGACAGGGGGTCCAGCCGGATCCAGTTGGAAGCCCTGCTAGCTCCTCACCTGGCGGAAGACTGAAGCCCAGTGTTCATGGGACACTTTGTAAGCACAGGTGTAAGTGCTGTCAGTTGCTTTGGCTGCCAGGAGCCCAAGGACATTTCTTTCATGCCAGACGCCTCTAGAAGCGTGTCCCTGATCACTGACCTTTCCCTTCACCCATTCTCCCTTCACCTGGGGCTGGCTCTGCACCAAACATCGCCCGCAAGGACCTATTGTCCCTGGCTGCAGCCAAGCGGGGAAAGCAGGCCAGGTGGGAAACGTTATTTTTATAAAGCATTATCAAAGCACTGCAGAATTACAGGATGGAGGGAACAGAAACCCTGCCTAGTCAGTGGGGTGGGGGGCTGCCACTCACCGTGCTCAGTCACAGAGGCCTGTGGTCAGCAGGAGTGGGTGTGTGGGGAGCCTGGCCAAGGTACTGTGGATTCTCACAGGGGGCCCTTGGGATGGACTCTTCAAGTGGCAGCTGCTGTAGCTCTTTTCTTCCTAAACACACGGCACCCTCTCCTCCGTCTCACCGCCTTCCTGTTGCATCTTTGTCAGAATGTTAGTGTGCGGATGTGGACGGGCGGGCCTTTCAGACAGTGAGGGCACAGACATCAGAAAACCAGTTGCCCATCCGGTAGACTCCAACTCATGGCGTTGACTCTTGGCAACACCACATACATCAGAGGGGAACGGCGCTCCATAGGGTTTTCAAGGACTGAGTTGTCAGTAGATTGCCAGGTCTTTCTTTCAAGATGCCTCTGGGTGGATACTAACCTTCAGTCTTTTGGTTAGCAGCCGAGTAATTTAACTGTTTGCACCTATTTCTTCAACATGTGAGAAGGCTTGTGCAAGCGGCCATCCAAAGCACAGCAATTGGTTTCTGTTTGGAAAAAGAGAGAAAGAAGGAGAGTCAGGAATAGGAGGAGGATATGGAATGTGTGATGTGATCATTAAAGTGGTGTGTCAACTTGGCTCGGCCATGATTCTCAGTGGCTTGGTAGTTATGAATGGAGTTTGGCAGTCACATAATGATGTGTAAAAACAGCATGGTGGAGGTGTCTGACCTGCTCCAACCCCACAAGGGGGAAGGAAAATCCAGATCAGCAGCCCAAGGCTGATTCCTATGAGGCAGGGGTCAGACATGCCTCCTCTCTCCACCATCTTTACCAATTTTGACACAAGCTGTCCCTCCCACAGCAATGTCTACTTTGCTGGATTTGATAATTCATTGCAATGGCCACACAGAACTCACAGACTGTACTCACAGTTATGGGGTTTATTAAAGAAGTAACAGTTACAATTCAGGCTCAAGAACACTCAGAATACAGTTCTTCCATCAGGACGGCCTCTCCCCAGCTGTGCTCACAGGCATGTCTCTCCCTGGCCCTAGGCCTCTGCCCAAAGGTTCTCAGCTTTCTCTCTGGGAAGCCCACCATGCTGACTCTTGATGCCAGGTCTCTGCTGCTGCTTTTCACCATCTTCAGGGTTACAGCTTGCTTTCTGTCTCCTGGGTCCAAGAGCTTCTCAGTGCAGGGATCCCAGCTCCAAAGGATGTGCTGGCTCCTGGCTGTTCTTGGTGATGCTGGGATTCTCCTCTCTGCTCTTGAATTGGCTCTCTTTTAAGGTAAAATCGACCAATCCCCTTGGTGGGCCACCATTCCCCTATCACACAGTCCCACCTGATCACCTGGGTGGGAGTTACAAGACCATAGCTAGAAAGACCACACAAAAGTAATAGATTGCACCCTGTGATGTGATCATCTCCATAATGGGAGCTGCTGTGAGTGGCCAATCAGTTCAAAGGGAGTTTCCTTGGTGGGGTATGGCCTGCATCCAATATAAGTGGACTTTCTGGCAAGGCTCGTGGGCTTTTGCTTACACTGGATCCTGCACCTGGCTTCTGTTCATCTGACCTCCAATTTTGGGGACTTGAGCCAGCAGCTTGCCTGCCATCTTGCCTGCCAATCTTTGGATTCGTCAGTCTTCACAGCCTGCGAGCCAGAGCCCTGCTGTCTGACTTGCCGACCTTGGTTTCACTGGCCCCTGTGGCTATGTGAATCAGAAGTCTCCAGCCTGACCCGTGTTCCAGCCTCTACAACTACATGAGCCGTTTCCTTAATATAAATCTCTATATATTTATACTCCTTACTGGTTTTGCTTTTCTAGAGAACCTAGCCTAAGACATGGGCTAATTGCCTCCATGAGCAGCTGCCTCCTTTGCTGTGAGACCAGAATTGGATGGTGCCCGGCTACCGTTACTAAACATTTTGATCAAAGATTCCATAGAAGAATCTTGATCAAAAGGTAGAAGATGAAAAACAGAATTTCAAATTCTCATGGACTCCAGACTTTCTGGAGCCAAGGGGGCTGGATGAACCCCTGAAACTATTGCCCTGAGATAATCTTTAAACCTTAAACCAAAAATATCCCCTGAAGTCTTCTTAACACCAAACAGTAGTTTAGCTTAACTAGTAAAAAGTATCTGCCTTGAGTATTATGCTCCTTTAAGAACTACCTATATGGGATCAGGAAACACTGGTGGCATAGTGGTTAAGAGCTATGGCTGCTAACCGAAAGGTCGGCAGTTCGAATCCACCAGGCGCTCCTTGGAAACACTATGGGGGCAGTTCCTCTCTGTCCTGTAGGGCCGCTATGAGTCAGAATCAACTTGATGGCAACAGGTATATGGGATCAAAGTGACAACAGCAACTTGAAAGATTACATAGGATCCTTAGGGGGCAGTGAGTTTATGTATGGATGAGGAACAACTCAGAAAGGGAGGGGGAGAATAGTTGCACAGCGTGAAGAATGTAGTCAGTGTCACTGAATTGTAGAAACGGTTGATGTATGTTTTGCTGTGTATATTCTCAACAACAACAAAATAAAATTTAAAAAATGTGAGAAAGCTTGTCTTTCACCCTCCCTTCCTCCTTCTTCCTTTCCTTTCCTTTTCCTTCCTTCATTCTTTCCTTCCTTCCCCCCTCCCTCCTTGGAAGTCCTGGTTTTCAGTCATCTGGATAGATACAGAAATAAATACAGGTGTCAATGTGTGTCTTCAGACAACGGTATTTCTCTTCATGGACGTGCAGCTGATTCCAGAGCTCGAAAGTACAAGGTAGACTTGGAGCTTCCTCTTGTGCCAGGAAGTGAGGACTTGCTCAAGCAATGAGGTGGGCACCTTGGAAGAACACCAAGAAGCTTCAAGAGCTCCCCCTGGCCAGGTTAGGGGCAACTAGAGCATCAAAATAAGTCACAGAAGTGATGTGTCATAACTCCCTGAATAAAACAGGAAGCCATGGTTTGATACCAACTCAAACTACTATATGAGTAAACTGAAAGTTTGATGAGGAACAGGTTACTTACATAATTTCAGAGTCAACCCACACACCAAATGTAAATTAATTATGAAGAAGAAAAGAGGAACTTCACAGTGGAGAAGTCTCACAGACCCCAACTTCATGGGACATAGGAAATCCTGTGCTCTCATAAAGGATGATGAGGGATGCCAGCCACACTCTGTGGTACACTTGCCAAAAACCCATAACCAGAGGAAATGTCGGACACCCTTGAATCAAGACGCATTCTACAAAATAACTGCCTGTAACCTTCAAACAAAAAAGCAAAGATGACACTTTGAGAACTCAGGTGTACCTGACCCAAGCCATGGTCTTTTCAGTCACTTCATATGCGTGTGAAACCTGGACAGTGGAAAAGGAAGACAGAAGAAGAACTGACACATTTGAATTATGGTGTTGGCAAAGAATAGTGAATATACTAGGAACTGTCAAAGAATGAATAAATCAGTTTTAGAAGAAATACAACTGGAATCTTCCTTAGAAGAGAGGATGGCATGACTTCAACTCGTTTACTTTGAAGACATCATCAGGAAAGATAAATAGCTAGAAAAGGACATCATGTTTAGTACAGTAGAGGGCCAATGAAAATGAGTGAGACACTCAGTAAGATAGATTGACACAATAACCACAACAGTAGACTCAATCATGCCAGTAATCCTGAAGATGGCACAGGACTGGGCAATGTTTTCTTCTGTTATGTATAAGGTCACCATGAGTCAGAGCCAACTCAACAGCAACTACCAACAGTAGCAACCTTCCAAAGTGCCAAGACATGACTGCCAAAGAAATACTGAGGAACCCTTTCAGACTGAAGGAGACTGAGAGCCATGGCATCTAAATGCAGTGTGTGGTCCTGGATTGCTACAAAGGGCCTTATTGGAACAACTGATGAGAAGTGAATGGGTTCTGTGAGTTATGCGGCAGTGATGTGTCAGGGTCAACTTCTCAATGCAGTGGCTGTGTGGTGAATATGTCAGGGAATGTCGTTCTTTGTGGAAAACGCATGCTCAGTATCTGGGGGAGATGGGCATCATGTCAGGAACTTACTCTCAGATGCTTCAGGGGGAAGAAGTTCTTTACACCATTCTTAAAACTTTTCTAATTTATAACCCTTTAAGAAGAAAAAGAATATGGTACCTGGGGGCTTGGGGGAGATACCTCAGTGACCAAGGCTGGGAGGGAGATGGTCTTTTCACCACGTACTTGGGTCCAAATGTTGAACTGAATTTCTACCTATTCTGTGTGTGTTGGTAGTAACATCTGTATCTATGTTCACTCTTTTTTTCTTGGGAGTGGATACCCTCTGGGAAGCCATGTTATAGATTGAATTGTGTCCCCCACAAAACGTGTCAACTTGGTTAGGCCATGGTTCCCAGTATTGTGTGATTGTCCTCCATTTTGTGATCTGATGTAATTATCTTATGTGTTGTAAATCCTAATCTCTGTGATGTTAATGAGGCAGGATTAGAGGCAGTGATAGTAATGAGGCAGGATACAATCTACAGGATTAGGTTGTATCTGTAGTCAATTTCTTTTGAGATAGAAAAGAGAGAAGCAAGCAGAACCAAGCAAGAAGAGCCAGGAGCGGAGCATGTCCTTTAGACCTGGGGTCCCTGTGTTGAGAAGCTCCTGGACCCAGGGAAAGATTGATACCAAGACACATGGATATTTCTAAGGAATTCCAGACCCACAGATGTTGAAAGGAGACAAGGATCTTCCCTCAGAACCCACAGAGAGAGAGAGAGCCATCCCCTAGAGCTGGCGCCCTGAATTTGGACTTCTAGCCTCCTAAATTGTGAGAGAATGAATTTCAGTTTGTTAAAGCCATCCACTTGCAGTATTTCTGTTATAGCAGCACTGGATAACTAAGACACCCTGCATAAAGGCATAATTTTGTCTCTTCATTTGCCCCTAAGGAGAAAGCCAGAGACCAGTCAGCTTAGAGAGGTGGAGCCCAGTTAAGTGGTGTCCTATGCCGTCTTGACCCAGTGAGGATCAGGATGCTGTTGAACAGGAAGCTCAACAGGAGAGCAGAGCCATTTTTCAGTTCCTCTGGATCCTTCTTTCATGTTATAGTTTCATTATTTTGATACAAATATGGTAAATTCCCTGAATGTCACAGCTATGGTCAAATGCCAGTGCATTGGTAGATTCCAAACACCTGTGTCACTGTGCTGCATTACCATGGTTAATAAACCATATAGTGACCTCTAGGAGCAATAATATAAAACAAAAGCAGAAACCTGCCTGACCTCAGCTTAAAAAAATAGTGACCAGGCTGTTGAACTAAGAAGATACACAGTTTTTTTTAAGAGGGTGACTATGACTTTCCTGGAAAGAGTGTCACCTACAAAAAATCACAGACAAGGGGACATAAATCACATCACACAGGGAGGAGGCAAAGTGACTGAGAAGGCACAGGTGAGCTTTACTGAGTAACCATTCCTTTCTTCACGAGCTGATAACCCAAACGTCTTTTCGGCCATTGCACTGCAAATGAAGGACAGGGAGAAGTGAGGATGGTGAGACTTCGACCAGCTTACTTTGGACACGTCATCAGGAAAGACCAATCACTAGAAAAGGACATCATGTTTGCAACAGTTTTGCATTCAAACAAGCCATACTCAGTAAAAGCCTAACTGCCGTCAGCTTCCTGACTATAATGTTAGGGTATCATTGCCCATAGTCTCTCATTGACAAATATGGGCTGTCACTGGACAACCAATTCTGAGCAGTCCAGTGAGCAATAATAATGCTTATTAGCCCCAACCATCTGGGAGGATGGGAACAAGGTCAGCTCAAATGGTTGAGTTCTACAAGTCTTTCTCAAACACAACAACTCATGGTTAGGTTTACTTTCCTCTTCATAGAAAACTGACTGTGTCTGGTATAACTCAGGTTTAAGAAAATTGGAACTGTTACATGAGGCAGAAAAGACACGAGCCTTTTTCACTCAAAGTCTCAGGTTTTCTTCAGGTCTCTTCTACTGGAATACGAAACATCAGTTAATCCTTTATCATGCCTTTAAGTACAAGAGGAGAAGGCCGGTTCTGCTCCATTTTCATTTATTGAGAACAAATTGTGTGCAAGGTGGTATCAAGTTGTGTGAGATGCATTCATCTCAGGCCCTGAACAAACCCCTGCTTTCCTACTCTGTGGAAGAGCTATGGAGAATAGGTGTCCCCACAAACCTAATTTGTCCCATTTGAAACAAATAATTACTCAGTAATCGTGTTCTTCACCAGTGGCACGTCCCCAGAGAACAGGATGATGCCTCTGGGCTGGGAAAAGACACACACACCTCATTAGCATTCTCAGAATAATCATTGAATGATGTTGACATCTGCACTCCCTGTCACATGATGGGGCTGCAGACAGCCCACAGAAGCTCCACCTTAAATGCCAACTGGTAGAGTCCAAACACCGTGTCTCCACGCCCCTGCATCACCATAGTAATAAACAGCATAGTGGCGGGAGCAATAATACAAAACAAAGGCAGAAAGCCACCTGGCCTCAGCTTAAAAAGAAGAGTGACTAGGCTATTGAAGTCATTAAAGAGATCATTAACAAGACAGGAAAGAAAGAAAAGACAAAATGGATGTCAGAAGAGACTTTGGAACTTGCTCTTGAATGTCGAGTAGCTAAAGCAAAAGGAAGAAATGATGAAGTAAAAGAGCTGAACAGAAGATTCCAAAGGGTGTCTTGAGAGGACAAAGTAAAGTAGTATAATGACATGTGCAAAGACCTAGCATTAGAAAACCAAAAGGGAAGAACACGCTCAGCATTTCTCAAGCTGAAAGAACTGAAGAAAAAATTCAAGCCTTGAGTTACAATATTGAAGGATTCTGTGGGGGAAAATATTAAGTAGCGCAGGAAGCATCACAAGAAGATGGAAGGAATACACAGAATCACTGTACCAAAAAGAATTAGTTGACGTTCAACCATTTCAGGAGGTAGCGTAAGATCAGGAACCGATGGTACTGAAGGAAGAAGTCCAAGTTGCACTGAAGGTGTTGGTGAAAAACAAGGCTCCAGGAATTGACAGTACCAATTGAGATGTTTCAACAAACTGATGTAGCCCTGCAAGTGCTCACTCATCTATGCAAAGAAATTTGGAAGACAGCAACCTGGACAGCTGACTAGAGGGGATCCATATTTATGCCTATTCCCAGCAAAGGTGATCCAACTGAATGCAGAAATTATTGAACAGTATCATTAATATCCCACACAAGTAAAATTTTGCTGAAGATCATTCAAAAGCGGCTGCAGCAGTATATCGACAGGGAACTGCCAGAAATTTAAGCTGGATTCAGAAGAGGACGTGGAACTGGGGCTATCATTGCTGATGTCAGGTGGATCCTGGTTGAAAGAAGAGAATATCAGAAAGATGATTACCTGTGTTTTATTGACTATGCAAAGTCATTCGACTGTGTGGATCATAACAAATTATGGATAACATTGGGAAGAATGGGAATTCCAGAACACTTAATTGTGCTCATGAGGAACCTGTACATAGATCAAGAGGCAGTCGCTCCAGCAGAAGAAGGGGATACTGCGTTGTTTAAAATCAGGTAAGGTGTGTGTCAAGGTTGTATCCTTTCACCATACTTGTTCAATCTGTATGCTGTGCAAATCTGAGAAGCTGGATTATATGAAGAAGGTGGCATCAGGATTGGAGGAAGACTCGTTAACAACCTGAGATATGCAAATGACACAGCTTTCCTTGCTGAACGTGAAGAGGACTTGAAGCACTTACTAATGAAGATCAAAGACCACAGCCTTCAGTATGGATTACACCTCAGCATAAAGAAAACAAAAATCCTCACAACTGGACCAATAAACATCATGATAAATGGAGAAAAGATTGAAGTTGTTAAGGATTTCATTTTAATTGGATCCACAATCAATACCCATGGAAGCAGCAGTCAGGAAATCAAAGGATGCATTGCATTGGGCAAATCTGCTGCAAAAGACATCTTTAACATGTTAAAAAGCAAAGATGTCACCTTGAAGACTAAGGGGCGCCTGACCCAAGCCATGGTGTATTCAGTCGCCTCATATGCATGCAAAAGCTGGATGATGAATAAGGAAGACCAAAGAAGAATTGACGACTTTGCATTGTAGTGCTGGAGAAGAATATTGACTATACCATGGATTGCCAAAAGAACGGACAAATCTGTCTTGGAAGAAGTACCACTAGAATGCTCATTAGAAGCAAGGATGGCGAGACTATGTCTCACATACTTTGGACATGTTTTCAGGAGGGAGCAGTCCCTGGAGAAGGACATCATGCTTGGTAAAGTAGCGGGTCAACAAAAAAGAGGAAGACCCTCAATGAGATGGACTGACAGAGTGGCTGCAACAATGGGCTCAAGCATAACAAGGATTTTGAGGATGGTGCAGGACTAGGCAGTGTTTCATTCTGTTGTACATAGGGTCGCTATGAGTCAGAATCAACTTGATGGCTGTTTGCGTTAGCCTGCATGTTGGGACATGTTCATTTGGGTCCAGCCAACAATCATGGTGCACCTAGTGTTTGCACAGAGCACTGATGGGTCACAGGGAGGCAGGCTGGCCTAGGAGCAGAGCTGTCGGCTCACCCTGGAGCAGAGATGGTGCGGAGCTTCCATTCTGTGATGGGAACTGTGCGCAGCCAGTGCTTGGAGAAGCTCAAGTGCCTGTTTCGATGCCCCTGACCATCACTGCATCCTCAGGAAAATGATGAACCACCTTGCTTCTGTCTGTTCTTCCTAAAAATGTCACAGGTCACAGCTACCTTGCAAGGTGGTTGTAAGAACTAAATGAAAATATATACAGAATCCCCAGCACAGGTAGTTTAGGCACTGATGATATTAATTTTCTATGGCTGCAGTAGGAAAGTACCACAAATAAGGTAGCTTGTGGGAACAGAAAAACATTTTTTTAAATTTTATTTTGTTGAGAATATACACAGCAAAATATACATCATCCCACCATTTCTACATGTATAATTCACTGACATTGATTACATCATTCTCGTGCAGTCATTCTCACCCTCCTTTTTCGAGTTCCCTTCCCCCATTAACATAAACTCGCTGTCCCCTAAGTTTCCTATCTGATCTCTTGAGTTGCTGTTGTCACCTTGATCTGATTTAGGAGATAATATTGGAGCCATTATTACCTGTCCTTGAGCATAAAGAATGTTACCCAGCTGGAGCTGGACTCACAAGGACTCAGGAGGACACATGAACTGGGCCCTGAGGTATAAAGACAATACCTAGGACAATCTTAGAACTAACATCTTTTAGGGAACCTTTCACATAAACCAATCAAACACAGCACACTTTCCACTCTTGTCTTTTTCTGTTAGTGAATAGTAAGATTTGTTGGACCAATGAAGACCTTCCTGACTGTTGTTCCTGAAACCTGTACCAATGATTATTAAGAAAGACAATTCAAAATGTACAATCAGGGTGATTTGGCAGTTTTTAGCCAATCTGTGAAAAGGTGAAGCCTTCAATGATTTCACTCATTTGTAACGTTAATACATACTGATGATTCTGTAATGTTCCTCGGACTCAGATATAGCTGTGGCAGCACGCTTGTCCGTTTCCCACTTTTGCCTGTTCTGTAATATTTCCTTGGACTCGGACAGACATGGCTCTGCCAGCATGCTTGTCCGTTTCCCACTTTTG
>NW_004443938.1:3741706-3773570 GCF_000243295.1 Trichechus manatus latirostris | reverse complement strand
CTTGTCCGTTTCCCACTTTTGCCTGTTCTGTAATATTTCCTTGGACTCGGGCAGACATGGCTCTGCCAGCATGCTTGTCCATTTCCCACTTTTGCCTCTTTGAACATATGCCAAATAAAACGTTTCTTTTTGCTTTACTATAACTTTGTGGTGATTTTACCCTAGTAGAGATCCCATATAGATAGTTCTTAAAAGCGCATAAAGCTCAAGGCAAACATTTTTTACTAGTTAAGCTGAACTACTGTTGGGTTTTAAGAAGCCTTCAGGGGATATTTTTGGTTTAAGATTTAAAGATTATCCCAGGGCAATAGTTTCTGGGGTTCATCCAGCCCTCCTGGCTCCAGAAAGTCTGGAGAATGTGAAATTCTGAAGAACAGAAATTTTCATGTCACAGTTCTGGAGGCGAAAAGTCCAAATTCAGGTTGTCCGCAGGGCCATGTTCTCTCTGAAGGCTCTTGGGGAGGATCCTTTCTTGTCTCTCCAGCGTCTGGTAGCCCCAGGCCTTTCTTGGCTTGCAGCTTCTTGGTCACATGTCTGCCTTCCCTCTGTGTCTGTCTGTGTCACTTCTCTTTTATAAGGAGTCATTCAGATAAGATTAGAACCCACCCACCCTCCTTCAGTATGACCTCATGTTAACCTAACTGGTAACATCTTCAAAGACCTAATTTTCAAAAAAGGTCATATCCATGAGTACCAGGGGTTAGGGCTTCAACATCTCTTTTTTGGGGGGACACCATTCAATCCCTCACAGGTACCGTGACCCTGAATTTTGGGATCATCTTGATGTTTGGCTGACATTGCAGTTTTTATCTGATACATGGCTTTTGATGGATGCTGTGATCTTTAGGCCCTTGCTGACTGTCTTTCCTCAATGCAGGTTAAACCAGGTGGTTTAGTGATGGTTATGGATAGCATTGTGTCCTCCAAAATATGTGTTGTAAATCCTGTATACCTGTGGGTGCAATCCCATTTGGGACATAGAGTTTTCTTTGTTATGTTAACAACACATATTAGCGTAGGGTGTGTTTCAAGCCTTTCACTTTTGAGATACAGAAAGATCAGATTAGGCACAGAATTAAAGCAAGCACAGATGGGGGAAGATATATGCTCCACTGCATGAAGATCACCAAGGAACCAAGGAACAGAAGCTGAAATGAGACAAGGACTTTCCCCAGAGCTGACAGAGAGAGAAGGCCTTCCCCTAGAGCTGGCGTCCTGAACTCACACTGCAAGCCTCCTAAACTGTGAGAAAATAAATTTCTGTTTGTGAAAGCTACCCTCTTGTGGTATTTCTGTTACAGCAGCACTTGAGAACTAAGACAGTGGTAAATTTTTTGCTTTTCATATGGGACACCTGAGTTTGATTTCCAGCCAGTGCACCGCATATGCAGCCACCACCCATCTGTCAGTGAAGGCTTGCTTGTCACTGTGATGTTGAACAGTTTTCAGTGGAGTTTCCAGACGAAGATGGACTAGGAAGAAAGGCCTGGTGATCTACTTCAGAAAACCAGCCAGTGAAAACCCCACGGATCACAGCTGTCATGATCATGGGGACAGTGCAGGACTGGGCAGCATTTTGTTCAGCTGTGCATGGGGTCGCCATGAGGCAGGGACGGTGGACGGCAGCCAACCACCACAACAAGCACGTTCTGTGTGTCCCGGTGACTAGCAGGGCACTGTGCACAGCATGAGGGGCTTGCCATCCGGGGGGGCCCCAGAAGGCACCCAGATAATCAAGAGACAAGCACCCCCAAAGTGGCATATACAGGGTCAATCTCTCTGCTGGTAAGAAGGGGCCGTGCTACTCTGCAGACTTGTTTTCAGTATCTGGAAAAGAATAGGAGAAATTATTGCATAATCCTTGGTCCATCAAAGAAAGGGATCATGCATGTATTATGGAAGCTTCACAAGTCTGCAGCATTAAAGGCGTGCAACAGAAAGTAAGGCATTCACCGCTATGTACATCTCGAACTTCCTAACAATCACGTATCATCTGAGCCCGGATGCTAATTCTGTCCCTTTTGTATAAAAGAAATGGAAGGCTCATTACAGTCACTCAAAAAAAAAAAGAGTTCCCATCACAAAAATTATATAAACTTGCCATGTTTCTCATTGTCAGATGTCTTGTCTAGGATGAGAACGCCCAAGCTATTGCACCTTCTATGGGAAATGTGGCTCGTCCCATAAAAGATGCAATAGATGGATCTGATTACAGAAATACAAATACTGATTTAAAGTCTGGGAAATTTCATTTCACAAGCTAGATCTTGGTGAAGAAAAGCAGCTTTCTGCTCGCTCTCTGTTTTTCAGCTCCCTGCAGAGATGAATGTAGCCAATATATTGGATTTTGGGAAAACAGTTACAGTATAATTTTCAGTTGCCTCAGGATCCAGATTTAATTCTTTTTATTCCTAATCTAAATTTCATAGAAACGCTACAGAAAGAGAAAACAGATAAGCAATTAGGCAATTTAATGTGCCTTCCTCCTTTGTGCAAGATGATAAGCTAACCGTTACTTTCAAAGCATGTAGTTTAGGCATACCGTCTTCAATCTGTCTTGCATTATTTCATTCATTTATTCGCTTGATAATCAGAGAATGTTGTTTTAGCTCTAATGTGCTTCCAGCCACTGTAGTATGCTAAAGGAGCACAGAGACTTCTTGTTGGTTGCCATAGAGTCACCTCTGACTCATGGCAACCTCATATGCAACAGAAGGAAGTGTTGCCTCGTCTTGCACCATTTTTACAAGAGTTGGTATGTTTGAGTCTGTTGTTGTGCCATTGTGTGTTCTGAGTGCCTTCTAACCTAGGGGGCTCCTCCTCTAGCACTGTTTCAGACAATATTCTGTGGTGATTCGTTGGCTCATTTTTGGAAGTAGATCACCAGGCCTTTCTTTCTAGCCTCTTAGCCTGGAAGCTCTGCTGAAACCTGTCCACCATGGGTGACCCCGCTGGTATTTGCAATACCGATGACATAGCTTCCAGCATCACAGCAACGCACAAGCCACCAGAGTACAACAAACTGACAGACAGGTGGTAGAGTATATGCGTTACGTGACCCTAATACTTCGCAACATGTTTTCTCCCTGTCAAAATGGGCAGTTGAGAGCTTGACATAACTGACACCATGATGAACCTGTCAGGTTTTTTCTGCCTGTTTTCTCCTTTCTGCATACTTTTGTTAATGGCTTTGTGTTGTTCTGTCCAGCCACCTATGACTTATGACCCCACACATAAAGATTAGAGCCCAGATGTCTGGTCTGTAAATCTTTCGCCTGGTAAGGAGATGTCCGGCATGTATCTCTTTAGTCTGATAAAGAGTCTTTTGTAATTATCTTGTAATGAGTAACTCATCTGGCCATGCTATCTGTGGGCTACGCATCCCCCTTACAACAGTGATATATAAGCTCTAACGTAAAATTGCTTTTCAGGACTCAAGACAGCCTGCATTGCTGCCAGACTCCCTGTTGGTGTCACCTGTCTCTGACTTGGAATACATTTCATTGGCTCCACTGCTCCAGGGCACGGACACTAATCAGGCAGCAGTTACTTATTATTAGTTTATTAATACATATATGCTTATTGAAAACATAATGGTTTGATTCAAAACATTGAGGCTGACTGTCATGGATTGAATTGTGTCCCCCAAAAATACATGTATCAGTTTGGCTGGGCCATGATTCTCATTATTGTGTGATTGTCCACCATTTTGTCATCTAATGTTATTTTCCTATGTGTTGTAAATCCTACCTCTATGATGTTAATGAAGTGGGATTACCGGCAGTTATGTTAATGAGGCAGGACTCAATCTACAAGATTAGATTGTGTCTTAAGTCAATCTCTTTTGAGATATAAAAGACAGAAGCGAACAGAGAGATGGGGACCTCATACCACCAAGAAACAAGAGCCAGGAGAATAGCTTTGGACCCAGGGTCCCTGAGCTGAGAAACTCATCAACTAGGGGAGATTGATGACAAGGACCTTCCTCCAGAGCCGACAGAAAGAGAAAGCTTTCCCCTGGAGCTGATACCCTGAATTTGGACTTCTAGCCTCCTAGACTGTGGGAGAATAAATTTCTCTTTGTTAAAGCCATCTGCTAGTGTTATTTCTGTTACAGCAGCACCAGATGACCAAGACACCGACTTCAGACAGACCAGTGTCTGAAGCACACTGACAGACCCCCTGCTCCCCTCCACTACGCAGAGCATATAAAATGAGTAAGATTCAAATGGGAAGTTTGTTTAAATTCACTGGCTCATTGGGAAGTAATGAAGTTGAAACCTTGACCTTGGGCTCTGTGTATTTGCAAAATGACTTAAAAGAAGTAATAGTGATCTTTTAAATGGCTCCCTGAGGCATCAAGGGCTACACAATGAATAAGGATACTGGGCTCAGCTGGTGATTTTACCTAGAGATAAACAAAACCCACGATGCCGGTCTAGACACAAAATAAAATTCCTTAGGTACGTTTTCCCATCTCCCCAAACATCTAAACACAAGTCATCAGCACAGAAGCGAAACAAATACACCCTTGGTTGGCAAGCCGACAGGAGACCAGCGGGAGCCAAGGAGCAAGCAGCAGCAGACCAGCAGCAAGCTCAGGAAGAGCGGACAGAGGAGCTGGGTGAGTTAGGGAACTGTGTGGGGGTGGGGTGGGGAGGTGCGGGGTGCTACACGCCCTGCTGCCCTCCCAGGCTGAAACTCACTGTCACCTCCACAGCCCATGGAACGCAGGGCTGAGGTCCTCTGTTACAGAAAAGGAAAATGAAGGTACTGCTCCAGATCAAACTCCTGGACAACATCATCTGTCCGAAGAAACTGTCCTGTGTCATTTAATAGCTTTCTTTGTCTTAGAAAGTTACTAGTGTAATGTTGATTTCTGCATATGTTCATTTTTAACATTATAAAGTACCCTTCGTTGTCCGCTGTCATGTTGAAGGGGGACTTCAACGGGGCAGTGCTGGTTCAGTGGCGGAATTCTCACCCTCCAGGCAGGAGACCCGGGTTTGGTTCCCAGCCAGTGCACCTCATCTGCAGCCACCACCGTCTGACAGTGGAGGCTTGCATGTTGCTGTGACGCTGAACAGCCTTCAGGGAGCTTCCTGACTAAGACTTGGAAGAAAGGTGTGGTAATCTACTTCTGACAGCCCGCCAGTGGAAACCCCGTGTGTTACCAATCATGGTGCTGGCACAGGACCGGGCAGAGTTTCATTCTGTTGTTCATGGGGTCACCATGAGTCGGGGGACGAGTTGATGGCAGTCAGCGACGACAACATTCAGCTCAGTCTGGTGTCGGGGTTGTAATGTCTGCTTTCTTATTGCCCCCATTTCGTCCTCCGTTTACTTCTGGACTTCATCCATCACCGTATTTCAGATATGTCTCTTGTCTACAGGATAACGTTATAAGTTTTGCCTTCGAGCCAATTTGAAAAGTCTTTTTTTTTTAATAGGCAAGTGTAGTCTACTCCTGCACATTACCACGGCTGTCGGCCTCGATGTTGCCATTTTTAGTTATGTTGCAGCTTTGTGTGTGTGGTGTTATAATTACTGTGTTTCTCTATTGGTGTGTCACTTTGCTTTAAAAATACATTTTCATGCTTACGGAGGTTTGTATTTTTACTCAGTAAATCTTTACACGAATACTCTTTACAGTGCATATAATTGGCATCCCTGAAGAAAATTAAAACAATGTAACAGAACATTTAAAACTAGTCTTTGAAAACATTCCAGAAATAAAAGGCCTGAGTCTGTGCATAGAAAGGACCCATGGGACCAGGAGAAATTGACCCAGAATGACCAACTCCGAGATGTTCTAGTAAAGCTTCTCCCCAAAACTACTTCTCCTCAAAGTTACCCTGTTAGGGATTGAATTGTGTCCCCTAAAAATGTGTGTCAACTTGGCTAGGCCATGATTCCCAGTATTTTGTGGTTGTCCACCGTTTTGTGATCTGATGTGGTTATCCTATGTGTTGTAAATCCTCCCTCTGATGCTAATGAGGCAGGACTCAATCTACAGGATTATGAGTCAGTCTCTTTTGAGATAAAAAAGAATCGAGCGGAGAGGAGAGGGACCTCTTGCCACCAAGAAAGAAGTGCTAGGAGTGGAGCACGTCCCTTGGACCTGGGGTCCCTGTGCTGAAAAGCTCCTAGACCAGGTGAAGATTGATGACAAGGACCTTCCCCCAGAGCTGACAGAGAGAAAGCCTTCCCCTGGAGCTGGTGCCCTGGATTCAGACTTCTAGCCTCCTAAACTGTGAGAGAATAAATTTCTGTTAAGCCATCCACTTGTGGTATTCCTGTTATAGCAGCTCTAGAGACATCCACCCCCCACCATGGCCCATCCCAACTATCCAGTCCTCCTGCAAAGCTTCCCTATTACCAGTTAGAACTAGTTTGCCCTCTCCTCCGTCTCTCAGCTTGTTGGTGCCTCTACAAGCACACCTCACGACCCACCTGACATTTCACTTCATTATGTAACTAAACTAGAAAATGTATCTGTTTTGAATGCATCTGTTGAAAATCGGTTTTGTGCTGCTGGGTCATTGGTCTTTACGCATTACCAGAAAGGCAAACATTCCAAGGACCTTCAGACTAAAACAATCGCTCCAACCCTAATCAAGTAAAGCCTACTTGACTGCATGGGTTTTACCGGTGCTGAAATTCTTCAAAGTTCTTATGTAATGCTTTTCAGATGCCTCATTTTCCTGTGAGGATAATTTAATCTGCCAGTGGCCTTCTCTTTGAAGCATTAGACACCATGGCAAGTCACGTTCTAACACAAGCAGCCAAATGGATCCTGCCTGCTGATAGGTGTTGTGGGTCCAGGTCTCAGCCCTCAGCACCTGTGGATGTTACCTTGTTGGAAGACAAGGGCTTTGCAGGCGTAGTTAGTTACGATGAGGTCATACTGGAGCAGGAGCCCTAACCCAGTGACTCGTGTCCCTATAAGCAAACGAAACCCATGGCTGTCAAGTCGATTCTGACTCACAGCAACCCTATAGACAGAGTAGAACTGCCCCATAGGGTTTCCGAGGAGCAGCTGTTGGATTCGAACAGCCGACCTTTTGGTTAGCAGCTGAGCTCTTAACCAGTGTGCCACGAGGGCTCCGTGGCTAAGATGATAGTAGGCTCCAGAAAGCTCTAGAGATTCATGCTACAGAGGAATAAAAGGAGGATTTTCTCTGATGAGAAATACAGCACTTTTTTCTTTATGCTCTTAGAATCAACCATAACTATGTGGCAGCTCCCAGTGATTATAAAACATGACAAAGGAAAATCTAATTATTCTTAACAGCATCACCGTTCACAGTCATGCAGTGGGTTTTTTTTTTTTTAAACAGGATTATTCTGAAAATATGGTTGTTCTGAGGAGTAAATAAATGTTTGTAAAGTGCTTAGCATAATGCCTGGCACAAAATATGTCCCATTTTAAGTGTTAGTAAAATGCAAAGAATACTACCAACCTGATGAAGACACAGTCATATTTTATCTCTGCATACCTCAAAGCATTTGAAGAGGGCAGACGCCCAGGGGAAGGTGATGTTAACAGGGAAGCAGCTCATTTCACAGGACAGTACTGCTGTCAAGCTGCCATTGAGTCAGCCCCCGACTCACGGTGACCCCACGCACAATGGGACTGGACCGTTGTGATCCATAGGGTTTCCACTGGCTGTTTTTTTGGAGGTAGCTTGCCAGTCACAGGCCATTAGGTGTCCTCCTTGTGAACACGAAACCCCTACAGCAGGGAAAGGTGGCTTCCTGTGACCCCCAATGGAAGCCCATGGGCTTCATCGTTATCAAGAGAAACCCTGGTGTCCTGCGTCTCACAGAAAAGGCTGTTCCCAGCTTGAGGAGAACAGAGCACCCAAGGATGGGTACCCCACACGTGGGCAACATGTCACATGCTATTTTCAGACTGACCAGGAACCCCATCTTGGGCAGGCCTGGCCTAGCTGCTCTGTGGGTTTAAGCACTTTTACAGGAGGCAGGGAGAGAGGGTGGGGTCACCCAGAGAGGGCACCAGGCTGCTTACCTTGTATATGTAATTCGCATCTCTCCTGGCGAAAATAAAGAAAGACGGGGCTTCTGTTTTAACCCGTGCACACTCCTAGACGATGCGGTGAGAGGTGCCTCACCCCTGACTCAGGACTTCTGCCTGCCAGCGCCACGGTGCCCCGAGTGGGCACAGCTCACACCAGGCCAGGGGAAGGAGACGCTGCAAGGTGAGAGCTCTGAAGTGCTCAGCCACCTGGAAGACAGGATGTCTATCCTCACCGAGCAGAGATGCTTTCTAGCACCCCCATGCACGAGCCCGCATTCCTCCTCTGTCTGAACAAGATCCCCCGCTCCAAGAAGGCAGCCCAGCCAAGTGGACTTTCCTGAACCTATGCCATTTCCCCAAATGCACGGATACCCGCTTTATCTTGTAAAGAAGACCGATAGCTTAATCAAGAATGTCTGAAGCTTTATTTCCACCACGAACCAGCTACTTGAGGCTTAGGATATTTCCCTTCTTTTGATTTACTCAAAATTTAGCCATCTTTACATGAACCCCCAAAATTAATTCACAAACTCTGAAGTGAAAAGAACACAGTAGGCGGCTTATATTAATGAAAGAGTTGTAAACACTTTTCACTTTGGAGTTTTTAAGGAAGCAGTGACTTGTGCATTTCTTGCTCTTGCTTTTCAAAACACAGGGTATTTCCACAATTTCGGCATCAGCGCATGGTCTCTCTGGGCGGGGGGTAGAACACAGGGCCATCTTCACAGACCTCCAGCCCCATGCTCGAGTCAGCCACATCCGCCCCCCTGGCTTTCTGCCGGAGGGAAGCCGAGAGCCCGGGCTGGGTGCAGTTACGTAACTGCAGGTCCTTCGTGAAACACAGTTCTATCTGAGCGATGCTCTGTACATCCTCATTCTAAGGACAGAAATGAACGGCAGTGGTCAGATCTTGATTAGCACCATGCTTTCGTAGTCATGAGGTCTGCAATAAGACGGTAACGAGAGGAACAGCCACAGAGCTCAGGCCCCAGCTGCCATGAATAAACACTTTTTATTTAACAGGTGCAGCGACTCGAACCAGAGTCCTGGCGGCACAGTGGTGAAATGCTTGGCTGTTAACCAAAAGGTTGGTGGTTTGAACCCACCAGTGGCTCTGTGGGAGAAAGATCTGGTGTTCTGCTCCAGTAAAGATGACAGCTTAGAAAACCCTATGGGGTAGTTCTACTCTGTCACATGGGCCCCTGTGAGTCAGAATGACTCAGGGGCACCTAACAAGAGTGACTCAGTACCAGGGTCTAAAGAACTCAGCTGTGGGCAGTGGGGCACGGCCCATGGTTCCGTCGGCCGGTTACCCATCCCCACGTGCCTTCACACACCAACGGCAGTCGTGTATGAAGATATGCTGCTTTTATTGTAGAAAAAAGTTAAGAAATGTACGCACCGACAAAGATCTGTACAGATGCACTGCATACGCATGGTATGTATGTATGTATGTTAGGGACTGAACTGCTTCTTCAAGTCCTAAGCCCTGTACCTGTGAACGTGACCTGGTTTGGAAATAGGGTCTTTGAAGATGTTATCGGTTAACATGAGGTCACGGGAGAACAGGTTGGGTCCTGATCCACTCTGAGTGGTACCTTGTAAACGAGAAGACACAGAGGGAAGACGCCACATGAAGACAGAGGCAGAGACTGGAGGGATGTGGCCACAAGCCAAGGAACGCCTGGGGCTGTGAGAAGCGGGAGAGACAAGGAAGGCTCTTTTCCCAGAGGCTTTGGAGAGAACATGGCCCAGCGGACACCCTGAGTTTGGACTTGTAACGTCCAGAACTGTGAGAGAATACATTTCTGATCTTATAGCCACCCACTTCATGGTACTTTGTGTGGCAGCCCTAGAAAATTAATACATTTCAAGATATTAGGGAAAGAAAATGGCGTTTGTATCTAAATAAGTAAATAAAACCCATTGCTGTTGAGTCAATTCTGACTCATAGTGATCCTACAGGACAGAGTAGAACCGTCCCAAAGAAGTTTTCAGGAAGCAGCCAGTGGATTTGAACTGCTGACCTTTTGGTTAGCAGCTGAGCTCTTAACCACTGTGCCACCAACTGTACCCCATTATTAAAAGAAGTTATGTCTCTATCAGCTAACAATGTAAAATCTTAATTTTCCCATTTATAAATTTTGTACAGTAATAATATTTCCCCTTCTCCTTATTCCACCTTCCCTTCCAGAATATAGGTAAATTCTTATTAGGAATAAGGGGCAAAACCAACCCTGTCCTGGCATGGTGTCAAGGAACAATCTGTTATTTCAAAACACACACTTATACACACACATAATTTCACAGAAACCATACACACATTCACACACCACACCCTCAGACACATACACCACACAAACTCATATATTCACTCACACACCACATACACTCAAAATACCACATACACTCACATACACCACACACACATTCACTTACACCACACTCATATTCACTTACTATACACCTGCTCACAATACACACACACACACCCCACATTCAGTCACACACCACACACTCGCTCATAGTCATGCACACTCCATTCACTCACACACCACACACACACCACATGCTTGCATTCATTCACATTCACTCACGTTCATACAGTCACATTCATTCACACACCACACACACACCACACAACACACATTCACTCGCACACACCACACACACATTCACACACCACACACATTCACTCACACCACACTCACATTTACTCACACACCATTCACTCACACATACCACACACATTCACTCACACCACACACACATTCACTCACACACCACACACACACCACATGCTTGCATTCATTCACATTCACTCACGTTCATACAGTCACATTCATACACACACCACACAACACACATTCACTCGCACACACCACACACATTCACACACCACACTCACATTTACTCACACACCATTCACTCACACATACCACACACATTCACTCACACCACACACACATTCACACACACACCATACACACCACATTCACACACCCTATGCACTCACACCACACATTCACACACACCACATGCATTCACTCACACACCATACACATTCACTCACACCTCACACTCATTCACTCACACACCACACATTCACTCCCACACACCACTCACATTCACACCACACACATACACTCACACACACCACACACACACCACACATTCACTCACACAGACCATACACTCACATGCACTCACACACATGCTCACATTCACTCACACACCACTTACGTTCACTCAACACACCACACAGTGCACACACCACATGCACGTGTGCATGCAGATACACATTCCTGCACACCACACACACACACAGAAACACACACACACCCATCCACATGCACACACAGACACAAAACTCCCATGAAGTCCATGGCGAACACAGATCTGTCAAGAAAGTTAAACTCGTTTTTGCAATGAAGACACAAAGGCAGACAGACACACTTAACCTTTTCAGGCGGAAGACACTGGACTTTCGGCATTACTCCATACACACTGGCAAGCGCGTCTCTGATATCTGCGACCTGAAGTTAAGCAGAGTGCATTAGGGACACCATGTCACCTGCTATGACACAGTCTTAGTACCCTCTCCACAGTACATGACAATAACAGGTCAGTACACCATCCTCCCAGCGCGACCTCGGGGACGCGACCAGGCTTGCACAGACGAGGGTGTGCAGTCTTGAGATTAAACCTGGCTCCCACAAGATGACAACATGTCCCTCCCGCACAGTGACCCCGTCAGCCAACTCCCGTCTGCGAAACCTTTTCAGATGGCACGTTCCACCTGCCCCGTCAGAACCTGGAACCGACACTTCCCGCCCGGAAGCCCGAGTCTGTGCTTCACTCAGCCGCTGACTTAAGCAGCCTGGCGTGGTTTATGCTCAGTATCACGAGGAAACACAAATCAATCCCTTCAGGAACACGAACGTGACGCAGGACTGGCTTGTGCTGGGTCACTTGAAAACCCACTCGCGCCTCACAGCTGGAAGGGCAGCTGACCCTGCCAGGTGGCCTCGTTTAGCAGATTACATTAGACGAGACGCAGATGGCAAGACTTACCTGGTAGTAATCGATAGATGGTTTTATCCCCAACTTCTGGAGCATACTAAAATTTAAACAAAAAAAATTAGCTGTGTGAGGGTTCATCCTCCTTTCTTGTTCAAATGTCCTGTTTCTGAATAAAAAGCAAGTAAGATATTCCTGTTGTTATGTGCCATTGAGTCAATTCTGACTCATAGTGACCCTATAGGAGAGAGCAGAACTGCCCCATAGGATTTCCTAGGCTGTAATCCTTACAGAAGCAGACTGCCACATCTTTCTACCTCGGACAGGCTGGTGGGTTTGAGCCGCTGACCTTTCAGTTAGCAGCCGTGTGCTTAACCACTGCACCACCAGGGCTCCTTAAGATATTCTTAGGAGTTTTTTTTTTTTTCTCCTATTACTCCAGACAGTACATCTTTTACCAAGCACAGCGTACAGTGGCACTTGGGCCATCACGGAAACCCTGGTGGCACAGTGGTTAAGAGCTACAGCTGCTAACCAAAAGGTCGGCAGTTCAAATCTACCAGGTGCTCCTTGGAAACCCTATGGGGCAGTTCCACGCGGTCCTATAGGGTCACTATGAGTCGGAATCAACTCGACAGCAACGGGTTTTTATGGGCCAACACCAACCTCCCCTCATCCTTAGCACATGACCCTAACTGGTCTGGGTTCACTCTCCAGCTGAGTCCTGCTCCACGTTCCTGAGGGCCACTACCAACTGCAGTTGGCACACATGTTACCATCTACCACCTGCCATACCTGCTGTAGACTCTAGGCTTATCCTAGAACACTGCATTTGCTCAAACCTTTAAGTACCTTACATGCCTACAGCCTTGAAGCACTTCCCACAGCCCATGGTTTTAAACAGCAGTAGAGGACTCTACCGAAGTAGCACACCCCTAACTCACCTGTTAATTACGGGGCACAATGTACAAAATCTCACACCAAACAGTCTGAAAAAACAATGTGTAGAACTCTGATGGTTTATTTCATGTGTCAACGTGGATGGGCTATGGTGCCCAGTTGGTTGGTGAAACACTGGTTTAGATGTTGCTGTGGAGGCATTTACGTGTGATTCCCAGTACTGTGTGATTGTCCACCATTTTGTCATCTGATATGATTTTCCTATGTGTTGTAAATCCTACCTCTATGACGTTAATGAGGTAGGACTCAATCTACAAGATTACGCTGTGTCTTAAGTCAATCTCTTTTGAGTTATAAAAGAGAGAAGTGAGCAGACAGACAGGGGACCTCATACCACCAAGAAACAAGAGCCAGGAGAAGAGCACATCTTTTGGACCCAAGGTCCCTGTGCTGAGAAGCTCCTCGACAGGGGAAGATTGATGATAAGGACCTTCCTCCAGAGTTGACAAAGAAAGCCTTCCCCTGGAGGTGGTACCCTGAATTCAGACTTCTAGCCTCCTAGACTGTGAGAGAATAAAATTCTCTTTGTTAAAGCCATCCACTTGTGGTATTTCTGTTAGAGCAGCACTAGGATAACTAAGATACCCTCTATAATGTGGGTGGGCCTTATACAGTAAATTGAAGGCCTTAAGAGCAAAAACAAATTTCCTGGGAGAGAAGGAGTTGGCCTCAAGACTATAACATATATATTCTGCTGGACTTTCCAGCTCACTGTCTGCCATACAGATTTTGGACTTGCCAGCTCCCACAATCTCAGGAGCCAATTCCTTAAAATCAATCAATGAGCTTGCTCTCTGGGTACAGGTAGTTCCCAACTTACAATGGGGTTCCATTCCTATGACTCTGTTGTAAGTCAATTCTGATGTAAGTTGAATACCTCATTTTTTTTCCTTTAGTTTTCATTATTATTGCCTTTCATCATCAGCATCTTTCTCTGTGGGTTGGAAACATTACATGTAAACTGACACACAGCAACACCGTATGTAGAACATATTACTAACGATAAAACCAGCTGCCGTCCAGTTGATGCTGACTCAGAGAGACCCTATAGGGCAGGGCAGAACTGCCCCATCAAGTTTCCAAGGAGCAGCTGGTGAATTTGAACTGTGACCTCCTGGTTAGTAGCTGTAGCTCACGGTGACTCTTAACCACTGCACCACCAGGGCTCCTACTAATGAAAAGATGTCCAAACAAGAATGGATGGTCGTAAGCACAGTTCGTCATAACTCAAATACACTGTAAGTCAGGGACTACCTGTATATATGTACACACACACATAGATGACCTGTCGGTTCTGTTTCTCTGGAGAATCCTACGAGTGCCCCACCAAGCCTGTCCACGTCACACCAAGCAGACTCTGAGACTCAGGCCACCTCTCCCCACGCTAACTTATAATCAGACCAAGAATTAGCCCTCAGGAAAATGAAGACTGACAAGGGCATTCCTTTCTCAGCCATGATTTCTGACAAGTATATTACATAACAAGAGTTTCTCCAAAGACTGAAGATCAGAAAGTCTTGATCTTTGTGTCATTCTCCGAGCAAGCAGTTAAGAGGTAGTGGAGGGCCTTGAACCCTAGAAATTACCCAAACCAGCATGCCTTCACCCACTGCCTGCCCCCACCCTCAGTGCTAGACAGTGGTGAGGTGTGTCATGATCACTCGTGATGCAAGAGAACTGGGGAAAACCAAGAAAGTGCCTGCTGAGGGTGCCAGCCCGAGCTGTCTCCCGATGGCGCCTGGAACAAGCCCAGGCCTTCACTGTCCTGACGCTCCCGTTGTGCCAGGTGTGCCAGCCATACTTCCTTTCATTCTAAGTAGTCATAATAAACCAGCAAACTCATTTTTATAATGTGACAGGAGATTATAAGGCCTCTGTGTTGCTGCTTATAATTTATACAGCTTGCTTTAGTCATAGCAATTCTCTTTCAAACTAGATAATTGGAAACTTATTTCCTTGTCCAAAAAATGTAGCAAACTCCCATTTCAAATGTCATGAGGCTAATTAACTGAGAACATGCCTGCAGTCAAACTTCTCAGGCCCAGGAGGCGCAGAAGGAACAACCATTGTTGTCAGATGGGCAGAATGGAGCCCGGTGACGGGCCCTCTCAGGCGAGAAGGATGCCCTCTTTCTGAACTGCAGTCTCAGAGGGGCCTCTCAGCCTGGCTCTGCACGCACATCGCCACACATTACCTGGGTGAGAGCAGGCCAGCTACACTAGCAGGCTTTCACTGAAGCAAGCAGGAAGAGCAAAATGAATGGATGCTGAGGAAAAGCGTTTAAGTAAAATATCCAAGTAATTAATCCTCTTATTTAACAAATCTTTACTAGTGCCCCTATTTATGCTTTTTCAACCTCAGCAGCTTTACACACACACACGCTCACTCACACGCATGTACATTCACACGAACACACCCACATTCAGAAATTCTCACACATACACTCACCAACACACACACACCACACACTAACACTCTCACACCAACTTTCATACACACACCCAGCACACACACACTCATAATCAGTCACACATATTCTCTCACACCCTAGTCACACTCACACACACACACACACCCTCATAGTCACACACACACCCAGTCATACATTCACACGCACTCACACCCCCTCACAGTCACACACACACATTCTCACACATACCCTCAGTCACACACACACACCCTCATGGTCACATACACACCCTCACGGTCACACACACACACACACACACACACACTCATGGTCACACACACACACCCTCATGGTCACACACACACACACATACCCTCATAGTCACACACACACATTCTCACACACAACCTCAATCACACACACACCCCCTCATGGTCACACACACCCCTTCATGGTCACACACACACCCTCACAGTCACACACACACACACCCTCATGGTCACACACACACACACCCTCACAGTCACACACACACATTCTCACACACACCCTCAGTCACACACACACACCCTCATGGTCACACACACACCCTCACAGACACACACACACACACCCTCATGGTCACACACACCCTCACAGTCACACACACATGCTCCTTCACAGTCACTCTCACATACATTCTCTCTCACACACCCTCACAGACACACACACACACACACACCCTCATGGTCACACACACACCCTCACAGACACACACCCTCATGGTCACACACACCCTCACAGACACACACACACACCCTCATGGTCACACACACCCTCACAGTCACACACACACATTCTCACACACACCCTCAGTCACACACACACCCCCTCATGGTCACACACACACCCTCACAGACACACACACACACCCTCATGGTCACACACACACCCTCACAGTCACACACACACACCCTCATGGTCACACACACCCTCACAGTCACACACACACGCTCCTTCAGTCACTCTCACATACATTCTCTCTCACACACACACACACCACTTGCCCACGTCCAGGAGTGAGATGAACAAGGCCAGGTCCCATCACTGCTTGGGACGCAGGAGCGCGTCTGTCACTCACCCTTAAGTGAGTGTTTCCCGGGCACCCACCCAGGAAAGAGCAGTGCAGGGAACACAACGCTCGCTAACAACCGCAGAGACAATTACGGAAAATTATGTTCTCTCCCGCAGTGTCTCCAAGAAAAATAAAAAATTCTTGGCACTTACAAAATTAAAATTATGAAGTCTTAAAATAAAACCTCTATTATTTTTCTCTATCAGTCATTACTACAAATTACATTTTTCTCATGGGTTAGCCTGTCAAATCATCATAAACAGGAATTTTGTGCTGACTTCATAACGCGAAAGCAGCAAACCTGAAAAACTGCAAAATTTATCTTGAAGCGGAATTCTCAGAAAACTCACAGATACAGCCATGTAATGCCAAACTCATCTTAACTAGGTAGAAAACATTATATACTCCTGCCATGGATTAAGTTGTGTGCCCCTGTCACAGACTGAATTGTGTCCTCCAAAAATATGTGTATCGGTTTGACTAGGGCATGATTTCCAATATGTGTGTTTGTCCACCATTTTGTCATCTGATATGATTTTCCCATTTCCTGTAAATCCTACCTCTGTGATACTGATGAGATGGGATTAGCCACAGTCATGTTAATGAGGGAGGACTCAATCTGTGAGACTGGATTGTGTCTTGAACCAATCTCTTTTGAGATATAAAAGAGAGAAGCCAGCAGAGAGACATGGGGACCTCATATCACCAAGAAAGCAGTGCCGGGAGCAAAGCGTGTCCTTTGGACCTGCGGTCCCTGCACCTGAGAAGCCCCTAGACCAGGGGAACATTGATGACAAGGGCCTTCCCCCAGAGCTGACAGAGAAAGCCTTCTTCTGGCGCTGGCACCCTAAATTCAGACTTCTAGCCTCCTAGACAGTGAGAGAATAAATTTCTCTTGTTAGAATCATCCACTTGTGGTATTTCTGTTATAGCAGCACTAGATGACTAAGACAGCCCCCCCAAAATACGTTCAAGCCCTACCCCTGTACTGTGACCTTGCTGGAACTAGCATCTTTGCAGATGTAATGAGTTAAGGTGCAGGCATACTGGAGTACGGTGGGTCCTAACCCTGTATGACCAGTATCCTTAAAACGAGAGATGCAGACAGACAGACACAGAGGAGGAGGCCATGTGAAGACGGAGGCCAACTGGAGGGATGTGTCTACAAGGCCAAGAGTGCCAAGGATGGCCCAGAGCCACCAGAATCCGGGAGAGAGGCAGGGAACAGAACCTCCCCAGAGCCTGGAGGGAGCGTGGCCCTGCAGACACCTTCATTTCACACTTCTGGCCTACAGAACTGTGTGAGAATAAACTTATTGTAAGCCACCCAGTGGTATTCTGAGCTGGGTGCAAAGTTTCCTCTAATCTCTAGTTCTTGCCTTGTTTCTCTGTATCACATAAGTCAGGTGGGCCCCAAAGCAGCACTGTTCAATTATAAGATGTTGTGAGCCACTTACGTCATTTTAAAAATTCTAGTAGCCTCATTAAAAAAAGTAAAAAGAAGCAGGTAAAAGAAATTTTAATAATATATTTTATTTAATCCAATATGTCAAAAATATGATCATTTCAACTTGTTGTTGTTAGGTGCCATCAAGTTGGTTCCGACTCATAGTGACCCTATGTAAAATGGAATGAAACACTGCCCAGTCCTGATCCATCCTAACAATCCTTGCTATGCTTAAGCCCACTGTTGGCAACCACTGTGTCAATCCATCTCGTCAAGAGTCTTCTTCTTGTTCGCTGACCCTCTATTTTACCAAGCATGATGTCCTTCTCCAGGGACTGGTCCCTCCTGATAGTATGTCCAAAGTATATGAGACGAAGTCTCGCCATCCTCCCTTCTAAGGAGCATTCTGGCTGTACTTCTTCCAAGACAGATTAGTTCATTCTTCTGGCAGTCCATGGTATATTCGATATTCTTCACCAACACCATCATTCAAAGGCATCAATTCTTCTTCAGCCTTCCTTATTCATCTTCCTTATTCATTGTCCAGGTTTCGCATGCATATGAGGTGATCGAAAATACCACAGCTTGGGCCAGGCACAGCTTAATCCTCAAAGTGACATCTTTGCTTTTCAGCACTTTAAAGGGGTCTTTTGCAGATTTGCCCAATGCAACATGTGGTTTGATTTCTTGGCTGCTGATTCCATGGGCATTAATTGTGGATTCAAGTAAAATGAAATCCTTGACAACTTCAATCTTTTCTCCGTTTATCATGATGCTGCTTATTGGTCCAGTTGTGAGGATTTTTGTTGCCTTTATGTTGAGGTGTAATCCTTACTGAAGGCTGTGGTCTTTGATCTTCATCAGCAAGTGCTTCAAGTCCTCTTCACTTTCAGCAAGCAAGGTTGTGTCATCTGCATAACGCAGGTTGTTAATGAGTCTTCCTCCAATCCTGATGCTGCCTTCCTCATCATACAGTCCCGTTTCTCAGATTATTTTCTCAGCATACAGACTGAATAGGTATGGTGAAAGGATACAACCCTGATGCACACCTTTCCTTACTTTAAACCACGCAGTATCCCCTTGTTCTGTTCCAACGACTGCCTCTTGGTCTATGTTTAGGTTCCGCAGGAGCACGATTAAGTGTTCTGGAATTCCCATTCTTCGCAATGTTATCCATAATTTGTTATGATCCACACAGTTGAATTCATTTGCATAGTCAATAAAACACAGGTAAACATCTTTCTGGTATTCTCTGCTTTCAGCCAAGGTCCATCTGACATCAGCAATGATATCCCTCATTCCACATCCTCTTCTGAATCTACACTGAATTTCTGGCAGATCCCTGTCGATGTACCGTTGCAACTGTTTTTTGAATGGTTTTCAGAAAAATTTTATTTGCATGTGATAATAATCCTATTGCTCAATAATTCCTGCATTCTGTTGGATCACCTTTCTTTGGAATGGGTGTAACTATGGATCTCCTCCCGTTGGTTGGTCAGGTAGCTGTCTCCCAAATTTCTTGGCATAGACGAGTGAGCACTTCCAGCGCTGCATCTGTTTGTTGAAACATCTCAGTTGGTATTCTGTCAATTCCCAGAGCCTTGTTTTTCGCCAAAGCCTTCAGTGCAGCTTGGACTTCTTCCTTTAGTATCATCAGTTCTTGATCATATTCTACCTCCTGAAATGGCTGAATGCCAACCAATTGTTTTTGGTACAGTGACTCTGTGTATTCCTTCCATCTTCTTTTAATGCTTCCTGTGTCATTCAATATTTTGCCCACAAAATCCTTCAATATTGCAACTTGAGGCTTGAATTTTTTTTCAATATTTCAACTTGAGAAATGCTGAGCGTGTTCTTCCCTTTTGGTTTTCTAACACCAGGTCTTTGCACATTACATTATAATACTTCGTTTTTTCAAGCTGCCCTTTGAAATCTTCTGTTCCGCTCTTTTACTTCATCAATTTTTCCATTTGCCTTAGCTTCTCTACGTTCAAGAGCAAGTTTCAGAGTCTCTTCTGGTATTCATTTTGATATTTTCTTTCTTTCCTATCTTTTTAGTAACCTTCTGCTTTCTTCCGGTGTGATGTCCTTGATGTCATCCCACAACTTGTCTGGTCTTCGGTCATTATTACATAATAAATATAAAAATTATTGAGCTATTTTATGGTTTTCTGGCCCCAAGTCTTTGAAATCAGGTGCTTATCTGACACTCACAGCACAAGGGCAGCAGTGGGCGAGGGCACGCTGGTTTGGGTCATTTCTGGGCTTCTAGCCCCTCTACCGCCTCTTAACTGCTTGTTCTGGGAGCACTACACAAAGATCCATGCAGTATACTTTTGTCAGAAATTACAAGTTCTCTTGTCCAAGTCTTGATTTTCATGGGGGCTAATGTGCTGTCTGGTTATAAGTTAGTACTCAGAGAGGTGGAGTCCTGGGCTGCGGCAAACGGCTAATGCACTCGGCTACTAACGGGGAGGTTGGAGGTCCAAGTCCACCCAGAGGCATCTCGGGAGAAAGTCCTGGTGATACACTTCTGAAAAATCAGTCATTGACAGCACAGTTCTACCCTGACACACACAGGGTCACCATGAGTCAGAGTCAACTCAACAGCAACTGGTTTACGAGAGGCAGTCTACATCTTTGAGTCGGCTCAGCGTGTTCACGACCTGGAGCGATCAGAAGAGGCTTGGAAGGGTCCTACCAATTATTTCTGGGGCGTGACTCAGACGCCACACTCCAAGGCTCCCAGCCTGTGCGCTGGGCAGCATAGTTCTACTCCAGAGAATGAAAGGACGGAGCAAAGATAGCCGCAGCCACATCTCTGCACCGGGCAGGAGCTGGCTCACCAGGCGCCAAGACACGAGCAGTGTCACCCTACCTGTCAAGGTTGAGTTGTTTGTACAGATCCAGGATTTTACCGAAGTACTTCTTCTCTGAGTTGAGGGCATCCAGCTGGGCAACGCAGGTCCCGTGCTTCCGCCATTCGTGCTTCCTGTAAGAATTTAAAAAAAAAACCTCTAGTTGGAAGCTGATGAAACAAATTCGCAGCAAAAAGTGTTTCAACATGTGTTCCCCTAGTCCAGAACACTCACATGCAGAGGGCATGCTGTTTCCTTGGCAAAGAAGGAAGGATAAAAGTCCTTACTTGCAACTCGGGCAATTACTGAGATCCCCTAAGCACAGAAGCAAGGCCCAGGCAATGCAGCCCCACTCCAGAGGTCTCTCTATCTCCTCTTCATGCCTTTCACTAGTAATCAGCTCCAATTCATTCCTACGATTACAGCTTGCACAATTAAGAACAAATGAAAACTGGAAAGAAGACAGCATGGCTGTGCAAACATATACAGGTTCGCAGAGCGGAGCATTCTTCTGCAGAGCGCTAGCACCCACAGCCAGGAATCAGAGAGAGGCTCCCTGGTCGTTTCTCAGCAAACAAAAGACGGAGTAACTAATTACTAAGGAACGCCTCATGCCCCTCCCCATTCCGGCTTCTACCACTGACTACAGTTTTTGTGTCAATTCTACATATGGGACCATGATAAAATAACAGTCAACGGAAACAAGGTACCCTAACCAAATGCCTGCAGACAAACAGTAATTTTCACTCAAGAGAAATACTGTTGTTAGTAATAACTCCTTACAGTCTATTGCAGATTAAAGTTTTCCAAAATGTTTTCACATTCTTCATTTAGTTCTCACAACTCTGCATGACAAAAACCTTATCCCTAGTTTAGAAATGGGGAAACTGAGGCTCAGAGGGGTTAGGTGTCTTGATAAAAGTCACACAGCCTGCACTTGAACTCCACTCTTTCGATTCCTAGCTCAGGGTCTTTTCCATCACGCTGCCTTGTCCCATTCAATCCTTTGCTGAATATAATTTATACCTACCCTGACAACGACAGCTGACTTGTCAATGCAGATGCTAATGGTTTTTAGCATGGAAAAACAAAATGGATATCAGGTTTCCTTCACTCTACTTGTGATTAATTCAGGAAGCTTTCATAAATAATATCTATGCAGCCTTTTATAAAGCACTCATATGTGGCCTCTCAAAAACATACACTACATTTGCATTAATTCATTGGTAGAATTCATCCAGAGTACCAGATTTAAATAAATGCATTGGTTGTTTCTCAGACCTAAGAAAAATATGAAAAATTGAACCAGGAAGAATAAAAAAGGATGAATAACTTTCTTCATCTAGAATAGTTTCTGGAGCAAATTATTTGATAGTTTTCTATATTCTATGGAGCATAAAAGGGACATTCTCTGAAATACACTGAAAGTGTAAGCTGATTATAGGTGCCTTGTTGTTCTTGTTAGTAGCCATTGAGTTGCTTCCGACTCATGAGGACCCCATGTGTGCAGAGTAGAACTGCACCTTAGGGTTTTCAAGCTGTGACCTTTCAGAAGCAGATCGCCAGGCCTGTCTTCCAAGGCACCTTCTTAGTTTCTGTAAAACAGGAATAACTCTAGAACCTATCTCATGGTGAGGTTGGGAGGAGTAAATGAGCTGAAGCGTACAAGCACTCTGAAACAAGCAAATATAGTTCCTGGCTCATGATAAGTATTCAATAAATGTCAGTGCAACAAGTGTAACTCAATAGATACTGGGGATGAGAACGTACTAAAGCACTGATATCCTCGTGGTTCAAAACACTTAACCACACATCATTTGGAATCACACGTTGTCTCAGTCATCTAGTGCTGCTCCAACAGAAATACCACAGGTGGATGGCTTTAACAAAGCGAAGTTTATTCTCTCACAGTCCAGCAGGCTACAAGTCCAAATTAGGGCATCAGCTCCAGGGGAAGGCTTTCTCTCTGTTGGCTCTGGAGGAAGGTCCTTGTGATGCATCAGTCTTCCCTTTGTCTGGGAGTATCTCAGCACAGGAACCTTAGGTCCAAAGGACTCACTCTGCTCCTGGCACTGCTTTCTTGGTGGTGGGAGGTTCCCATGTGTCTCTGCTCCTTCTCTCTTTTATATCTCAAAAGAGACTGGATTAAGACACTATCCAATCTTATAAACCTCATCAGTATAACCTCATCATAGTGATAGAGTTTACAACACATAAGGAAATCGCATCAGATTATACAATCATACAATACTGGGAATCATGACCTAGCCATTTTGGGGGGATGCAATTCAATCCATGACAGACATTTTTAATGTAACACCAAGATTTACAGTTATCAATCAGAAGTGAGTAACCATGTTGCCCTTTGTACTCAAATCCGTGTTGGCTGATTCCCTTTCCTTGCTGATGGATCTTCTCTGTGGGCTACAATGCAACCAGCTCTCTGCAGCAGTGTAACCACTGGAAAATTACACGTTGTCTCCTTGGCAACCACACAGCCATTATTTCCAAGAATACTGTGAAGTGCTACATGAAATGTTTTCTCCTTGTTTTCCCCCATTTCAACTCATTCCAGCCATTCTTTCTTTCCTAAGCATTTTCCGGAATACAGATTATGCAGAGCCAGTGCTGGAGAGCTGAGTCATTCCTATCCCACGCATTCATCCACAGCGGCGGGTTCTTTTTCCTGCTGAAGGGGCAATTTCATGGTATAGACCTGGATCCACGAATCACAAAGCACCTCCCCTCCCCCCGTCACATGCCCTCAGAGTCCCTGGCTGGTGCAATGGTTAAGTGCTCGGCTGCTAACCGAAAGGTTGGAGGTTCGAGTCCAACCAGAGGTGCCTCGACAAATAGTGCTCGTGATCTACTTCTGAAAAACAAGCCACCGACAACCCGACGGAGCAGTTCTACTCTGACACACGGGGGGAGTCGGAATCAACTCGACGGCAACAACAATTTATTTCACCCTTCACAGCAGGCATGTCTGCCCCTTCCAGAGGAGAGTTGTCCTAACAGCGCAGATAGCACACCTGCCTTTCACTGCTGTTACTTCTCATTCAACTTCCCTCAGCTGTGTCACCTTCTTTCCTTTCGTGGGATTCTGAACTTACAGTACTCTGGGTGCTGAAGCTCCAGAGACACTCTCCTTCCCCCCATAATACTCTGGGTGACAGAAAGAAGAACGCTGGCTGACTGTCAGGAGACGCGCTCTCCAGTCCCAGCTCTGCCACTCCCTGTGTGCGCTCAGGCATGTCACTCATCCTCTCCCCTCATCAAGGTCTCCTTCAGCTCTAACTTCTGCGGGCTCTGATCGAAGTGGATGCAAACATATGTATTTTTCTTTTTTTTTTCAAGCTGATCCCTAGGTCACTGGCATGTATCAACATCAAACAAACTCCACTAGGTGCGCGCTGTATGAATCCGCCTTGTTGGGAAAGTTCAGCTCTTTCTTTATATGGAGGAAACAGTCCTTCAGTGAGAAATAACCCAGATGTCTTGGGAGAAGACAATCCTTGGATCACACACAGGTCCCAGTCACAGAACCACCACCCCAACGTGACCCATGTGCTTCTGTTTCTACCTCTGCTCCCTGATTGTTGTCGTTAAGTGTCGTTGAGTTGGTTCCGTCTCACAGCGACCCCGTGTACGACAGAATGAAACACGGCCCAGTCCTGCGCCATCCTCACAATTGTTGTTATGCTTGAGCCCCTTGCTGCAGCCACTGTGTCAGTCCATCTCGTTGAGGGTCTTCCCTCAACATGCATGCATATGAGGCGACTGAAAACACCATGGCTGGGTCAGGTGCACCTTAGTCTTTAAAGTGACATCCTTGCTTTTTAACACTTTAAAGAGGTCTTTCGTAGCAGATTTGCCCAACGCAATGTGTCGTTTGACATCCTGACTGCTGTTTAAGTCTTGCTAAATATGTCTGATGTAAACTGAAAACACAGTTCCACAGTTGACTTGAGATTCACATTCTGAAACATCACACAATCAAAGACGGGTGTTTCTTTCTGGTTGGAAGCCTCCCATCTCTGGCTCTGAAGCCCCCTGAGAAGCAGGGTGACTCTGCAAGTCAGAACAGACCACGAGGGATGGGAAACATTCTGCTGCGTGCAAGTGTTTCCTTCCAGGCTCTGAAGAACAGCAGCTTCAGCACTTACACAAGACTGTGATACTTTCCCCTCCCACATTAGGCTGTTTCTTCTGCTAACAAGCTAGGAGACATCCAAGAACAAAGTAAATTATTTAACTTCATTAAATCTTGAAAAATACTGCAACGAAATCACATCAATGCTGTTGTTACACTTCCCAGATTCCGGTCTCGGATACACCATGTAATGTCTTTGTGTATGTGTGTGTGTAAGAATAAGAATCTATATGTAAGAGTAATCGTGTGTAATAGCGATAATAAGTACGTAAGAGTAATCGTGTGTAATAGCGATAATAAGTATGTAAGAGTAATCGTGTGTAATAGCGATAATAAGTATGTAAGAGTAATCATGTGTGTAATAGCGATAATGTGTGTCTGAGAGTCATCATGTGTGTAAGAGTAACCATGTACATAAGAGTAAAAATGTGTGTAAGAGTAACTGTGTGTATAAGAGTAAAAATGTGTGTAAGAGTAACCGTGTGTATAAGAGTAAAAATGTGTGTAAGAGTACCTGTGTGTGTGTAAAACTGTGTGTGAGAGTAACTGTGTGTAAGAGTAAAAATGTGTGCAAGAGTAACTGTTGGTAAGAGTAAAAGCTGTGAGAGTAACCATATGTAAGAGTAAAAATGTGTGTAAGAGTAACTGTGTGTAACAGTAAAACTGTGTGTGAGAGTAACCGTGTGTAAGAGTAACCATGTGTGGAGAGTAAAGATGTAAGAGTAGCCGTGTGTGTAAGAGTAGTCGTGTGTGTAAGAGTAATTATGGCTCTTGTTTGCACCTAGTAATATGATCCTTGTAATAACTGTTTAATGTTTAAAATAACAAGCATGTCTTCACACTGACTTGCTGCAAAAACACAGTGAAACGCCTCATCAGCCCAGAGGAAGGAACCAAATGACCGTGAGCTGCTCTTCCTAATACAGAAACCACGCTGAAAACCACACGCCTTAAATCACTGAAATGAGTGAAGCCAATCATTGCATTTGTATCCCTGGAAAAATTTAGGGCAATGTCCTGAGGTAATAGTAACAATGGAAAGCATTTATATAAAACAAACAAACTTTTTTTTCTCAATTCTTCACCTGAAAATTCTACACAGAAGATTCTTCCGGGTTAATCTTTCTGTGCACAATCTGATTAGCTGGACTCTGAGTTATACACTGCCATACTGGAGAGAGAGATAAAAAATACAGAATTTTACCCTCCGTTGTTGTTGGCAGCCAGTGAGTGGGCTCCAACTCACAGCGACCCTACAAACAACAGAAGGAAACACCACCCAGCCCTCCGCCTTCCTCACAACCATGGTTATGCCTGAGCCCACTGTTGTCGCCACTGTGTCCATCCATCTTGTTGAAGGCCTTCCTTTTTTTTTTTCGCTGAGCCTCTACTTGATCAAGCATGATGTCCTTCTCCAGGGACTGGTCCTTCCTGATAACACGTCCAAAGTATGTGAGGTGAGGTCTCACCATCCTCCCTTCAAAGGAGCATTCTGGCTGTACTTCTTCCAAGACAGATTTGTTCATTTTTCTGGCAGTCCGTGGTATATTCAATATTCTTCGCCAACACCATCATTCAAAGGCATCAATTCTGTCTTCCAAATTTCTTGGCATAGACGAGTAAGCACTTCCAGCGCTGCATCCGTTTGTTAAAACATCTCAGTTGGTATTCCCTCAATTCATGGAGCCTTGTTTTTCACCAATGCCTTCAGTACAGCTTGGACTTCTTCTTCAGTATGATCGGCCCCTGATCATATGCTACCTCTTGAAATGGTTGAACGTCGACCAATCTTTTTGGTGTCATGACTCTGTGTATTCCTTCCATCTTCTTTTGATGTTTCCTCCATCATTCAACATTTTGCCCATAGAATCCTTCAGTACTGCAACTTGAGGCATGAATTTTTCTTCAGTTCTTTGAGCTTGAAAAATACCAAGCGTGATCCTCCCTTTTGGTTTTCTAACTCCAGGTCTTTGCACATTTCGTTATAATACTTTGTCTTCTCGAGCCACCCTTTGAAATCTGTTCAGCTGTTTTACTTCATCATTTCTTCCATTAACAATGTTCAAGAGCATGTTTCAGAGTCTCTTTTTGACATCCATTATACTAACTACCTTCAGTCAGTATAATGTAAATAAAAGGAATGTTTGTCTTCGGAGGCAATTATTTTAAAAGCTATTCTGAATTAAACACATCATGTCTCTACTAGGCTCAGCTCCTGCTAAACTTAGAGGTGTTTAACTGAAACACAGAGAATTTAGCCTCAAGTTTAAATTCCACCTTCTATGGGGGCAGTGGTGGTTCCGCGGTAGAATTCTCACCTTCCATGCAGGAGACCTAGGTTCTATTGCCAGCCAATGCACCACAAACCCGGCCACCACCTGTCTGTCCATGGAGGCTTGCATGCTGCCGTGATGTCGAAAAGGTTTCAGCAGAGCTTCCAGACTTAGACGGACTAGAAAGAAAGGTCTGGCAATCTACTTCCGAAAAATCAGTCAGTCAAAATCCTATGGACCACAAAGGTCAGATCCCAAACCAATCATGGGGATGGCACAGGACCAGGTAGTGTCTCGTTCTGTTATGCACAGGGTCACCATGAGTTGGGGGCAACTCGATAGCAACCAACAGTAACAGTAGTCCTGAGTCCCATGAGTAAGATAATTATCTTCTTGAGCACGTCTTTCTTTTTCTTAAGATGTGTCAAGCCAGGAGCATAATTTATTTAAGAAACAGTCTCTGCTGTCTAAGTATTCCGCTGAGTTAAACCTTAGGATGGGACATTTTAAAAACATACATGTATGTTTTTATTGCAGCAAGTATACAAGTAACAAAACATTTGCATTTCAACCATCTTCACATGTACAGTTCAGTGACATTAATTATGTTCATCATGTTGTTCAACCATCACCATTAACTGTTCCCAAATTTCTCCATCACCCTTAAGAGAAGCTCAGTGTCCCCTAAGTATCGTGTCTTCCAGTCCGCCTCCCTCCCAGCCGCCCCTAGTGACCACTAATAAACTTTGGTCTCTATGCACTTGCCTATTCTAGATGTTTCACATAAATGGGACCACATAGTATGTCTCCTTTTGTGACTGACTTATTTCACTCAGCACGTTTTCAAGGTTCATTATTATTGTAGCACATACCAGGACTCCATTTCTGAGGGAGGAAATGTTTTAAACGAAGAAATAAATGACATAGCAGATCAATCAGAAAACAACAAGCTGACAAGGTAAACTCCTTTGCCCTTTTATCCACCGCAGAAAGGCACTAAACGCAGCCTCACAGAATCGTCTCTAGATAAAGGTTGTTCCAACTTCTCAGGCTTAGCAGACAGGTTCTTAAGTCTTTTATCTTTGCTTCCCACATTGTTTCCACTTAAATGTATTTATAAAGCTTTCCATACTTGTTTTTTAAGACTGGGGATGGCTGTCAAAAACAAAAACTTACCAGAATTGGCTGCAATTAGGAGGCCGATGGATTATATCAGGCCAGTACATCTTCATTTCTGGCAGAAGGTCCTACATAAAAAAAAAAAAAAAAAAATTAAAAAGTCCACACAGAATCTAATAACTCAAAACCCAGAATGCAGCTCTGATGAACTAACATATTAAGAAAATTAATTATACTTAGGCAAGTAAAATGATTCTGTGCTTATTTTGCATGAAGTGTTTCTTATGACATATCTAAAAGGGAAGTTGGAATCATTACAAAACTGAATTCTCCTTTCCCCAGAGACAAGCTGCTCTGGGGGGCAGTCTCAGCCCCCTGCACACTTCAGACCAAACCCACCGCTGTCAAGTCAATTCTGACTCATAGTGACCCTGTAGGACAGAGGAGAACTGCCCCACAGAGTTTCCTAGGCTGTAATCCTTATGGGAGAAGATCATCAGATATTTTATCCCACAGAGCTACTAGTGGGTTTGAACCACCAACTTTTCGGTTAGCAGCTGAGCACTTAACTGTTGTGCCACTAGGACTCTTAAATAACACATAAGCTACACCAAACCAAACCAATTGCTGTGGAGTTGGTTCCGACTCATAGCGACCCTACAGGACAGAGTAGAACTGCCCCATAGGGTTTCCAAGGCTGTAAATCTTTATAGAAGGAGACCGCCACATCTTTCTCCCATGGAGCAGATGGTAGGTTTGAACTGCCGACCGCTGGGCCACCAGGGCTCCTTTGGCAAATGGCAGGCACTCCATAAATCTGTGCTGAATGAATTCATCTTTAATTCCACTTGAAGATGACACATCATAAGCAGGAACAACCCAGTGGTGTCATGGGGAGTTAAAACGTGCCCTTGAAGAGGAAAATGTCTGTGAACCGCCATCACCAGGCTTCGGGGCATCTCCAGTAACTGCTTGTAGAGGGTCCCAAGAGCCTTAGGCCTCCAGGATTATGGCCTTAGAAGACCTCCTAGAAAGGAAACGGAGGAAAGGAACCCAGTCCAGTGCAATGTGGATTAGAACCTGTGATGAATTTGGAGCTAGTTATCCCATCCTTTCAGGAGGACACATCTTCCTGGGAGGGATCTATAATTCCAGCAAATCCTCTGATCCCACCTCATACTCTCAAGGTGGTCCCCTGACCTCCTGGATCCCATCCTGCAAACCCAGGCTGTGGGTACCTTGACATATTACTGATTATTCACAAGGAATTGTGGGTAACCCCTAAGAAAAGATGAGTGTGCGCGTGTCTCTGTGTGTGTGTGTGTGTGTGTGTGTGTGTGCGTGCGCATGCATGCGTGCGTGCACGTGAATGGGGGGAGGAAGAGAGAGAGGGCCCTCTATTCCACATAAGGTAGGTGAATTCCTGGATATCTGAAAAGATCACTTCTGCTAATCTCTCTTGTAAATTCCAGTCCTGTGAGTTAACCTTTAATATAATCTTTTGTACTTGTTATGGGCTGAACTGTATCCCCTCAAAATACATGTTGGAATCCTACAGATGTGATCCTGTTTGGAAATAGGATTTTCTTTGTTATGTTAATGAGTCCGTACCAGTGTAGGGCGTGTCCTAAACCTAATCAACTTCTGAGGTATTGAGGGGTGGAGAAGCACCTTGCTGAAAGCAATTTGGCCTTTTTTTCTGGTTCTTTCTAGCCAGACTAACACCTGAGGCTAATGAGTGGGGGCTGACTAGATCAAGAGGGACCAACTGGGGGTCTGGTGCTGACTAAGCATCATGATGTAATCTATCATGGCCATGTGGTGAGGCCAATAACAGCCCTGAGCCTTGAGGCTCAGAGGAGCTTCCTGGCTGGTGTCCATGCACGGGAGAGGGCAGCACATCCCTCCTTGGGGTATGGAAGCTCTATTCTGGTACCCCTCCCAGAACTCACCCTATGTGTCTCTTCATTTGTGTCCTTTATGGTTGTAATAAACCTGTACCTGTAAGTATGGTGTACTCTCTGTGAGAGTCTGTGAGTTGTTCTAGCAATTTATCAAGCCCACAGGGGCAGTGAGAGTAGGCAGGGGCTGGCGTCTGCCTGTCTGGCAGTATGAAAGAAGGTGTCCTTCTAACATGTGAGCTCTGACCCAGCTCTGGGTGGCTGGGGTCAGAGAAACGCTACATGGGCAGCTGGTCTCAAAGGTGTCCTTCCAACCTGTGAGCTCTGATCCAGCTCTGGGTGGCTAGTGTCAGAGAGAGATGGTGCCACGTGGTCAGCTGGCAACAAGGATGGAGGAGTGGCAAGGTCGGGACTGGATCCATTCCACACTTTAGGGATGGGATTCATGCTGATCCTCATCACACAGTTAGGAACAAAGGTGGGGTTTGCCCACTGCCCCTTTCTAAGTGCAGATATAAAAAGAGCAGCTCAGACACAGGCGTGAGCACAGATGGGGGAAAACAGATACTACGTGAAGATCACCATGGAATCAAGGAACGCAAGGGCTGCAGAAGCTGAAAGAGACAAGGACCTTTCCCCAGAGCTGACAGAGAGAGCCGTCCCCTAGAATCAACACCTTGAATTTTGCCTGCTCACCTCCTGAACTGTGAGGTAGTAAGTTGCTATTCTTCAAAGCCCCTGACATGTGGCAGTTCTGTTACAGCAGCAGAGAGAACCAAGACATCCATCATTCCTCCTTGCTCACAGCCCCTACTCAGAAACCCACCCCAGCTACGGCCAGAAAGGATAGCCCTGCACCACCTGACACTATGCTCCACGCCACAAGTCCCTAGAGCTGCCTTCCCCACCAAGCGTTTGAACTATGCGTCACGGGAGCCCATCAGTGCCGGCTCACGGGGGCAGCGAGTGTATGGCACCAGAGTGCACTTTACCCATGTCTGGGTTCACTTCCCATAGTCCACTTAGGGGCTGGTTTGGACCTGGGGCTGAGGAGGAGAAAGGTCAATGTTTATTTAATTTGTGAGATTCTTTTACATTATCAATAACTCCTGAAAAATACCAGAGTGTCAATCATGGTGAACATATTCGTGAGCTCCTAATTTTAAAACATGACATTAAAGGTGCACTCATAAAAAAAACAGTCAATCCAGTCCAACATTCTACAATGGTTAACAGTAACATAACTAAAAATTCATACCTTGATCTCTTCCAAATTAAAGTGCCATGACCGGTTACAGTCTTCTGCTTTATCAGCCCTTGAAATTGACAAGATAAAGAGAAATTAGTCTTGGTTGGGAGGGCAGCAACCTGACATCAGCAAACTCATGAAAGTCACCATCATGAAGGTCTGTAGAGGACAGATTTGAGAGAACTCTCAACTGGGATTCCTCACGCCATGAAAACCACTATCATGAAGGTCTGCAGAAGACAGATGTGAAAGAACTCTCAACTGGGATTCCTCACTCCATGAAAGTCACCACTATCATGAAGGTCTGCAGAGGACAGAT
>NW_004443938.1:3677503-3740623 GCF_000243295.1 Trichechus manatus latirostris | reverse complement strand
AGAACTCTCAACTGGGATTCCTCACGCCATGAAAACCACTATCATGAAGGTCTGCAGAGGACGGATGTGAGAGAACTCTCAACTGGGATTCCTCACACCATGAAAACCATGGAACAAGGAACAAAACCAGCCGCCATCGAGTGCACTCTGACTGACTCCTGGCGGCCCTGTGTGCGTCAGAGAAGAACTGTTTCCATAAGGTCTTTAGTGGCTGATTTTTTGGAAGTAGACCATCAAAAGAAGAACAAAATGAACATACGAAAACATAATGAGAAAAATTCAGTGATCCAAAAACACACTCAGAATACCTAACCTCATGTTTAAACTAGGTTGTTGCTATTCTATCCAAACGGAATGAAAGAAAATTAGGGTTATGCTAGAAAGACTAAAGGTATTTTTAAATAAAGATCTCGTCTATTCAATAAACTCCTACACAAAACAACACGTGTAAACACTGAGACCAGACTCAAGCTAAGGTTTCAAGGTGGCCAGCTTCCTTCCACTGCCTAATGAAGTTTTAATTGCATTCAATGCTTACCATAATCCATGTATGGTCCAGTAACCCGGAGGGTTGCTGCAGTCATTTTCAGCTTCCTAGGGGGGAAAGACGCAGGAAACAATTGGCTCATTGTCTGTTTAAACACATTTAGCAACCCTGCTTTTCCATCAACAGCCATCAACAAGGTGCAGCGACTGTACCGACAGGAGATAAACCCAGGGTTAGTTTAGAATAAATCGTCCTAGAAACACAGGGGTTGGTTTTTCTATTTGAAAAAAAAAAAAAAAAACACCCAATGCCCAAACAATGTAGACAACAGGATTTAAAAGCTATTTTCACTCTTTTGGTATGCTCACAAATGAAGCTAATCTGATGGAAACATTCATGTCTGCCCAGGAACAAGCATCTTAGTAGACAAGCAAAAATGAAAGCTTGGGTAGCAAAATGCCGGCAGTACGCAGCCAGACTAAAGCTTGCTCGGTGACTAGGCTCCAACTCGTCAGTGAAATAGCAAAGGACTGAAAATCTGGAGCCAACCAAAATGCTAACATGAGAGGGAGAGCATGTCCTTCCTCTTGGTAACAGAGATGAAAGCACCAAGATAAACATCTCGCTATAACACTCTTTGGAGCCCTGGTGGTGCGGTCATTAAGAGCTCAGCTGCTAACCAAAAGGTCGGCAGTTCGAAGCCGCCAGCAGCTCCTTGGAAACCCTATGGGGCAGTTCTACTCTGTCCTATAGAGTTGCTGTGGGTCGGAATCAACTCAACGGCAACAGGATTGGTTTGGTTTGGTGTAACACTTTGTTGTTGCCAGGTGCCGTCAAGTCGGTTCTGACTCATAGCGACCCCGTGTACAACAGAAGGAAATGCCGCCCAGCCCTGCGCATCCTCACAATCGTTGTTGTGCTTGAGCCCACTGTTGCAGCCACTGTGTCATTCCATGTCATTGAGGGTCTTCCTGTTTTTCGCTGACCCTCTACTTTACTAAGCATGTAAACACTCTTTAGGGACCTCCAAACTGTCTAGTTAAAAAGGAGTTTTTCCAAAATAAACAGTCAGCAAGAAATATATTTTGGCTTTCAGATCAGACTAAACAGAACTGATGTGCAGTCCCCCGCCCCCCTGCGGTGAAGAAGTAAACAAGGTCTGAGTCTGCTAAAACAGAGGTGCCATGCCTATGTTTCCCCACACCTTCCTTGCCAAAGCGCCTCTGTGTGGGGGGCCGCATCTTTCCACGATTAGTCAGGAGACTAGAGTGGGTCTCGGTTCAGTGACCGAAATACCTGATGTGAGGAGTAAAAGAAACTGCTGCATAATGACGGGGCAAAAGAACCAGAAAACAAATGTGGGGTCATAGGATGGTGGGGGCCGTTATTTCACCCCCACCTACATTCCCTCCAGGAGACGGATGAGCAGGGCGGCCGCAACAGTGGAATCAGACGCACCAACAGTCAGGAAGATAGCGCAGGACCGAGCAACGTTTTGTTCTGTTGTACACAGGGTCGCCATGCGTCAGGGCTGACTCGGCATCCACTAGCGACAACCTAGATCCCAACTGTACAGATGAGAAAACCGACGTCCAAAGAAGTTGGATAATTAGCCTATCGGCACACGTCTAAGCAAGAATAGAGCCAGGTTCTCTGGCTCCAGGTCTGTCGTCTTTGTGTGTGGCACATTCCTTTCCTGGGGACAACTCGGTTCACAGGCTTTCTTTTGTTCAGTCAGCGGGCACTCATCAAGCTCCACGTGCAGGGGACAGTGCCCAGCACTGACCACACCAAGCGAGCAGGACGGCAACGGTCCCAGCGCCTACATGTATATGAACCAGCTACTGTCAAGTTGACACCAACTCACGGCAACCTCAACTGCACGAGCGCTCAACTGTGCTCCACTGCGTTTTCAATGGCTGATTTTTCGGAAGTAGACTGCCAGGCTTCTCTTTTGAGGCACCTCTGGGAAAATCAAACTTCCGGCCTTTCTCTTAGCAGCCAAGTGCATTAACTGTTTACACCACCCAGGGATAAACCACTCATCAAAGGAAGCTGTCTCGGGGCAGGAGCCCAGAGACAGCCCAGCTGTCAGAAGGATGCCTTGACTAGAATAACAGATACTTCCTATCATGCTCACCCCGACTGAAGTTAATTTCCTAATGATAACATTTTGCTAGTAACTGATTTTTTAAAAAATTTCATTTCTAAAGCCTCAGGCAGGAACGCATTTCCAAGGGTGGCGTCTATAATCAGTGCACAGGGACACACCCACACTGCCACATAAAGGTCCCCCAGCACACGGCCTCTTTCCACACCTTGAAGGCAGAGCCTGTGTGCCAGCCAAGGACCACATTCAGTTAAGATGCATGCTCTTCAAACACGGGTCTTTCCAGTGAGAATGAAGGACTCCAGTAACGCTTCATCGCCCGGGGTGGAAACGTAATTTCCAACAAATGGGAACCTTGATTGCGTGACAATTTAATTCTCTTCCAAGCAATGCTACTCCCTAACCCCAGGGCAAAGGAACAGAGCTAGGTGAAAGAAAGAGACAACGTTTTAAAGTCTGGAAAACTATAAAACAGAGCAATCTAATGTAATAAACGGTACACCATTAGAAATGAGAGTTGCCAGATTAAGGGTAAAATTTGGTGCCCCCCAGGATGAAGAATCTAGGCATGAAGGCTAAGGATCATAGACCTGGGGGACATCTAGTCAACCGGCATAACACCGTGCATAAAAACAATGTTCCACATCCTACTTTGGTGAATAGTGTCTGGGGTCTTAAAAGACTGCGAGCGGCCATCTAAGATACAATAGTGGTCTCTTCCCAACCGGAACAAAGGAGAGTGAAGAAAACCAGACTCAGCAGTGCAGTTAGTCCACAGGATACATGACCCTGAGACCAGAAGAACTAGATGGTGCCCGGCTACCACTACTGACCACTCTGACGGGGATCACAACAGAGAGTCTTGGACACAGTGGGAGGAAAATGTAGAACAAAAATCAAATTCTTAAAAAAAAACAAAAAAACAAAACTAGACTTAATGCCCTGATAAGAGACTGCAGGAATCCCTGAGACTATGGCCCTAAGACACCATTCCCGGAAACCACCCTCTAGTCAAGCAACAGACAGGCCCGTAAATAAACCACCACACCGGAAAAGAACATGCTCCGTAGAGCAAACAATTATATGAGACCAAAAGGGCAATAATTGCCCAAAAGCAAAGACAAGAAGGCAGGAAGGGGCAGGAAAACCAGACGAAAGGAAACAGGGAACCCAGGGCAGAAATGGGGAGAGTGCTGACACAGCGTGGGGATTGTAACCCATGTCATGAACACTTCGTGTACAATTTGTTGAATGGGAAACTAATTTGCTCTGTAAACTTTCGCCTAAAACACAATAAAATATCTAAAAAAAAAAAAAAAAAGTAAAATTTGGTGAGGGTGACATGACACTGCATTTTAATTTGTCAACAAGTGACGTAAATAAATTAGCGAGTAAGCAGAAAAGTTAGTCATTCTTGCTAAATGCTGAAGGCAAGAACAAAAAGCCAGAGTACCCCTACAGAACATAAAATAATGTAACTAACAGATAGCAGCTGAGTCCGTGAGTGGTGCAAGCAGTTAAGTGCAGGACTACCAACCAAAAGGTTGGTGGTTCAAACCCACCCAGAGGCCCTCGGAACACAGGCCTGGTGCTCTGCTTCCGAGAGGTCACAGCCTTGAAAACCCTATAAAAAAACACCAAACCAAACCCACTGCCATCGAGTCGATTCCGACTCATAGTAACCCTACAGGACAGAGAAGACTACCCCATGAGGTTTCCAAGTAGTGGCTGGTGGATTTGAACTGTTGACCTTTTGGTTAGTAGTTGAGCTCTTAACCATTGTACCACCAGGAGCAGTACTACTCTGCACACGTGGGTCACCATGAGTCAGAATCGACTCAATGGCAAAAATACCAAACAACAAAATAACAACATGTAGCAACTACTGACTACTTCTGTCTCGCAAAGTTCAAAACTCTCAAGCAAAATTGTAGAAACACTCAGTTAAACGAGGGATAGCGTATCAGTACGATGACTCACTTTGGAATATTTGTTCAATTAATAATTTTGGGATAATTAGAATAATGGGCTTTGCAAAGAGCTCCCAAGAGCGGATGCTCTGGCCTGGGGTCTGCAGAGAGCAGGCAGAGGCAGGACCCCCCGCCGCAGTCCATGCTGTGACATGAAGATCCTCAGCGCGGACACCCTAAAAAGAACTCAGGAGCCCAGGGAGAGAGAGCAGCACGTGGGCGAGCCAATGTGGAGGAGAGCGGGTGCGTCTGCTGGGCCGAGCAGAGGAGGAAGCAGGGCACCACCAGCTCCTTCCTCTCAAGGAGACACTCTAATGAGGCCACACAAGGGGGACACAGTCGTGGGCTCTGGGAGGAACAGTCCCCTGGCTGGGAGCTGCCCCCACCCCCCAGCACCTCACAGGACAAGGAGGGCCGGGAGGCTCTGGAGCCAGCAGCGCCCACGGTGGGAACACATGGGGAAACAAATCTCTAAAGGGGCAAGGCTGGGCAGAAAAACTCACCTTGCACACTGTGGGCGGCCAGTGATGAACCATAATCAGCTTCTTCCACTCATACCTGCTGCTGTGAAAGACAAGGAACTCATTTTCCACGAACCTCTATACAGTTACCCCCCCCAAAAAAAACTAAACCCTCTGCCGTCAAGTCAATTCTGACTCATACTGACCCTATAGCGTTTCCGGGAGGAAGCCCCAGGCTCTGCTCGGCATGACTCGTATTGGCCAATAAACAAGAGACTGACGTGGGAAGGCAGAAAAGCACCTTTATTTCGTTGCGCAAGGAAACGAGTCAGTTGGAGCCGCTGCTGCCAAGACTGCTCCCCAAGGGTGAGGGGAAGTTTACTTTTAAGGGGTTTACTAGTAGGGAGTTTATACAAGTTACATCAGCAACATTTTAAATCATACTACACAGGCACAATGGGGTTTACATATAACTTCAGGCATCACCAGGATCCGAATGTAAATTATGGGGTGAGCTAAGCAAAGAAGGCAGGATTCTGATGCAAAGCTGGGGGTCAGCGGTGGTGGTGGTAGGGGTGGGGGGAAGCCAAGTAAAGGAAACAGGATTCTAGTGCAAAGCTGCAAGGTGAGCTAAGCAAAGAAAGCAGGATCCTGATGCAAAGCTGCTTGAGGCTGTAGAATTTTCCACAGCCTGGCCATCTCTGCCTTAATAGGACAGAGTAGAACTGTCCCATAGGGTTTCCAAGGCTGTAGATCTTTACAGAAGCAGACTGTCACATCTTTCTCCCATGGAGTGGCTGGCGGGTTCGAACCAGTCACCTTTCAGTTAGCAGCCAAGCGCTTAACCACAGTGCTACCACGGCTCCTTATAAAGTTACAAAGAGGCTAAATGACAGGAAAAACAAAAGAAAAGACAATCCATCCATCCATCCATCCATTCATTCACTCATTCAACCAACACCCAGTGCCTGTCACAGGCCGGGGGCAGTGCAGGGGACAGATGAACAAGACCCCTGCCCTCCAGATGTGACATTCCAGTGAGGGAGTCAACAGACATGGGAAGTAAGAAGCACACACAGTGACGTCATGGGTTGAACTGTGTCCCCCAAAAAGACATGTTCACATCCTGATCCCTGGACCTGTGAACGCGACCTGTGGAAATAGGGTGTGTCCTGACCCCTGGATTATGAACGTGACCTGTGGAAACAGGGTGTTTGAAGATGTCAGCAGTTAATCCAGGTGAGGTCACACTGGAGTGAGCTGGGTCCTCACCCTGTCACAGCGGTGTCCTTATAAAGGAGAGAAGAGACACGGGCACAGACAGGAAGGACACCAGGTGACAGCAGAGTCATGCTGCCACAAGCCAACTCTCTCCAGGAGGTGGACGGGGTGAAGCTCCAACCTAAAGTCAGTCCATTGGTGTTACAGACTGAATGATATCCCCCAAAAGACATGTTCAAGTCCTAACCCCCTGTACCTGTGAACATGACCTTATTTGGAAAGTGTCTTTGAGGACATCATTAGCTATCAGGTCATACTGGAGGAGGGTGGGTCCTCATCCCATCTGAGTGGCGTCCTTATGAAAGGGGAAAACAGACTGAGTCACATAGGGGAAGGTCCTACACCATGTGAAGACACGTCCACAAGCCAAGGACCGCCTGGGGCCACCAGAAGTCGGCAGGGACCAGGAAGGATCCTCCACGAGAGCCTTCAGAGGGAGCACAGCCCTGTGTTTGAGTGCATTTCTGTGGTTTTCAGCCTCCCAGTTGGTAGTGCTTTGTTACAGCAGCTACAAAAGCTCATACAGTGTTAAGCAGTGGTAAGTGGTAAAGGATCTAAAGAAAGAAAGAGGACAGGAACGCCGAGTGCGGGAGAGGTAGTGATTTGCAACAGGGTGGCAGGGATGCCTCACTGGAGGGACAGACTCGGGGTGCAGGAAGGACAGACTAGGGATGCTACAGGGACAAACTCAGGGTGCAGGAAGGATGGACTCGGGGTGCATGAGGGACAGACTAGGGGTACAAGACTGACAGACTCAGGGTGCAGGAGGGGTTCAGGAGGGGTGCGTGAGGGACAGACTCGGGGTGCATGAGGGACAGACTAGGGATGAGAGAGGGACAGACTCGGGGTACATGAGGGACAGGCTCAGGGTGCGGGAGGGATGCGAGAGGGGGGCAGGAGGGACAGACTCGGGGTGTGTGAGGGACAGACTCCGGGTGCAGGAGTAACAGACTTGGGGTATGGGAGGGACAGACTTGGAGTCCCTCAGAGTAGAAAGTGCAGCTTGCAAAATACTCTACAGATGTAAAAAGGAGCCCTGGAGGTGCAAGAGGTTTGCAATCGGCTGTCAACCTGAACATCGGCTGTTGGAACCCACCCAGTGGCACTGCAGGAAAAAACCTGTCAATCTGCTTCCGTAAAAGTGACGGCCAAGAACACCCTGCGGGGCGATTCTACTCTGTAACACGTGTTACCATGAGTCGAAACCTACTCGACAACAACAGGTGTTTGTTTTTGGTTTATTGATGTAAAAAGGTCCCAGCAAGGCAGAGACATCACGCAGAATGAGGCATACATAATCCAGCATAAATTAAATCTTAGAATCAAAGGTTCCAAAGCAAGACAGACCCAAGTTCTCGCACATGAATTTGTGTGAATAACTAGGCGCCAGCGAAAACGTATGGGATTCACAATTAAGATGTTACAAGAAATGTGTGCCAAGCCTGAACCGATGAAGCCAGCTCTCTGTACAGAGGAAAACAACAGAAGAACTGCCGTGTGTGACTTGTCAGAGCAGGCAGAACCGTCACAGGCTGCAGAGCAGGCAGAACCGTCACAGGCTTCTCCCCTGGGTGCAAGGCCCTCATTCGACCTCGGTGGAGGAGGCCTGGGGAGGTTGAACAATCGGCTAGGAAGACGAGAGCGTCACTACGCAGTTGACAATAAAGCAATCAAGGATCCGACCACCTCCATCTACACCCCACTGGAAGTATGGGTGTGGGCGTGAGGAAGCAAGGGGAACAGGACCTAAGGTGCTGAAAGAGGACGCGCCACTAAGCAGAGGCAGGAAGGAAACCACGGAGTCCTCAATCACAGCCGCTTCAGCTCTGCGTCCCCCAGAAGCACGCCTCGCTCACGGCAGCTGTTCAGTCAGATCAGATGCTCCATTAACGAGTGAGGGGGCCCTTCTTACTGGGTCCTTACTATCCGCCAGGCACTGCTCTCACTGCCTTCTCTAGATTAACTGATTTCTCCTCCCACCACCTCGATGAGGGAGGCGCTGTTGTGAGTTCGGTTTACAGGCGAGCCAGCCGAGATGCCAATGCCACACGCCCAAACTTGCACTAGCCGTTCACACCCAAACCGTGCACAGCACGACCTCGCCAGCAAGAAATACTCTATACTTTTTCACCTCACAGCAAAAAAAAAAGGAACGAGGTCTTTTCAGACTTGTTATCCCATTTTCTGGGAAAACAGAAATATAACGTTACCTCCTAAAGTTAAAACAGCAATGGTACTTAATTGAACAATAAAACCTACCTTTTTCCACACTTACTATAAGTACGAAATCCTTCTAATAAGCCAATCGTTATCCAAATAAAATAGAAGGAAAAAAAATAACATTTGTTATTCCAAATGTGGTATTGTCCACAAAATTAAAATTAGCCTCCTTGAGCACACTGTGCTGAGCCTGAGCCCCGTGACTCTCAGCCACAACAGAAGCGGGGGAGGCCAAAGGGGGCCAGAGAGGAAGGGCTGCGGGGCCAGACGCCTAGGAAGGGGAAGAACCACCACATCAGCAAACACTGCGCTGCCATCTAAAAATAAAGACGTCTCCGTCACCCACGTCTGGATTTCTACAGCACTAAGAGCTCCATCCACCTTGGCACCTGATAGACACTGTCATGGACTGAATTGTGTCCTCCCAGAATTCTGTGTGTCAACTTGGCTAGGCCATGACTCCCAGTACTGTGTGACTGCCTACCATTTTGTCATCTGACAGGGATTTCCCATGTGTTGTATATCCTACCTCTATGCTGTTAATGAGCTAAGACTAAGGATGGCCTTTATGTTATTGAGGCAGGACTCAATCTACAAGATCAAACAAAAAAAACTTGCGACCCCTACAGGACAGAGTAGAACTGCCCCACAGAGTTTCTAAGCAGCAGCTGGCGGATGTGAACTGCCGACCTTTTGATTAGCAGCCATAACTCTTAACCACTATGCCACCAGGGTTTCCTCTACAAGATTACTTTGTGTCTTAAGCCAATCTCTTCTGAGATATAAAAGAGAGAAATAAGCAGACACACATGGAGGACCTCCGACCACCAAGAAAAAAGAGCCAGGAGAATAGGGCATCCTTTGGACCCAGGGTCCCTGTGCTGAGAAGCTCCTAGGCCAAGGGAAGATTGATGACAAGGACCTTCCCCCAGAGCCGACAGAGAAAGTAAGCCTTCCCCTGGAGCTGGCGCCCTGAATTGGGACTTCTAGCCTCCTAAGAGTGTGAGAGAATAAACTTGTGTGTGTTAACGCCAGCCCCTTGTGGTATGTCTGTTACAGCAGCACTAGATGACTAAGACACAAACCTTGCTTTGTCTCTGTTGTTGTTAGCTGCTGCTGAGTCAGTTCCAACTCCTGGCGACCCCATGTGTGCACAGTAGAACTGCTCCATAGGGTTTTCGAGGCTGTGACCTTTCAGAAGCAGACCGCCAGGGCTGTCTTCTGAGGTGCCTCTGGGCATTGTCTCCTCTACAAGACTGGACACCCTCTGCAGGTGCTGGTCCTCTCATCCTTCAGCACAGTGTTTACTGCAGGGCTCTCCACATCCCCCAAACAACAGCCTCTCGGAGCTCCTTCTGTCTCCCAGACACCTGCTGTTGTTGGCTGCTGTGGGACGTGCCCCCGACTCAGGGGACCCCATGCACCACAGAATGCAACACTGCCCAGTGCTACACCATCCCCACCATAGTCTGCAGATGAGACCATTGTGATCCACAGGGTTTTCACTGATGGATTTTCTGAAGTAGATCACCAAGCCTTTCTCCCTATTCTGTCTTAGTCTGGAAGCTCTGCAACATGCAAGCGTCCACTGACAAATGGGTGGAGGCTGCACACAAGGTGCACTGGCTGGATTCAAACCTGGGTCTCCTGCATGGAAGGCAGGAATTCTACCACTGAACTACCGCTGCCCCATTCCCAAGCATTTCATCGGCATATATTAAAACCATCAGCTACACAAGGCACTGTGTTGAAAAATCTCAGAGTGAGACAATCACATGTTCAAAGTTTTTTTTGTGAAAATTTACTCACCTCAGGAATTTATCAGCATTGCACAGGCAGTAAAGCGCCAGACAGAAGGAACATAGGAGGATATTGTGAATTACTTTGGGCTTCATTGTGTTGAAATCTGTGAGGAGAAAATATCACAAATGTATAAAATACTCAGATCTCACACTTTAAAAGTACACACAATACCAGGCTTTTAAATGCCAAGGGTTTTCTGTTTTCTTGGTAATAAAATTTCTTGACACTCTTTTCTGCATACTATGAACTGGCTGCAACAATAGGCTCAAGCATAACGTTTGTGAGGATGGCGCAGGACCAGGTACTGTTTTGCTCTGTTGTACACGGGTCGTTATGAGTCGGAACCGACTTGTACGGTTTCGCCCTGTCGGACGCAGGACCGCTATGAGTCGGAACCGACTTGTACGGTTTCGCCCTGTCGGACGCAGGACCGCTATGAGTCGGAACCGACTTGTACGGTTTCGCCCTGTCGGACGCAGGACCGCTATGAGTCGGAACCGACTTGTACGGTTTCGCCCTGTCGGACGCAGGACCGCTATGAGTCGGAACCGACTCGTACGGTTTCGCCCTGTCGGACGCAGGACCGCTATGAGTCGGAACCGACTCGACGGCACCCAACTACAACAACATAAAGTGGCTTTAGTAAGGAAATCTTAAAAAAAAAAAATCACATAGAACAACTGCTGTTTCATCTTCCAATATAAGGAACAAGGCAGGGACCTCGGGGTGACCTGCTGCTACAGAGGACCCTGGCGTGGAAAGGGGCCTCAGGTGAGCTCAGCCTCCTCACCGTCTGCGCTTTGGTTTCTCAAATTTTGAAACTTTAAATAAAAACTAAAAAGTAACAAAGTACAGAAGGCCACACAAGTGTAAGGCAGGAAGAAAGCCCAGGAGGCGCCAGAGGGTGCAGTGAGGCACGGCCCCCAGCCACCAAGGCAGGTCCTCCCCGGAAAGGCGGGTCCCCCTGCAGAAAGTTGTGTTACTACCTGACCCTGGCGGTTGTTAAAGCAAAAGGCTGGTCAAACCCAGCCACTACCTATAAATGAGACAATCCTAGTAACAGGCAGGTGACTGAGACTGGCAGTGTCCACCTCCTGAGTGTTCCTCCTAGGGGACCCCATGGCCCCCGTCCTGAGTGTCCCTCCTAGGGGACCCCATGGCCCCCATCCTGAGTGTCCCTCCTAGAAGACCCTGTGGCCCCCGCTCCTGAATGTACCCTGGAAGGGACCTGTGGCCTCCGCTCCTGAGTGTCCCTCCTACAGGACCCTGTGGCCCCCGCTCCTGAATGTACCCCGGAAGGGACCTGTGGCCTCCGCTCCTGAGTGTACCCCGGAAGGGACCTGTGGCCCCCGCTCCTGAGTGTCCCTCCTACAGGACCCTGTGCCCCCGCTCCTGAGTGTCCCTCTAGGGGACCTGCGGCCCAGCAGCTTGCAAACACCCGAAGCCGACCGCCGCTCACACGGGGCTCCCGTCCCGTGCAAACGCCGGGCTGCACAGGAAGGGGCGACCTCTGCAGCTGAAGCTTCTCCTTCGTTCCCGCGGAGCCAGGATTCCTGCTGCCCGCGCGCGCTCCGAGCGCCGCCTCGGCACCGCTTTACCTGAGTCCGCAGGCTCTCACAAGTTCCCGGGCTCCGACCCGACAGTCAGCAGCGGTGCACAAGCCCGAGTCCAGGCCCACTGCGCTTCCGCCAACAGGCCGCTCCCGGCCGGCACCTCCTAGACCCCTCCCGGCAGCCCCGCCCCGCCCACGGACACGCCCCCGCCTTGGGGGCCTGGCTTCGGAGACCACGCCCCCGCCCGGGACCGCGCCGGACGGCCACGCCCCCGCCCTTCCGGACACGCCCCCTAGCGGCCCCGCCCAGCCCCTGATAAGCGCCTTTTTCCCTCCACCGGTCCTTGGTAAACAGGGTTTAGTTGCAGCCTGCCCCACTTCCGTCCTATGCCCTGTAAAGGCTGTGTTTTGAAAGCCCGCGTTTCTTGATGTTTGAAGTGCGCCCCGTTCCCTTTAACCACCCGGTATTAAACTGCTTGGTCCGGACAGAGCCACGCCCGTCTGTGGGAGCTGTCCCAGGACAGTGGCCTGGCCGACCTCGGAAAGATCCCACCTTCCTTGTGGCTGCGGAGGACGCCTGTTACCTGAGAGCGTCACATCGTTATCGCGAAGGCCCGGATCGCAGAAGGGGGTGTGCAGCGTTTGTGCCTGTGTGCGGGAGGCGGTCCCACTCATCCGCTTGAAACAGTTGCCATGGAGTGGACTCCGACTCACGGTGACCCCGTGTGTGTCACAGTAGAACTGTGCTCCACAGGGTTTTCAGTGGCTGAATTTTCTAAAGTAGATTGCCACGCCTTTCTTCTGAGTCACCTTTGGGTGAACTGGAACCTCTAACCTTTTGGTTAGCAACGGAGGGCATTCACCGTTTGCAGCACCGAGGAACTCGGGCACCCTACTAAAGCAGGCAGCCCTTTGATTTCCAGCTAGGTCATTTCGGTTCGGTTCCAAGCCGTAACGCGCCCCCAACACTAATTCCATTTGATGTTATCCTGTTCCGTGCATTCACTGGTCATCTACTGCCTTCATGGCAACTGGAGAGAAGCGTGCAGCCGGCAGATCTGAGCCTGCCCTGGAGGTGCCGCCCACTCCTTTGAGGACAGTCAGATGAAAAGCCAGCCTGCGTCCCCGTGTGCCTACCACCACCAGACAACGCCGCCCCTGCTCCCGTGAGAACCTAAGGGCAGGCGACCCGTCCAAGCCCATCCCTGGAACTCACTGGCGGTGGGAGCTGTGGTTTACTACCTGCGCTTCCGCCTCCTTGCCCCCTGCTACCCAGATCATCACCTCTACAGCCCTTCCCACCCCTGCTCAGAAATCACCCCTCGGAGACCGCACCTTATTGATGGAAGGGGGATTGCTGCCCTGGACTCCCTGTCACCGTTGACAGTCTCAGCTCCCACGCTGAAGCCCAAGGGGAACCAAAACAAGCCTAGCCTGCTGCCGTGGAGTCAACTGGAGACTCACAGGGACCCTACAGGACAGAGTAGAACTGCCCCATAGGGTGTCCTAGGCTGTAATCCTTACAGGAGCAGATCGCCAATTATTTTAGCCCGCGGGGGCTAGTGGGTTCCAACCTCCGACCTTTCGGTTAGCTGCCGAGCGCTTAGCCATTGCGCCACCAGGGCTCCCTCTCGAATTAAATGTGGGTCTGATCAAGTCATTTGTAGGGCCTTCCCATTGATCTTTGGATGGGTGCCAACATTCTTAGCACGCCCTGGGCCTCCCCAGCTCTCCAGCCTCGTCCCCCGGCTCTGCAGGCCGCCATTAGCCACGAAGGCCTCTCTGCCAGTAAGAAAGGAGCCGCCTCCGAGAAATGAGCCCCGAGGCCTCTCCTGCTTTTCGCCCCTTCCGCCATGACCAGCTCCTCTTGCACGAGGGCACAGGGTTTGGCAAGTGTGTGTGGAAGAGAGAGAGTGTGTATGTGTATATGTGAGAGTGTGTGTGTATAGGAGTGTATGTGTGAGTTAGAGTGTATGAGTGTGCGTGTGTGGAGTGTGAGTGTATGAGTGTGTGTATGAGTGTGTGTTGTATGAAAGTGTGTGTGAATGTGAGAGTGCATGAGTGTGAGACAGTATGTGTCTGAGTGTGAGAGTATGAGTGTACATAAGAGTATGTCTGAGAATGTGAGTGTATAAGCACGTACACGGGAATATGCGTGAGCCCGTACACGGGAATTGTGCGAGCACGTACACGGGAATGTGCACGAGCATATGAAAATGTGCGTGTGCATGAGTGTGTTATGAGACTGTGAGCGTGTATGAGTGTGCGTGTGTGTATGAGATGCATGTGAGAGCGCGTGTATGAGTCTGTGTGAGTGCGTGTATGAGAGTGTGTATTGGGGGGCTACATTCTGGCCCCCCCTCGCCCTCTCTGCCAGGCTCTGTTGTGTCAGAGACAAAGTGCACCCCAATCTCACGGCAGGGAGCCCACCCCACAAACACTGGCCTCTTTGCAGAGGTGCTCTGCCCCTCCCGACCTTCAGGCATTTCTAGTCATTTTCTCTTGCTGCCGTGACCGGCAGTAGATCAGAGAAGGTTCAGCTGAGGCAGCATGTCCTCCAGGAGGGGCCTAAGAAGGCCGGTGAACTGGCTCGGGCCGAGGTGGGCCGACTAAAGGGCCCCGGAGGAAGGAGGGAAACTCGCCCAGAGGAGACTGCTGAGCACTGTGTTCTGACTGGTCAGTGGGGACAAGTGGTCCAGCTACTCCTGTCTGAGGCAGAGAATGGGAACTGGGAGGGCCTGGGTCTGGGCTTGTCATAGGTGGACAAGGGGCATCCGTGAGTCTTATCTAAGCCACTGCGGGAGGGAAAGGTGGTCCTTTGCAGTAAGCCATTTCCAGAACGCAACATGGTGGGGGGTTTCTTAACCTTCGCTGTGTTCCGGGATTGCAGGGCTCAGGTAAATTCAACGTTGTCCCACCCTCCCCGAAGGAGGCTGTTTATTTTCAACCTTCTCCTTCAGCACCTGAGAGTTTTAGGCTGACCTCTCTGTTTACCTTTCTATTCTAAACGATTTACATCCTGGGAAAGTCCGCACAGTTTCCGGGTGTCTCTCCCTCTGTGCTTTCTCTTCTCACAGGACCGACATTTCCGGCCTTGCCATGTCAGCCTGGCTACTGCGGAACCTATTTTGTGGACCTGTTTTATTCTCAGCTCTGCTATGTAAAAACTGGGACGGGGAAGAGCTGACAAAGAATGGTCATGTGTCACTTGCAGTATAATGTTTTTTTCTTGAAGATGTCACTTTAATAGTTGGAGTCACCAGGAAGAAACTTTTGGGGGCAGAAAATAATAAATGAAATCAAACAGCATGACATTCTGAAATGTGAAATAAAGAAACAGTACTTTTATTCTTTGATGTCAAATTTTGGACCTCCGGGCCAAGAAGTCAGCACCAAATTCTTACCTAAAGACTCCATTGTCTATAATATTTCTGATTCCTATCATAAAGGGCTATTTACTCTGAAAAAGACACAAAGCATGCCTTCACTTGTGCACGCGTGCACACACATGCTCATACACACTCCCACATGGATATGAGAAACGCTGTTTACTTGGGGTGTTTTAAAAAATTCTTTATCTAAAATAAAACAGCAAGCCATTTGTGGACTTGGGAGTCTTACCACATAACTGAGCTGCTTCCTTTTAGATAAGCATCTCTGCATTACGAACAATAGTTTAATGGTGCATTAAGAGTTAACCAAAAACCAAACCCAAACCCACTGCCATCAAGTGGATTTCGACTCATAGAGACCCTACAGGATAGAGTAGAACTGCCCCAGAGGGTTTCTGTCTCAGTTATCTAGTGCTGTTATAACAGAAATACCCCAAATGGGTGGCTTGAACAAACAGAAATTTATTCTCTCACAGTCTAAGAGGCTAGAAGTCCGGATTCAGGGTGCTGCTATAGGGGAAGGCTTTCTCTCTCAGCTCTGGAGGAAGGTCCTTGTCTCTTCAGCTTCTACTTCCTGGTTCCTTGGAGCTCTCCATGGAGCTTGGCATCTGTCTTCCCCCATCTCTGCTCTGCTGGCTTGTTTAATCTGTTTTGCATCTCAGAAGAGACTGACTGAAGATACAGCCTACACTAATCCTGCCTCATTAACACAACCAAGACAACTCGTTCCCAAATGGGATTAGAACCACAGGCATGGAGGTTATGATTTACAGCACATATTTTGGGGGGATATAATTCAATCCATAAGCGTTTTCAAGGCTGTAAATCTTTATGGAAGCAGACTGCCACATCTTTCTCCCATGGAGTGGCTAGTGGGTTCGAACTGCCGACCTTTTGGTTAGCAGACAAGCACTTGAACTGCTGCGCCACCAGGGCTCCTTCATTAACAGTTAATGTAATGGATATTCTATAAATATTCATTTCTTGATTAATAGTTTTTAGTGTTGTTGTTAGCTGCTGTCAAGTCAGTCCCTAGCTCACGGCAACCCCATGCACAACAGGATCAGACCATTGTGATCCATAGTATTCTCATTGGCTGATTTTCAGTAGATCACCAGGCCCTTCTTCCTAGTCTGCCTTAGTCTAGAAGCTCTGCTGAAACCTGCTTAGCATCACAGCAACACACAAGCCTGCACTGGCAGATGGATAGTGGCTGCATATGTGGTGCAGTTGGACAGGAGTTGAACCCAGGTCTCCTGCATGGAACCACCGCTAGTCTCCAAAATGCTGGAAAGAGTCCTAGCTTTCAAGCCAGCCACATCACGATACCAGAGTATCTTTAGTACCTCTACTTCTGCCTATGAAATCCTATTTCAAGGACAGAATGTGGCTTCACCCAACGACTGACAAGTGGAATACTCTGAGCGGCTGCCCCAGTTCTTCTGGGGACAAGCTGAGTGGCTGACAGTGGGTAACTTAACCACGCTCCTCATCCATCCATAAATTACCTTCTTCATCTGTAAAACTGAAATTGCCTAGGTAACTCCAAAGTTCCATCCAGGTCAAAAATTCTAGGATTAAGAAATGAAAATGAGAATTTTCAAAAGTTTCACGAAATCTTAAGGAAATCATTGGATTATATATACGTCCATTGGATCTTTTTGCTGTTGTTGTCAGGTAACCTTTAGTCGGTTCTGATAGTTGCCCGGTCCTGCACCACCCTCACAGTTGTTGTTATGCTTGAGCCCATTGTTGCAGTCACTGTGTCAATCCGTTTCGTTGAAGGTCTTCCTCTTTTTCGCCGACCCTCCTCTTTACCAAGCATGGTGTCCTTCTCCAGGGACTGGTTCCTCCTGACAACATGTCCAAAGTTAGTGACCTTTGTAGGCCCTTTATTTAGTCAGCCAGGGTAATGATTATCTGGAGTTCACCCCTGCCTAAATATTCTCTTTTTTTTTTAATCATTTTCAGGGCTGCGGCTCGAACCCTTCATAAAAAGCACAGGGGACTCACGCTTTATTCATCCTCTGTGCTTATCAAGATGCATGCTCAGCTGCTATAACAAAGACCCAAAACTGCAGTGGCTCCAACAAGTTATCAGTTTTCCTCTTTTTCACTTAACAATCCAAAGATTGGGAATGACCTATGGCATGTGGCCAGCCCGTTACATGAGGTCACCCCTCTATCCTCCATCTTGTTGCTCACCCAGTTCCCTTGGGAAGAGGAAAACAGGAAGCGGGAGGCAGGAATTCGCTCTTTAATGATACAGTTCAGAACGTGCACGCTTCTTACTTCTGCCCAACTCTCGTTAGCCGGAACTTAGTCACATGGACAACCCTAGCTGCAAAAGAAGCTGGAATGTGCAGCTGGGCGGCCATGTGCCTGGTGGGACTCAGAGGCTTTCCACTGCGAACAGGATGAAGGGGAGGATTAGTACTGGGGGCTCTGCTCTCAACACCTTCCCGACAGGCATTAGATTCCAATTTTGATACCTTGTTATTTTTTGTTTTAAAAGTAAGTACGTCATGAATTCATATGGAGGTTCATAATTCCAATTTAGGAGGACAAGGGCTTTCTTATCTTGTTTTCTGATTTTGATCTATTTTGTGTTTTCCCTTTCATACCTTTCAAGTGTGTATTTGGCCCCAGATTAAAGGCGAAAGTCTATTTAGTCTAAATGCTATCTTATTCCTTCTTTAAAATATACCTAGTCATTAAGGTAATTTACCCTTTCCCTTGGCGGCGATTTTGTCGTGGGAACCTGATTAAAGAACCTGGACCAGACTACCTCATAACTTTCCTTTATCAGCTTCAGTAAACAAGATTTCACCATCATTTGGCTTTCATTATCATCCCAAGAAGTCTGTGTGTGTAGGGGGGAGTCATTAGGCTCTTCGTTAATATTAACCTTCTGTGGTGTTGTTGTTAGGTGCCATCGAGTTGGTTCCCACTCATAGCGACCCCGTGTACAACAGAACAAAACACTGCCCGGTCCTGCGCCATCCTCACAATCCTTGTTATGCTTGAGCCCACTGATGCAGCCACTGTGTTAATCCACCTCATTGAGGGTCTTCCTCTTTGTCACTGATCCTCTGCTTTACCAAGCATGATGTCCTTCTCCCGGGACTGATCCCTCCTGACAACATGTCCAAAGTATGTGAGACCAAGTCTCATTGTCTTCGCTTCTACGGAGCTCTCTGGCTGTACTTCTTCCAGCACAGACTTGTCAGTTTTTCTGGCAGTCCGTGGTACCTTCAATATTCTTCGCCAACACCTGTCTGTTAGCACAAACATCAAACAGCAGCAGCAGCAGCAACAACCACAACAACAAAGTTAAAAGTGGGCGCTGGGAAGGCGAATGAAGGCTGCTTCATCCTGGACAAGCAGCAACTAGTTTAAGCCAGTCAGCTCCTATTCATGGCAACCCCACGCGTGTCAGAGTAGAACCGCACTCCGTAGGGTTTTCAGCAGCTGATTTCTCAGAAGCAGATCACTAGGCCTTTCTTCCCAGGTGACTTTGGGTGGACTCGAAACTCCAACTTTTCGGTTAGCAGCCAAGCGCATTCACCATTGGCACCACCCAGGGACTCCAGCAAGTAGCCCAGAGCTGAGAAATGCTCCCACACGTAAGGCAGGCAGCCTGCGCGCTCAGAGACCGCACGGATTGCCAGCCTTGACCGCTCCTTCTGCAGCCCTAGCATCCCAGCGTAGCATCTCCTTAGCAACGGGTTTGCTGTTGCTCCTGCTCTTCACATCCTATCCTTTCTTCAGCACACACCTCACGTTTCAGCTTTTTTCCTGAAGCTTGACCTCCTTCAGCTACCCCCACCCCCCGCCAGCTCCCTCTCTGAACTCTAATTTCTTGTGTAGCCTAAAGCTGTTGAAGCTAGGAGCCCTGGTGGCGCAGCGGTTAAAGCATTCGGCTGCTAACCGGAAGATCAGCGGTTTGAACCCACCAGCTGCCTTGTGGGAGAAAGATGTGGCAGTCTGCTTCCGTAAAGATCACCGCCTTGGAAACCCTATGGGGAAGTTCTCCTCTGTTCTGCAGGGTCACTGTGAGTCAGAGTCAACTCGAAGGCAGTGGGTTTGGTTTTCTGGTATGTTGATTTATTGTTCTCGTCAAACAAATAATAAACTTCTTGGGCCAGAGCTGTGTCTTATAATTCTTGCCTGCTACCACTGGGCTGTGAAGAAATAACATTCAAAACTTGGAAATGACACCAAAGTGACTACATGTCCTTCCGCTGTCGTCCTGGAACATTGTCTAACAGGCCCACCCAAGGTAGACATGTTGCCCACCCAAAGTAGGCATGTAGTAGGAACTTGTTGGCATGATGGTCAAGTGCTTGGCTGCTAACAGAACGGTCAGCGGTTCAAGCCTACCAGCCTCTTGGCAGGAGAAAGATCTGGCAATCTGCTTCCTTAAAGATGGCAGCCTAGGAAACCCTACGGGGCAGTTCTACTCTGCCACGTGGGGTCCCTATGAGTCGGAATCTGCTCAACAGCACCTAACAACAACAATTTATTGTTGTTACTCTCCCTTCATCCACTCAGCCAAAAGCAACTTGTCCACAGATAGCCCCTACAGATGCTAAAAAACCAAGCGAAAACAAACACGAACTTTCATTTTTATAGCAATGTCTGGACTCGGAAGCACTTTACTTTAACTACCTGGTTCAGTTTTCTGACAGGCCTGCAGGTACATGGAGCAGGAACTTATGCCTATTTCAGAGGAGGGAAGGGAGGCCTTGGGAAGCCTGCGTGTTGAGGGAGACGCAGCTAGGCAGGGCGAGTGCAGCACAGAGCCCAGGTTTTCTGAACCCTTGTCTTCATTTCTTCCCTCCATACTACACGACGGAGGGAAAGGACACCAAAGGATGACCACATGTCCTTCCACTGTCGCCCGGGAACATCGTCTAACAGGTCCAGCCAAGGATGAGTTCGTTCTCTATGACAGCGGTTCTCAGACTCACTGCTTTCAGGACCCCTTCTACTCTGAATATTTATGGAGGACCCCAGAGAACTTTTGTTTACATGAGCTACATTTTATAATATTTACCATATTTCAAATTAACACTGAGGACATTTAAACATATTTATTGATTTTAAAATAATAATAATAAACCCATTACATATTAACACAAATAACATTTTTATGGAAAATTATGATATTTTCCAAAACAGAACCAATTTTGTAGGAATGGCACTGTTTTACGTTTGTACAAATCTCTCTGTTTAATGTCTGGTTTAACAGAAGAAAGCCGGCTTCTCATGTTCGCTTCTGTATTCAGTCTGATGCAATACGCTGTTTGGTTAGTTTGGAAAGAAAATCCAGCCCCACACAAATTTGTGGTTGGAAAGGGGAAGAATATTTTCACAACCTTTTTAGATACTAGACTAAAACTCTAAAATTCCTAAAAGGTTAGTTGCAATGTGGAATCTGAAATTAAATCAATGAACTTTTTGCGCTCTGTTACCTTAAAATCGAGCCCTTGTGGCACAGTGGTTAAGCGCTCAGCTGCTAACCGAAAAGTGAACTGTTTGAACCCACCAGCTGCTCTGCAAGAGAAAGATGTGACAGTTTGCTTCCATAAAGATTACAGCCTTGGAAACCCTGTGGGGCACTTCTACTCTGTCCTATAGGGTCACTGTGAGTCGGAACTGACTCAGTGGCAGTGGGTCTGGGCTTTGGACCTTAGAATCCATTGCACTACCTTGCATTGTGAATAAACTTTTTGCCCAAGTGCGATAGATGTCCACATTCTAATCTCCAGAACCTGTGAACACGTTCCTTACATGGCAAAAGAAACTTTGCAAATATGATTAAGTTAAGGACCGCAAGGGGGAGATGTCACTACAGCAGACAGTCAGAGAGTCTGAAAGGATTCAACCTGCCCTGGATGGCTTTGACTATGGAGGGAGGAAGGGGCCACGAACCGAGAAATGCGGGCAGCTGGGAAAGACAAGGAAATGCATGCTCCTCTAGAGCCTCCAGAAAGGCACGCAGGCCTGCCCACACCTCGATTTTAGCCCCGTGAGACTCACGCTGGGCTTTGGACCCACAGAACTGTCAGACGACATAGTTGTGTCGTGGCAAGCCTCTATGTTTGTGGTAATTTGTTATGGCAGCAACCGAAACTAACACACCAGGTATGGTTTGGTTCTACACGCGTTGGTCGTTTGGAAATTACTGGTTCGCTGAGTTATGCAGATCATCCAAGTGTTGGCACGTTTCATCGTACAATATCAAAGACTCATGTTCATCAACATCCCGCTGACCCATCAGGAAACTCTCTCAGCACTGGGAAGCTCTCAAGCTCACAACGGCAGACACAAGCTTTCTAAAATTCTCATTTTCCCTTGAAACTCCAGTTTTATCCTTGGCAGCAAATCCTGTCAGTTGCTTTCCTTGAGGTGACAGACTCACCTCCTGCGCTTCTGAAAAACTGGCTTCTAAATGCTGAAGTCTGGAGGACCAGTTTGTCTGTCAGCTGTTCCTTCAAGTCAAGATGGGGTTCCAGCTGGCACTCCAACAATCACACAGGGCCTGTCTAGGGTGCAGCCCGATACCTTGGGGGAGCGGCAGCAGTGTTCCCACACGCAGACTAGTCTCCTCGGGCTGCTGTAACAAAATGGCACAAATGCAGTCCTAGAGGCCAGAAGTCTCGATTCAGGGCATTGCCAGTGAGGGCCCTGCTCTCTCTGAAGACTCTAGGGGAGGATCCTTCCTTGTCTCTCCACCTGCTGGTGGCTCCAGGCATTCCTTGGCTTGCAGCTGCATCACTCCAGTCCTGCCTCCACCTTCCCTCTGTGTCCGTTTCCTCTCTTACAAGGACACGGATTATTGTGGATTAGGACCCAGGCTACTCCAGCATGACCTCATGTCAACTTAACTATCTGCATCTACAGAGAAGCTATTTCCAAGTAAGATCATGTTCAAGGCACCAGGGGTTAACATATATCATTTTGGGGGCCACCATTCAACCCATAACAGCATAAGCCAAAAAAACCAAACCCATTGCCGTCGAGTCAATTCCAGGTCATAGCGACCCTACAGGACAGAGTGGAACTGCCCCATAGAGTTTCCAAGGAGCGGCTGTTGGATTTGAACTGCCGACCTTTTGGTTAGCAGACGAGCTCTTGACCGCTGCACCACCAGGGCTCCCCATAACAGCATACTATTCACTTTATCTCACAGAACATTGACGAAGTATGTACACAAGGGTCAAGGTTTCATAAAACTCATAATTTCACATGTTCATTGAGGACACTGATTTGTAGAACCAATTCCTCACTCGCTCTCGTCCTGCGTGTGTGGAGATGGAGAATGCAAAGACCACTCCCACAGTTTGGGGCCACTGCCCTGACTTTCGTAGTCCTACTCCCCATTGAGTTCACACCCTTAGTACAAACGTCAACACAATGAAAAAGGGCAGGTCACATCAGTGTTACTGTGGAAATAGTGTTGACCTTGTGACCCTCCTGAAAGGGCCCTGGGCACCCTCAGGGTCTTCAGAGCACGCGTGGAGAACTGCTGATTTAGGGGAAGCTACCTGTGTTTGACTGAATATATGTTATTGATGAGGGCCCATGAAATTACTTGTTAACTTACAGGGTTTTGTCATGTCAGAAATGCAAATTACTTATGTCCCATAGAAAAGATAACTACAAAGTTCAAGTTTTATTTCCCAGTAGGGGCATTAACCTGAGTCCCTGGTGGTGCAAATGGTTAGGGCACTCAGCTGCTAACCAAAAGGCTGGCCATTTGAGTCCACCCAGAGAAGCCTTGAAAGAAAGGACTGGTGATCTACTATCACAAAATCAGCCACCGGAATGTGTGGCTGATCGTCTCCATGAACAACTGCCTCCGTTGTCATGAGACCAGAAGAACTGGATGGTGCCCGCTACCGTTACTGAACATTTTGATTAAAGATTCTATAGAAGAATCCCGATCAAAAAGGGGGAAAGGCAGAACAGCATTTCAAATTCTCATGGATTCCAGACTTCCTGGAGTCATGGAGACTGGATGAACCCCTGAAACTATTGCCCTGAGATGATCTTTTAAACTTAAACCAAAACTATTCTCCAAAGTCTTCTTAAAACCAAACAATAGTTTAACTTAGCTAGTAAAAAATTTCTGCCTTGAGCGTTATGCTCTCTTAAGAACTATCTGTATAGGATCAAAGTGACACAGCAACTCAAAATGTAAGATAGGAACCTTAGGGGGCAGTAAGTTTATGTTAATGGGGGAGGAAAAACTCAGAGAAGGAGGGTGGGAATGGTTGCACAACTCGAAGAATGTAATCAGTGTCACTGAACTGTACATGTAGAAACTGCTGGTTATGTTTTGCAGTATATATTCTCAACAACAACAACAAAATAAATTTAAAAAATTTTTAAAAATCAGCCATTGAAAACCCTATGAGCAGCCTACTCTGACAAACACAGGGTTGCCGTGAATTGGAGTCAACTTGACAGCCACTGGATGAGTTAACTCACACGGTGGTAGCGGGCAATGTAGTGGCTGCTGTGACTGAACTGTCTCTATGTAAAGGTACTCCTGTCCATTTTATAAAGTAAGTCAACACCTCACGCTAATGGTTGTTCCTTTTGGACTTCAATTCACCAGAAGTTCCAATGTCAAGAGTGTTGACGTTTCCCATTGCAATTAGGAACCTACAACCCATTCCTGGGAACTTTGTATGACGGGAGCATGTGAGCCGAGCTTAGGAAGTGAGAAGCTTGCGTTAGGAAAAGCAGGCTTTCGGATCAAAGAGAACTTTGCTTTCTTCCTACGTTTGCACAGGTCTGACCTATTGCAGACTAATAAACGGTTCTTATCTCAGAAAAAGCAAAAGGCAACTGGTTTAAAGAAGGAGACCTTGAATGTGGCGCTAAGGAAACACCTCTTGCCCGTAAGCGTGGTGTCATGGATTGAACTGTGTCCCCCAAAAATATGTGTCAATTTGGCTAGGCCACGACTCCTAGTGTTGTGTGAGTGTCCACCATTTTGTCATCTGATGTGATTTTCCTGTGTGTTATAAATCCTGCCTCTATGATGTTAGTGAGATGGGGTTATCAGCAGTTATGTTAATGAGGCAGAAGTTAATCTATAAGATTAGATTGTGTCTTAAGTCAATCTCTTTTGAGATATAAAAGAGAGAAGTGAGCAAAGAGACAGGGGGACCTCATACCACTAAGAAACAAGAGCCAGGAGAAGAGTGCATCCTTTGGACCCGGGGTCTCTGTTCTGAGAAGCTCCTAGACCGGGGAAGATTGATGACAAGGACCTTCCTCCACAGCCGCAGACAGAGAAAGCCTTCCTCTGGAGCTGGCACCTTGAATTTGGACTTCTAGTCTACTATACTGTGAGAGAATAAGCTTCTGTTTGTTAAAGCCGTCCACTGGTGGCATTTCGGTTACAGCAGCACTAGATAACAAAGACTGGTGGTAACAATTTGGATCTGGCTGCAAACAGTTTGGAGTTTGCATTCATGCAGCCCTTTAGGAAAAGAGCAGGCAGCTAACTCTACTGGAAAGTTTAGGAACTTGTGTGCCCAAATCAGAGGCTGGCCCTGAGCACTGATCCTGCTGCTTTCAGCTTGAGGCATCCATGCTTGTAAATAATAAGTAATTATCTATGGTTATTAAATGTGGATCCACGGATTTAGTGCTAGGTTGTGTGCAAATCTAAAAGTGAGTAGCTTTGTGAGGTGGTAAAAGGTCTAAGTTCAAGATCTAGCCTTGCCCTTTGCTAGCTTTGGGTTGTCGAGCAAGTCACTGAGTCTGGAAGCTCATCTCCTAGGCTGTAATGACATGGGGTACATGTAATGGGGCATGATCACACCTGCCCTTTTGATCTCCACCATCTGTGGGCAGGCGCAAAGGAAGGAATGTGTGGACAAGCAGTCAGGAAACGCAAGGTATTACTATAAGATCATCGCAGCAATAGGCACCACTGTTTTCCTACACCAAAATCTACCAGCCAGCCTAGACACCCCCTCTCATGAACACCCACATTGAACAAGCCACAGAAACACTGTCAACTGTCTCTGAAATGTCCCGTGACTCTGTACTCCCCTCTCCACCCTCAGGACCCAAGTCTCAGTGTTCCTGCTACGTCTGGTGCAGAACAAAACACCCACACTTCATAGCATAAACGAACCACCATCTTAGGATGCCCACGGATTCTGTGCATTAGAAATTCAGGAGGGCACAGTGGAAGGCTCTTCTCTAACCATGGTCTTCAGGCCTCAGCTGGGAGGATGCAGCAGGTCAGACTGGCTCCAACGGCCAGCTCAGGAGCTGCTGGGGCTACAGGAAGCACTTCTGAGTGGGTCTCCTCACTCACGTGTGTGGCACCTGGGCTGGGGTGGCTGAAGGTGGGTCCCACTGAGACCACTGACCAGCTTCTGCATGTGGCCTCTCCATGTGGCTTGGGTTTCTCCCAGTGGGCAGCTGGATTCTGAAAGGAATCTTCCCAAGAAAGAGCCTCAAGCCAGTAGTTGCTCAAAGAGAATCGGATGGAAGCTGCAAGACCTTTGCTGGCCTAGCCTTGAAAGCTACCCAGCATCACTCCCATTCTGTTGCACTGGTAAAGTGGTCACAAGTTGGTCCAATTCAAGAGCAGGAGGCATAGACTCTACCCGTCAATGGGAGATACCCCAAACTCATTACTGTTGAGTCGATTCCGATTCATAGTGACCCTATAGGACAGAGCAGAACTGCCCCATAGGGTTTCCAAGGAGCAGCTGGTGGGTTTGAATTGCTGACCTTTTGGTTAGCAGCTGAGCTCTTAACCACTACACCACCAGGGCTCCCAATGGGAGAAGGATCAAGTAGTTTGGGGCCATATTGTAAAGCTTTCACCAATGCTTGCCTTGGTTACAAATCAAGCCTCTTGATTGGTCTATCTCTCCTCCAGTCCATCACACTTCTACCAGAATGGTAACTGTAAATATAACCCCATTACCTCCCTTCCTACAGTCACCAAACATTTCCCATCACTTACTGAGTACACTTCAGACAGCCCAGCGGGGCTACTCATGATCTGACCACTGTCCCTTCCTAGTCCCTGATGTGAGCTCTGCTCTCAGCCACAGAGACACGCTGTGAGAGTGCTCTGCTCACACGATCATCTTTGGGTACTCTCCATTCCCTCTGCCTCCAACATCTCATTCTACTTGGTTCCCCAGTCAACACCCATGGAAGCCGCAGTCAAGAAACCAAACAACACATTGCATTGGGCAAATCTGCAGCAAAAGACCTCTTTAAAGTGTTGAAAAGCAAAGATGTCACTTTGAGGACTAAGGTGCACCTGACCCAAGCCATGGTATTTTTAATCGCCTCCTATGCATTCGAAAGCTGGACAATGAATAAGGAAGACGGAAGAATTGATGCCTTTGCATTGTGGCATTGGAGAAAAATATTGACTATACCATGGGCTGCCAGAAGAATGAACAAATCTGTCTTGGAAGAAGTACAGCCAGAATGCTCCTTAGAAGTGAGGATGTTGAGACTTCATCTCAATAACTTTGGACATGTTATCAGGAGGTACCAGTGCCTGGAGAAGGACATCATGTTTGGTAAAACAGAAGGTCAGTGAAAAAGAGGAAGGCCCTCAAAGAGATGGATTGACACAGTGGCTGCAACAATGGGCTCAGACATAGCAATGATGGTGAGGATGGCGCAGGACTGGGCAGTATTTCATTCTGTTGCACACAGGGTTGCTATGAGTCCGAACCAACTCAACGGCACCTAACAACAACTGCTTAGAACATGCTTCCTTGTGTTGACCACTTAAACTCCCCCACGTCCGTCAGAATTCAGCTCAAAAGCTACCTACTCTGTGAAGCCTTCTAGGCCTTGAAGGCAACGCGGCCATTTCTTTTTCTGTATTCACGTAGCACTTAATCCATACCTCTGCTATAACATTTACCACAGGAGTCTCTGGGTGGCACAAATGGTTAAGCACTTGACTGCTAGCTGAAAGGTCGGCAGTTTGAACCCACCCAGAGGCCCTCGGAAGACAAGTCTGGGGATCTGCTTCTGAAAGGTCACAATCTTGAAAGTCCTATGGAGCAGTTCTACTCTGCACTCACAGGGTCGCCATGACTTAGAATCAACTTGACAACACCACCACAATGATTTATTATTTATAAACAATTTTTAAGTTTTTGTGTCTTAGTAGATTATGGACCCAGTAACGAGGAAGAGACCATTCTTTTTGACTGCAGTGTAACAGTGTTTAGAAAATGTTTTTCTTTTCAATTAGCATAAATATTAATATTATATATATATCCTGTGTGTATGTATGTGCGTATGTATGTGTGCGTACATGTGTATTTTTTTTTCTCATAGGCTATATTTTGCAAAACAAACTGGATGACAAATAGAAAATCCCATCTGAATTTTTCACCCTGACTCACTTTTCAGCATTCCTTTCTATTCTGGCTTTCTTATAGACTCCTGACTGGCTCTGAGGCTGTTCACCTTGACCAACAAACACAACAGGGAAAATTGAGTTCTCTGCGCTTGATGTTTGTGTCAATGTTATGTAATTTGAAGTAATTCAAAGCTGAATGCCTCAGCTTATAATTAAGGTTTTCAAGCTTACATAGGCTGCTCTTTCAAAGAGAACTACTTCTTAGACTGAGGAGCTGAAATGGTCAGAAGCATTTGATTGCTGTCAAAAACACTGTGTGTGTGTGTGTGTGTGTGTGTGTGTGTGTGTGTGAGTGTGTGTGTATACCTCTCATGAAGATTGATGTAACTCCCAAGCTAAATTATATGACAGTAGCTTTTTGAAATTCAACTAAAAATACAGGAGAAAAACATATTAGAAAAAGGATACATTCTGTTTAGTGATTAACTTCTCCATAGTTAATTTCATTGGATAAAATGAAAATAGTCTACAGCAAGACTGTACTTATTCATGAGCCAGTTATGGGAGAACATTCTGAGGAAATGATGGACTCTTTTCATCTTCGATTCAGTATTCAAAGTTTTGGTCAAGTACCATTTGTAGGGCTGTTGACCATTGTATTATTCCATAATGTGCTATTCTATATAGTAAGTATTCAACATATGAGGCTGATCCAACAGATACTGCTTCACACGCTCTTCCTGTTGTAAATTTGAGGAAGTTGCTGGATTTCACTGGAACCTTGAAAACATTTTCAGTATTACTCTACTTGTTTTAGTTTCTTCTAGGCCAAATTCCAGTTATTAACCATTTGTAGAGAGATAAGAAATGACTCCATCAGACAGCTAGAACGTAGACGTACGTGATTCATAATGGAGATTACCACACGTAAGAGGTTATACTAGAGGCGCTCTCATCGGGATTGGTTCGTCGACGAAACTGACGTAAACACACGTGTTTATACAGAACGCATCTGTATAGAGAAAAAAGGCTACACAAATACCCTACGATTTTTTTCTTTTACCTATTTTATTTTCAAATGTTTTCTAATGAACTCATACTACTTTCTAAAAAAGAGATGTATTATTTTCAAAAAATCAGTATCTTAAAATGTGAAACTAGATCTTCCGGTTATTATCTTCTGGATGTCAATCCAATAATATTCACACTTAGCTGTTCCAAGACTTGTTGGCTGACTGAGAATCAGTCATAGAATTCTGACCAAAAATACGACAAAAGTATGTGTAGAGAAATGTTAAATCAAGCCCCAAAGTTACAATCTTTTGAGGTGATGAAATGGCTCATACTTTATCAGAATAATGCTTGAATTAACTCTGAACTTAGTTTCTATGTCATGACATTTGCCACATGAAAACTACTATAAAACATACATATTAAACACAAGCAGTTAGCAAAATGAAAAAGTGTAAGTTTACTATTTCACTTGCTACAGTATTTTCACTTAATAAAGCAATGTTTTAAAAGAAAAACAAAATCTTATGTAGAGATTGAAAGAGACAGCCTCTTTCAACTCCCTTCGCTGTTTGTACAGATATTAATCTCCATATTTTCAAATATGCTTATACTTACATTTCTTTATATACCAATTGAAGAGGTCATCTGTGGACTTCCAATAAAGGAAGATGAGGATTTAATGGCCTATATCAGCATCTCCCCCAAATTAGCCTCTTTCCTTCCATGCGATGGGTTAAAATAGTATTCCTTATTTACCTTATATGACAACGTAATTCTTCCTGCCAAGGCAAGTTGTAGACTATGACTACATTTCCCCTCTAGTACAACTTTGCTTTTCCTGGAGTTAATATTTTTCACATTTCTTAGTCTTCTATCATTTCTTCATAGACTTTCCAAAAGAATTGCGTATTAAAACAAAAAAAAACCAAAATACTATCTTCCAAAAGGTCGAATATAGCAGCTAGTTATTATTGTTTCAGGCCTTCTCCTGGAGAATCCTGTCATTCTGGTCCAGTCTAACCAGGCTTCGCCTTAATCCTGCTGAGTACAGACATGTTTCTTAGACTCCCCTTTACCTCTCACCTTTGTCTCCTTCCTTTCTTGGTTTCCTGCCGAAAAACAAAACCCATCCTCGGTAACTGTCTGAAACAGACGCATGGAAAATAAATGTTGAGTCCTTACGTATCTGAAAATGTTGATGTATTTTCTTTTTTTCTTTTGGATGAAGAAATCTAGATTTGAAATAAATTTCCGTCCAGATTTCAAATGGATTGTCCATTATCTTTTAGCTTCCAGTGTTGCTGCTGCAAAGTCCTATGTCGTTCTGAGTCCTGATCCTTTGTATGAGGCCAGATATTCTTCTCTCTGACATCTTTTAAGAGATTCTCTTCATCCATAGCAATCTGAGATTTCTTGGTGTGGTTTTATTTAAAATTCACTGTGCTGGACACTTGGTCCTTTTTGGTCTCTAAACGCATGACTTTCAGTTCTGGAAGATTCCTCGTGTGTTTCTTTGATAATTTCCTGCCGGTGGTCATGGTTTTCTCCGTGCTCTCTTTCTGGAAACTCTTTCTTATCTGAGCTGGACCCTTCTCGGATTGATCCTCCAAAGCTGATCTCTATTCTCCTCTGTTTTTTGTCCCTTTGTCTTTTTTTCCAACTTTTTGTTTTATTTAAGTTCATCATCCAACTGCTCTACTGAAATTTGATTTCCATGCTCTTCTTATTCATATACACATACATATACAGGGCATTAACTAATATATTAAGGTCCCTGGGTGGCGCAGAGGGTTTGCACTTGACTGGTAACTGAACCCACCCAGCGGCACCGCGGAAGAAAAGGCCTGGTGGTCTGCTTCCATAAAGATTACAGCCAAGAAAACCCTATGAAGCGGCTTTACTCCGTAACATGGGGGTTGCCATGAGTTGGAATTGACTCATAGCACAAAACAACAGCTAATGTTTTGACTGATGTGTAAACTACATACAGTGAGATGCACAGGTCATAGATGCAGTTTGCTGAGTTTTGCCAAATGTATACATCTAGGTAATCTTCCCCCCGTCAAGATACAGAACACTTACGTTAACCCAGAAAATTCCCTTATGCTGTTTTTCAGCCAATCTTTCCCCCCTCACAGGAATCAATGTCCTGGTTTCTAACAGATTAGTTTTGCCGGCAATTGAGCTTCACCTAAATGGAATCAAGAGTATGTACTCTTTTGTGTCTGGCTTCTTTTGCTCAGCAGAATGTTTCTGAAATTCATCCATGTTGTTGCATGTGTCAGCAGCTCATTTCCTTTTATTAATAAGTAGCATTCCATTCTACGAATACCAAGGCAGTGGTAGAATTCTCGCCTTCCATATGGGAGACCCGGGTTCAATTCCACGCAATGTACCTCATGCACAGCCACCACCGATCTGTCAGTGGAGGCTTGGGCGTTGCTACGAGACTGAACGGAGCTTCTAGACTAAGACAGACTATGAAGAAAGGCCTGGCAATCTACTTCCAAAAATGAGCCAGTGGAAACTCAATGGATTACAGTGATCCAGTCCTGTTGTGCATGGGGTCGCCATGAGTCTGGCACTGACTTGACAGCAGCTAACAACAACAACAGTATTCCATTACATGACTACACATTGTTTATTCTCCTATTAATAAACATCTGGATTGTTCCAGGCTGGAGTATTATGAATAAAGCTGCTATGTACACCCATGTAGAAGTCTTTTTGTGGACATGTTTCCATTTCTCTCAGGTAAATAGTCAAGAGTGGAATTGCTGGGTCAGAGAACATTTGTATGTTTACCTTTATAAAGAAACTGAAAAATAGTTCTCCAAAGTGATTGGACCATTTTACACTCCAACCAGCATGCGTGAGACATCCTGTTGTTCCACATCTCCAACATTTGGTGTTGTTAGACTTTTTGATTTCAGCCATTTTAGTGAGCGGTGAACGATTTCTCAGTGTAGTTTTACTTCGTATTCCCCTGGTGACTGATGATGCTCAGCAACTGTCCATCTGCTTCCTGGCCATTTGCATATTTTCTTTTGTGAAGTGTCCAAGTCTTTTGTCCATTTTTTCTTCAGTTGCCTTTTTATTATTGAGTTGTAGGTGTTCCTTAAATGTTATGGATACAAGTTCTTGGTCAGATATCAGTTTGGTGCATGTTTTCCTACATTTTAAATTTCCTTAATGATGAAGAGAAATTTTAATTTTGATAAAGCCCTATTTATCACCTTTTTCTTTTATGGTTAGTGCTTTCTATGCTTTATCCAAGGCATCTCTGCCTACCACAATGTTGTGTACGTATGTTTCTATGTTTTCTTTAACATGCTTTGTAATTCTGGGTCTATTTCTATTAACTGTTTTTTCTCTGGTAATGGTTCACATTTTTCTGCTTCTTTTATTTAGTTAACTTTTTTTATTTTATGCCGGATGTTGTAAATGCTACACTGTGGAGAGAATGGATTTTGTTGTCTCTCTTTTTTTAAAGAGTGTTGAGTGTTTTCTTTCTTTCTGGTGAGCAATTAGCTTACTGGCAGCCTAGCTTGATCTTGTCAAGGCTTGGTTTTAGGCTTTGAAAGGGTAAGTGTGGAGCAGCCTTTACTCCAGGGCGGCAGTAAACCTACCTCTAAGGGGTGGTCACACACACGTGTGTGCACACACACACACCACACACCTCCGCATCACACCCTCCACACACACCACACACACATACACACCTCCACATCACACCCTCCACACACACCACACACACATACACACCTCCACATCACACCCTCCACACACACCACACACACATACACACCTCCACATCACACCCTCCACACACACCACACACACATACACACCTCCACATCACACCCTCCACACACACCACACACACATACACACCTCCACATCACACCCTCCACACACACCACACACACATACACACCTCCACATCACACCCTCCACACACACCACACACACATACACACCTCCACATCACACCCTCCACACACACCACACACACATACACACCTCCACATCACACCCTCCACACACACCACACACACATACACACCTCCACATCACACCCTCCACACACACCACACACACATACACACCTCCACATCACACCCTCCACACACACCACACACACACACACCCCTCCACATCACACCCTCCACACACACACACACACCACACACACCCTATATAAGGAGGATCTTCTTGGCCTGTCTTCTGTATTTGTCACATACTCATCTTTTCAATCTTGTATTCGTTTTCCATTGCTGCTATAATACATTATCACCAAGTTAGTGGCTTAAATGTGGCAATCCTACTCTATCCTATAGGGTCGCTATGAGTCAGAATCGACTCAATGGCAATGAGTTTACTGGCTTAAAACTAAACAGATTTATTATTTTACAGTTCTGTAAGTTAGAAATTCAACACGGGTCTCACTGGACTAAAGTCAAGGTATCCACAGGGCTGCGCTCCTTCCTGGAGGTTCTAGGGTGAATCCACTGCCTTGCACTTCCAGCTTCTACAGGCAGTCCACATTCCTTGGCTTGTGGACCCTTCTCCATCCGCAAAGCTAGCACTGTTGCCTCTCTCTGACCATTCTTTTGTAGTCACATCTTTGACCACAGCTGGGAGAGGTTTTCTGCTTCTAAGGACCCGTGTGATTGAATCGGGCACATCAAGATGATCCAGGATAATCTCCCCATCTTGAGATCTTTAACTTAATCAAACCTGCAAAGTCACTTTTGCCTTGTAAGATGACATATTCACAGGTTCCGTTGACTGGGATGCGGACATCTTTGAGGGGCCATTATTGTGTCTGCCATACATCTCTCTTAGTATCTTATTTTTTCATTTTTTTCTCTTAATACTTTATCAGTTATTTTTTTTTATCTTGTGTTCCTTCTGATTTTCTCTTAGTTTCTGAAAAAAAATTTGTTTTTAAATCCTTCCTGAGTTCTGCAATGTCATTTCTGAGTTTTTCTAAATCTGCCATGTGTTGCTCTTTCATATCTTATGTCATTTTAGATGCCTCTTAGCTTATTTTAAAATATTATATTTTTCACCTGTTTTGGAGGCATGACTTTCTGGCATGATCTGTTGTCTGTAGGGCTGTTTCTTATCTTCTTTTTTGCTTATAATGACTTTGTATGAGAGCTGCCCTTATCCTTTTCTGCGGCTCATCTTTACGTAAAACAAGCTCTCTTGAAATTTTAGAAGGGAAGACCCATTTAGGGTAGTTTTTTTATTTTCGTGGCTCTGCTCCCTCTTCTGTTTTTTTTGTGGAGTCTTAAGAAATGTTGTGGTTGTTGTTGGGTGCTGTCAAGCTGATTCTGAGTCCTAGTGACCCTACGTGCACCAGAACGAAACACTGCCACGTCCTGTGCCATCCTCACAATCGTGGCTGTGTTCAAGCCCATTGTTCCAGCCACTGTGTCAACCCCTCTCATTGAGGGTCTTCCTCTCTTTCATTGACCTTCTACCTTACCAAGAATGATGTCCTTCTCCAGGGACTGGTCCCTCTTGATAACATGTCCAAAGTACTTGAGAAGAAGTCTCGCCATCCTCCCTTCTAAGGAGCATTCTGGCTGTACTTCCAAGACAGATTTGTTCCTTCTTTTGGCAGATCATGGTATAGTCAATATTCTTGACCAACACCGCAATTCAAAGGCATCAATTCTTCTGTCTTCCTTATTCATTATCCAGCTTTTGCATGCATATGAGGTGACTGAAAACACCATGGCTTGGGTCAGGTACACCTTAGTCTTTAAAGTGACATCTTTATTTTTGAACACTTTAAAGAGGTCTTTCGCAGCTGATTTGCCCAATGCAATACGTCGTTTGATTTCTTGACTGCCGCTTCCACAGGTGTTGATTGTGGATCCAAGTAAAATGAAATCTTTGACAACTTGACAATGTCAGTATTTTCTCTGTTTATCATGATGTTTCTTAAGAAATATTCCTACTTTATTTCTCAGCTCTACTGGCTCTTGTCTTCTCCCCCACTTTTATTTGGACCTTTTTATTTCCTTTGTATTTTTCCAGTCTTGCTCAACAGGGATTCTGTTCCCAGCAGTTTCTCCATGGTAGCGAGCCTTGCTCTGGGAGGGAGCTCTGGCTGCTGAGTTTGGAGCATTCATGAGGCCCAGACTGCTCCAGCCCTTTCAGACCTTATCACACACCCTGCACTCACACTTAGTTGAGTGTGCAAATCCTTTGCAGTTTATACTTTATTCTCAAATTGACTTGCTGAGCTTTTGAGCGGATGCCTCTTGTTTAAACTGGAGTCCTCGGGCCCTTCAGTCCTCTCATTGATTCCCTCCACTCCTTCCTTAACAGATGCTGATTTTGGAGTTTACAGGGTTACCTTATAGAATTTCTGTGGATGGTGTCCATGTTTCATTTTTCTATCCTAGTTGCTTTGTGTGTTTTCATGGAAGGAACTGGGAAGATACAGAGCTCTGTCCGCACATGGGAAAGTTTCCTCAGATGTCTGTTGATATTTTACTAGCAAACCAAATGTTCTATGATCAAATCCAAATGTTCCTCTCCAGGAGAAAGGATAATTAAGTTGGGGCATATCCATTTGACTGAATCATATGCAACAGTAAGAACGCACAAACTATAGCTATACACAGCGCATGGGTACAGCTTAGAAACACAAGGTTGAGAGAAAAAAGCAAGTCCAGAAGAGCACGTACACCATGATATAACTTGTATAAAGCTCAAAAATACGGCGTAGGTATATAAACGCATGTGACAAAACTATATAAAGGAAAAAAAGGGAGGGAATAATAAACCCAAAATACAGAATAGTGGCTGTCTTGATGGGGAAACAGGGGGATGGGATACAAGGGGAGGCCACAGGTAGTTGGTAGGTAATGACAATGATCTTGTTTTTGGGGTGAGGGGTAGGCTCACAAGAGTTCATTATTTTTATTATGCTTTATAGCTTACATACATGTTATACATTTTTGTATGGTATCAAATATTATACTAAAAAGATAATAAGGTCACCATGAAAAAAACCGTGGCTGCCAAGTCAATTCCGGCTCATAGTGACCCTATAGGACAGAGTAGAACTGCCCCATAGGGTTTCCAAGGGCGGCTGGTGGATTCGAGCTGTCAACCTTTGGGTTAGCAGCTGAGATCTTAACCACTGAGCCACCAGGGCTCCAAGGTCAGAGACAATTTGATGGCACCTAAGAACAACAACAATAACTCCCAGTCAGTTGACCAGGCGAGAAAGAGGAGATGTATAAGGAGGTGGAGGGAATTTAACCTGGACCAAAAACTTACTAAAATTGGTCCACAGAGTTGATTACTTGCGCTTACGTAACCCCAGTCATAATCAGGGCATGGTGCTAGAGCACAGTTTCTCCACCTGGGCACTGCTGACATTGTTGCTGTTGTTGCTGGGTGCTGTGGAGTCATTTCGGGCTCATAGTGACCCTACATACAAAAGAACGTAACACTGCGCAGTCCTGCACCATCCTCACAATCATTACACTTGAGCCCACTGTTGCAGCCACTGTGTCAATCCATCTTGTTGAGGGTCTTCCTCTTTTTCACTGACCCTCCACTTTACCAAGCATGCTGTCCTTCTCCAGGGACTGGTCCCTTTTGATAACATGTCCAAAGTATGTCAGATGAAGTTTCACCATCCTAGCTTCCAAGGAGCATTCTGGTTATACTTCTTCCAAGACAAATTTGTTTGTTCTTCTGGTAGTCCATGGTATATTCAATATTCTCTGCTGACATCACAATTCAAAGGCATTAATTCTTCTTCAGTCTTCCTTATTCATTGTCCAGCTTTCACATGCATATGGGTGACTGAAAACACCATGGTTTAGGTCAGGCGCACCATAGTCCTTAAAGTGACATCTTTGCTTTTCAACGCTTTAAAGAGGTCTTTTGCAGCAGATTTGCCCAATGCAATGCGTCTTTTGATTTCTTGACCATTGCTTCCGTGGATGTTTTTTGTGGATCTAAGTAAAATGAAATTTTTGACAACTTGAATTTTTTCTCCATTTATCATGATGCTGCTTATTGGTCCAGTTGTGAGGATTTTTGTTTTCTTTATGTTGAAGTGTAATCCATACTGAAGGCTGTAGTCTTTGGTTTTCATCAGTAAGTGCTTCTAGTCTTCTTTACTTTCAGCAAGCAAGGTTGTGTCATCTGCATATCACAGGTTATTAATGAATCTTCCTCCAATCCTGATACCACGTTCTTCCTCATGTAATCCAGCTTCACGGAGTATCTGCTCAGCATACAGACTGAATAAGTATGGTGAAAAGATACAACCCTGATGCACACCTTTCCTGACTTTAAACCACATAGTATCTCCTTGTTCTGTTTGAAGGACTACCTCTTGGTCTAAGTACAGGTTCCACATGAGCACTATTAAGTGTTCTGGAATTCCCACTCTTTGCAATGTTATCCGTAATTTGTTATGAACCACACAGTCGAACACCTTTGCACGGTCAATAAAACACAGGTAAACATCTTTCTTGTTCTCTGCTTTCAGCCAGGATCCATCTGACATGAGCAATGATATCCCTCGCTCCACGCCCTCTTCTGAATCCGGCCTGAATTTTTAACAGTTCCCTGTGAATGTTCTGCTGCAACTGCTTTTGAATGATCTTCAGCAAAATTTTACTTGTGTGTGATATTAATGATAGGGATAATTTCTGCATTCTGGTGGATCACCTTTCTTTGGAATGGGCACAAATATGGATCTCTTCCAGCTGGTTGGCCAGGTAGTTGTCTTCCAGATTTCTTGGCATAGATGAGTGAGCACTTCCAGCACTGCATTCGTTTACTGAAACATCTCAGTTGATACTCTGTCAATTCCTGGAGCCTTGTTTATCGCCCATGCTTTCGGTGCAGCTTGGACTTCTTCCTTCAGAACCACCGGTTCTTGACCACATGCCACCTCCTGAAATGGTTCAACATCGACCAATTCTTTTTGGTACAGTGACTCTGTGTATTACTTCTATCTTCTTTTGACGCTTCCTGCATCGTTCAGTATTTTGCCCACAGAATCTCTCAATATTGCAACTCGAGGCTTGAATGTTTTCTTCAGTCCTTTCAGCTTGAGAAATGCCGAGCACGTTTTTCCCTTTAGATTTTCTATCTCCAGGTCTTGGCACATGTCGTTACAATACTTTGTCCTCTCGAGCTGCTCTTTTACACTTGGGGCTGGTAATTCTTTGTTGTGGCGGCCGTTCTTGGCATCGTGGGATGTTCAGCAGCATCCCAGGCCTCTGCCTACTAGATGGAAGTAACACTTACTCCGCCTCCCTCACCGCAAACATCCACTGATGGAGCAAAGTCAACCCGACTGAGGACCATAGCTCTAGAATCAGTGGTACAGAAAACTCAAAACAGAAAAACAAGGGATTGATATATGGGCATATATACATTATATGAAAGAAATTTTAAAAGACTAAAGTTTTCTTTGGCGGGTCAGCAAAAAACAGGAAGACCCTCAAGGAGATTGACTGACACAGTGGTTACAACAATGGGCTCAAGCATAACAACGATTGTGAGGATGGCGCAGGACCGGGCAGTGTTTCGTTCTGTTGCACATCGGGTCGCTATGAGTCGGAACCGACTCAATGGTACCTGACAACAGCAACAAAAGTTTTCTTCAATGAGTATATCCCAATCTTTCTGTGTTGTGTGTGTTTATCTTGTGCATTTTTTAGATTCAATACTTAAGTAAATCAGTCCATTTTTCTATTTTACCCGGGTTTTAGAGAATTAATTCATACCCATTTTTTGGAATTTAAACAGTATTGGCATCTAATGACTTTAATTATCTCAGTCTTGACATATTGGCCAATTTCTGAGCTTGAATGTCAAAGATATTTAAGTAATGGGTTAAAATAGTGGGTCGAAATAGTGGGTTAAGACCAATTCAAAGTAATTAAAAAAAGATTCCAATTCTTCCAAGATGAGCTGTACACAGCCTTTAAAACGCCGAGGATTTGTATTTCCAGGGTTTACCATATACTGCCATGGTGTTGCAATTTTCCACAGAATGCACTTAGCAACATGGTCATTAGATTTATAGAAAGGTCTAGTCAGCGTAAAGCTTAACAACAAATAAATAAATAGACGTTGTCTTTCCACGGCTTAAGTGAACCATATTCTGCCACAGTGCTTTTGTACCAATCAACTGTGCACAGAAAGGCTCTTGGCAACGAGATACTTCAATTTACAAAGAGGCCCAGCAGGCGTAAAGCATGATAAAGAAAAATAAAACAAAAACCCCAGAGACGTAGCAGACAGACTAGAGGAAAACTGCTTTCCTACTGTTCTCAGCTGTGAGGAACGCCTAGTTAAAAGGATGAATTAAATGGAGAATCCACTAACCCACAGCGTTCACTGCTCCACTTGGCGTTACTTTGTCTCAGCAGCGAATGAAGAACAAGGAAGAAGCCACCTTCTATTGGTTGGCCTGGTGCACACTGCCCCCTGGTGGCTTCCGTCAGCCAAGCGGCTTCAGCTTTGAATCTGTCTTCGGGGAGAGTCAGCTTTCCTACCCCTGTGAGTCTTGAATTCCATACTTCCTTCATTTAATTAATTTTTTCTACTCTATTTGGTTTATTTAAACTATATTCTACAAATAGTGGGAGGATGCACAATACAGTGAACCGAATGGATTTGGGTGTTTAATCTCAGCTGTATCTATGTGACCGTAGGCAACCTACCAAGCTTTTGTGAGCATTAGTTGTCACATTACAGCTGTAATGTGGAGTTAAAGAAAGAAAAATCAACTAGCTCAGAGCATCACAGAAAAATTTAAAGGAGGCTTTATATGCAAACCACTAATACTAGTATTTTTATCATACTTTCTGTTTAAGACGTTAAACACCATCTAGCAACTTTCACACAAAGTCACACTCATACACATACAGATTCTTACCCCCATTTTAGGAATGGAAAAACCGAAGCACAGACGTGTTAAGTCACTTGCTAAGGTCAACATAACTGGAAAAAGGATTTGAGCCTGTGCAAAGGGGCCCTGTGTACCTATCCATTGTCCAGTGTGAAAGCTGGACAATGAAGAAGGAAGATGGAGAAGAATTGATGCCTTTAAATTATGGTGTTGGCGAAGAATATTGAATATACCATGGACTGCCAGAAGAATGGACAAATAAATCTGTCTTGGAAGAAGCACAACCAGAATGATCCTTAGAAGCAAGGATGGCGAGACTTCCTCTCACATACTTTGGACATGTTATCAGGAAGGACCAGTCCCTGGAGAAGGACATCATGCTTGGTAAAGTAGAGGGTCAGTGAAAAAGAGGAAGACCCTCAACAAGATGGACTGACACAGTGGCTGCAACAATGGGCTCAAACATAGTAACGACTGTGAGGATGGTGCAGGACCAGGCAGTGTTTCATTCTGTTGCACATAGGGTCACTACGAGTCGGAACCCACTCGACCGCACCTAACAACACCACAGAAGGTTAATATTAATGAAGAGCCTAATGACTCCCCCTACACACACAGACTTCTAAGGATGATAATGCAGTCCAAATTACGGTGAAATCTTGTTTACTTAACCTAACAGCACCTATATGTGAAATTACTGTATCTCGAAAACAACTGAGTACAGGCTAAAAGACCATCTCTGTGATTCAGTATACGTTTTTAGTTTTTAATATTAAAGAAACAGGGACTTTCTATTCCAAGGATATACAAGTGGTAAGTCAGAAGGCATTTATCCTATTATGTGGTCCTGGATTTCTTCTTGAAAGATTCCATTTATTTAAAGACTCTAAGTTACTGTAAGGAATCTCTGGGTGGTGCAAACTGGTAACGCGCTCGGCTGCTCACCAAAAGGTTGGAGGTTTGAGTCCACCCAGAGGTGCCTCAAAGGACCTGGTGATCTACTTCTGAAAAATCAGCCAGCGAAAACCCTATGGAGCACAGTTCTACACTGACACATATGGGGTTGCCATTAGTCAGAGATGACTGGATGGCAACTAGGTTGTTACTGTAACACATTCATCTCAGTCAAATCCATCATCCTCGCTCCATCTTTACTTCTCCAACTTTAGTTCAGGCCCTTCTAAACTCTTCCCTGGACTGTGGGAACAATTTCCTTGTCTTCTGTGTCACCATATCCTATCTACCCACACACACTCCCACCCCCCCTGCTTTTGGAGTGCTCTTTCTAACATCCAAGTGAGCTGGTGCTATCTTCCTTCTTAAAGTTATTTTAATACACTATTTACTACCTTCAGGAGTTCCTGGTAGCACAAATAGTTAGGCGCTGGACTACTAACCGAAAGGTAGGTTGTTCAAACCCACCAGAGGCTTGGCAATCTGCTTCCGAAAGGTCACAGCCTTGAAAACCCTGTGGAGTGGTTCCACTCTGCACACGTGGGGTTGCTATGGTCAGAACTGACCCCACAGCAACTAACAACAACATTTACTACCTTCAGGATAAAAATCTGATTCATTATATTGGTAGATAAAGTCCTTCATGATCAGGTCACTTTACTGTCCCCAGCCTCACAAAGCACTTGCCCATCCTCTGCAGCGGGCAAATTCCCTTAGCCTCTTGGTCTTTGTATTCTTATAGGCTCGGTTCCTCTGCACAGAATGCCCTTTCTCTCTCCATCATCAGGAAACCTAGCATAATAGGTGTTTGTGTCTCACACTGTCACCTCCTTTGTGAAGCTATCTGTTATGGACTGAATTGTTTCCTCACCAAAAGAAATATTAAAGTCCTAATCCCTGGTACCTGTGAACGTGACCTTGTGGAAACAGGGTCTCTGAAAGTGTTACCAGTTCACACGAGGTCACACTGGAGTAGCGTGGGTCCTAACCCCATCTGAGTGGCATCCTTATAAAAGCGAGGAGACACAGAGAGCCAGACAGAGGGAAGATGGCCGCATGATGACAGAAGCAGAGACCGGGGTCATGCAGCTCCAAGCCAAGGACCACCTGGGAGAGCCTTCAGAGGGAGCATGGTCCTGATTTTGGACTCCTCGCCTCCAGAGCTGAGACAATAAATGTCTTCCGTATAAGCCACCTACTCAGCGGTATTTTGTTACAGCAGCCCTCGAAGACTAAGACGCCCTCCCTTGTTCCGTCTTTCACCCTCTCAGAGAAGCTCATTCTGAGACCTCCCTTCTGTTGGATGAGTTCGTTGTTTGTCTGAACCTGGGACTGTTGAGCTCCTTAATCCTTGGAACTAGGTCTTGTCTCTGACTCCTCACCACCTAATTTCGAGCCTAGAACACAGTATGCATTCAAAACAAAGTGCTGAATAAATGGATTCCAAACCTAGATATTCAGCTAACACCTCCAACTCTTCACACCTCCGATTAATGCATCAGTTCCTGCACCTACCCCAGTTCCTTCTGATTTCTTTTTCTGATACTGACATTGTTCTCCTTCCCGGTAGGTCAAGCCTCCCAGCCTCCTGACACGTCTTCTCCCCTGCCTAAGGCATTTTTATTTCTCTCTTTGTCCTCCCTTGATTGTTGATATTTGCTGTTTGGCGCCATCTAGTCGGCTCCGACTCCTGGGGGTCTTACGTTCAGGCGTGTCTCGTTTTAGTGAGCTTCACTTTACTGCACTTAGCAGATACTGCATTTTTTACAAATTGAAGATTTGTGCAACCCTGTGCCCAGCAAGTCTATCGGTGCCATGTTTCCAACAGCGTGTGCTCACTTCGTGTCTCTGTGTCTCATTTTGGTAATTTTCGCAGTATTTCAAACTTTTTCATTATTATTATATCTGTTACGGTGATCTGTGATCAGTGATCTTTGATGTTACTATTGAAATTGTTTTGGGGTGCCACGGACCGCACGCATATAAGACGGAGAACTTAATCGATAAATGTTGTGTGTGTCCGGACCGCTTCACCAACTGGCCGTTCCCCAGTCTCCCTCCCTCTTCTTGGTCTCCCTATTCCCTGAGACACGGCAATATTGATTTAGGCCAGTTAATAACCCCACAACGGCCTCTAGGTGTCCAAGTGAAAGGAAAGGAAGAATCGCACGTCTCTCACATTAAATCAAAGCCAGAAACGCTTAAGCTTGGTGAGGAAAGCATGTCGAAAGCCGAGACAGGCCTAAAACTAGGCCTCTCGGGCCAGTTAGCCAAGTTGCGAACGCAAAGGAAGAGTTCTTGAAGGAAATATAAAGTGCTCCTTCAGCAAACACAGGAATGATAAGAAAGCAAAACAGCCTTATTGCTGAGATGGAAGAAGTTTTAGTGGTCTTAACAGAAGATCAAGCCAGCCACAACATTCCCTGAAGCCAAAGACTAACACAGAGCAAGATCCCCACTCTCTTCAACTCTGTGAAGGCTGAGAGAGGTGAGGAAGCTACAGAAGTAAAGTTTGAGGCTAGCAGAAGTTGGTTCATGAGGTGTAAGGAAAGAAGCCGTCTCCATAACATAAAAGTGCAAGGTGAAGCAGCAAGTGCTGACGCAGAAGCTGCAGCAAGTTATCCAGGAGATCGAGCTGAGATAATTGATGAAGGGGGCTACACTACACAACAGATTTTCAGTGTATGAAACAGCCTTACATTGGAAGAAGATGCCATCTAGGACTTCCCTAGCTAGAGAGAAGTCAACGCCGGGCTTCAAAGCTTCAAAGGACAGGCTGACTCTGTTGTTAAGGGCTAATGCAGCTGGTGACTTGAAGATGAAGCCAATGCTCATTTACCATTCTGAAAATCCTAGGGCCTTAAGAATTATGCTAAATCTACTCCTCCTGTGCTCTATAAACGGAACAGCAAAGCGTGGATGACAGCACATTTGTTTACAACATGGTTTACTGACAGCACATTTGTTTACAACATGGTTTACCGAATATTTTAAGCCTACTGTTGAGACCTACTGCTCAGAAAAAAAGATTCCTTTCAAAATATGACTGCTCATTGACAATGCACCTGGTCACCCAAGAGCCCTGATGGGGATGTACAAGGAGATTAACGTTGCTTTCATGCCTGCTAACGCAACATCCATTCTGCAGCCTATGGATCAAGGAGTAATTTCAACTTTCAAGTCTTATTATTTAAGAAATACATATAAGGCTATAGCTGCCACAGATAGTGATTCCTTTGATGGGCCTGGGCAAAATAAATTGAAAACATTCTGGGAAGGATTCACCATTCTAGATGCCATTAAGAACATTTGTGATTCATGGGAGTAGGTCAAAATATCAACATTAACAGGAGTTTGGAAGAAGTTGATTCCAACCCTCTTGGAGGACTTTGTGGGGTTCAAGACCTCAGTGGAGGAAGTAACTGCAGATGTGGCGGAAATAGCAAGAGAACTAGAATTTGAAGTGGCACCTCAAGATGTGACCCAATTGCTGTAATCTCATGATAAAACTTTAACAGATGAGGAGTTGGCTTCTTATGGATGAGCAAAGAAAGTGGTTTCTTGAGATGGAGTCTACTCCTGGTGAAGATGCTGTGAACATTGCTGAAATGACAATAAAGGATTTAGAATATTACATAAACTTAGTTGATAAAGCAGCGCGAGTGTTTGAGAAGGTTGACTCCAATTTTGAAAGACGTTCTACTGTGGCTAAAATGCTATCAAACAGTATCATATGCTACAGAGAAATCTTTCATGAAAGGAAGACTCAACTGATGTGGCAAACTTCACTGTTGCCTTATTTTAAGAAATTGCCACAGCCACCCGAGCCTTCAGCAACCACCACCCTGATAAGTCAGCCATCCACATCGAGGCAAGACCCTCCACAAGCAAAAGGATAACAACTTGATCAAGGCTCAGACGATGCTTAGCATTTTTTAGCAATAAAGTATTTTTTAATCAAGGTATGTACATTGTTTTTAGACATAATGCTATTGCATACTTAATAGGCTCCAAAAAGAAAAAAAAAAACCTACTGCCCTCAAGCGGATTCTGACTCATAGCGATCCCATTAAGGTTTCCAAGGCTGTAAATCTCTACAGAAGCAGACTGCCACATCTTTCTCCCATGGAGTGGCTGGTGGTTTTGAACTGCCGATCTTTCAGTTAGCAGTCAGTCACTTTAACCACTGTGCCACCAGAGTCCTTTAATAGACTACCAAAACCAAAAAAACCAAACCTGTTGCTATCGAGTTGATTCCGTCTCACCAAGACCCTGTAGGACAGAGGAGAACTGCCCCATAGGGTTTCCCAGGAGTGGCTGGCGGATTTGAACTGCTGACCTTTTGGTTAGAAGCAGAGCTCTTAACCACTGTGCCACCAGGGCTCCAAAAATATGGAATGCTTCACGAATTCCAGCAGGCACATAATCTCAGCTGCTGGAGTTGGAAGTTGAACCAATTTGCAGGAAAATGTTCAGTTCAAGGGCACATGGACTATAGCCAGCAGGTCTGTTTCACCCCTAATACCGTGAATGCTGCTGTTTGTTTTTCAATCAACTTATGGACAAAGCCTGAAATATTTAATTATAATGATCAGGGGCAGATTAACCAACAAGCCAGGTACACACAGGCTTAATTGTGCTTACTTACTAATCTGTAGGGCACAATTTCACATGAGTATCCCCACATTGTTTACTTACTAATTTGTAGTGCACGATTTCACCTGAAACAGGTGAAAGCGTGCACTACAGATTAGCAAGTAAGCACAAGTAAGCCCGTGCCTACCTCGCTTATTGGGTAATCTGTCATTATTAATGATAGAAGACAATACAAATTTTCAATAGCATAAAGATAAGAATAAAACTAACAACATTAGTAGGGGAGGAAGGAAAGAGAAAAGAGTAGAAATGTACTAATTTCCTCATCTCTCATAGTAAGGAGATACGGTCTAAAATTTAGAAATAACAATTTAGGTGATCAACTTAAAGTCAGGAAAGCTTCCATCCGTAGACCTAAAACTAATATAATTAAAAAAATTAGGAGGTGGAACGAAGATACAGAAGATAAACTTTTATGGTTTTGAAAGATGCTGTTTACAGTTGATAAATCGAGAAACAGAAGAGTAAGTATTTTAAGTTACAGTGAAAAGACCCAGAGGAACTAAAATCAGAAACTGCTAGCTGTAGTTGTCTAGGGTATGCCACCACGTGGTGGGTGGGTTAGTAGGAAGGATGGGGGACACATTTACTTTCAATATTTTCCCGTTTTGTTTAGATTTTCAGCATTAGTATACATTGGTTTCATAACAAAACAAATCATAGTTTCATTGCAAAAAAATAACCTGTAGAACACTGTTAAATAGAATACTATGCAGTAGTTATAAAGAATGGAGTACAAGAGATATATATACATACATATATATATAACTCATTGCTGTGGAGTCGATTCTGACTCATAGCAACCCTACAGGACAGAGTAGAACTGACCCACAGTTTCCAAGGCTGTAAATCTTTAGGGAAGCTGACTGTGACATCTTTCTCCCACAGAGTGGCCGGTGGGTTTGAACCACTGACCTTTTGGTTAGCAGCCAAGTGCTTTAACCATTGTGCCACTAGGGTTCTTAGAATATATTATACATATATATTCCAAGAACGTTATGTTAGAAAAAATACATGTGCGTGTATGCAACGTTACTGTGCATGCGTGAACGTCGTCTGTAAAGACACCGCTTCAACAGAGGCTCCCAGTAGGGTCGGGCTATACAGAAAACCTCAACTGTTGCTTTTTTACTTTATACGACACTTGGCCCTCTGTATCCGCAGGTTTCACGTCTGCGGATCCAACCAACCACGGAGCCAAAATACTTGGGAAAAAAAAGACTTTTTTTCCCTCATTATTCCCCAAACAATATAACAATTATTTACATAACATTTACATTTAATTAGGTATTATAAGTAATTTACAGAGGATTTAAAGTATGGAGGAGGATGTACGTAGGTTACATGTAAATAGTATGCCATTTTATATAAGGGACTCCAGCATTTGCCGATTTCAGTATAGGGGATGCCCTGGAAACAATCCCCTGCAGAGAGAGAGAAGTATTTGTATCTCAAATTATAATCTACAGACCACCTGCATTAGAATCACATGGGCTACATGTAAAAAAGATGATTCCTAAGACCCATCCCAGACCCAAAATAAGAATCCCTGGGTGTGGAGTTCTAGAATCTGCATTTTTTTTTCTCACGTGCTTCCTAATGACTCCTACGTATACTAGTGTTTAAGTCCCACTGCCTGTCAGTAATTTTGGATTCGCTTTCCTTCCCAACATTTTATTGCAAAACCATTCAAACACACAGAAAAATGTAAACTATAATACAACAGTCTATTGAAAGTTATATATCCTCCAAGTACATGCGAGAACACATACATCCTTCTCGTTCTCTCCGTGTGTGTACACTACTTGCGTGTGTCTTTTCTTTCCTTGGCTGCACCGTTAGAAAGAGAGTGCAGACGTCACGGTACTTCCCCGAAGCCCTTCAGCCCAGCACGCGTCTTCTAAGAACGGCATGACTCTCCGTAACCACAGTGCAAAGGCACATCTAAAAACTGTACACATGCCCAAGCGAAAAAGGTTAGTAGTCGCACTTGTGAAGTTCATGCAGGAGAATCACAGGTACCGGAAAGCAAGACCGCACGTGAACGTGGGTGCTGGGTGTCGTCGATGCCGCCGTGGTCCTGCCAGGCCAGCACGCACACCGCAGCGTCCAGACCTCACCTGCCCAGGTGCCCGCCTCCCACGGGTGTGCGTACTCACCCCGCGCCCGAGGCCCCGCCCCTCCCGGGCGGCAAGCTCCGCAGGCCTGAGGCCACGCCCACTGCGTCTCCCCGTGGCGGCAGGCCCCGCCTCTCTAGGCCCCGGACTCCTCAAGTCCGAAGCCACGCCCCACAAACGAAGGCCCCGCTCCTCCGGGGCCACGCTCTTCGTAACCCAAGGCCCCGCCCCGAGGCCTGAGGCCCCGCCCCCTGCGTCTCACCTCTCTCCTAACACGTTACTCCGCCCACCACGTTTCCCCGCAGCGTCGAGCCCCGCCCACCGCGTCGCCCCGCCCCGCGGCCGTGTGGAATCTGCGGCGGCGGTCGGCCGTTAGCGCAGTTTGGCGGTTGTCTTGGAGAAGCAAGATGGCGGCCACGGCGACCGCGGTGGTGGCGGAGGAGGACACGGAGCTGCGGGACCTGTTGGTGCAGACGCTGGAGAATAGCGGGGTTCTCAACCGGATCAAGGTGCGGCGGGGCGGCCGCGGCGGTCGCGGCTGGCGGAGGGGAGCGGGCGTCACAAAGGGCCGCGGGCCGCGGCGAAGAGGCCGGCAGCGCGGGGAGCGTGTGTCGGACCGCGGGGCCTGGAGGACCGGCGCGATGCGGGGCCGGGTCCTCACCTCTGCCCACCCCTGCGTCCCCGGGACTGGCAGGTCGGGCCGTTTCCCGCGCCGGGGCCGGGCTCGCCGCGGTTTGGTGGGACCCCCGACTCCTGTGACCTGTGTCTGCGGGTAATAAAAGCGCGAGATGCAGTGTTATTCTTCAGGACAGCCTCCGCTTTGGTCAGGGGCTGCAGCCTGGGAGACAGTCAGGAAACGTAAGGTCTGCGCAGGCTGCGCTGTCAGGGAGACCTCGGACCAGTCAGCCTCCCTGGACCTTCCTCTCCACGGGACTAGGCAGCTGTATGGTGGCCACCAGTGGGTTCGAGGGAGTTCAGTAGCAAACCCTCTACACGTCCATCCCGGGTGGCGCAAATGGTTCCGCAGCCTACTGCTGGGATAAGCTCTAGACTACTAGCCACAGAGTTGGTGGTTCAAACTCGCCCAGAGCCTTCTCGGAAGACAGGCCTGGCGATTGGCTTCCTAAATGGAGCATTGCCTTGCACACCTGGGGTCGCCATGAGTCGGCATCGGTTCCACAGAAAACTAACAAGTAGTAAACACTCTTTCTAGACACCCACTCTTGACTGTCGGGCCGAGCTGCTGGAGGTGGAGGTACGACAGCGAGTGAGACTCTCAAGCTTGTTTTAGTAAAGCTGTTTTGGCTAGTTCCCTGTACGTTATTTCTCAGAGTTTTTGGGTGTTAGAAAAAAAAAAAAACTTGCCCGGGAGTAGACTCCAACTCATGGTGACTCCGTGTGTGTCAGAGTAGAACTAGATCCATAGAGTTTTCAATGGCTCGATTTTCAGTAGTAGATCACCAGGCCTTTCTTCCCGGGCACTTTTGGATCGCCTGGAACCTCCAACCTTTTGGTAGTAGACCAGTGCGTAAACAGTTTGCAGCACCCAGGGACTCATTTGAACCCTAACCACTCATTAATTGAGGGGAAAGGAGGGTATTTAATCAAAACAATGGTCACTGTCCAGTTGATACCCACTCAGCATCTCTATAAGACAAGGTACAACTGCCCCACAGGGTTTCCAAGGCTGGAATCTTTGCGGAAGCAGACTGCTGCATCTTTGTCCTGTGGGGCAATTGGCGGGTTTGAGCCACCAACCTTTCGGTTAGCAGCCGAGCATTTTAACCACTGCACCACCAGGGTTCCTTTAAACAGTGATTACTAAAATAAAATTACAAGGAGAAGAAATAGGCTCGTGGAGAAATGAGGAGCTTACAGTAACTCTTCAAGACGTCGGTATGACTTTCTGACCTCTCGTCGGCCTTTTCCCAGTGAGCATTACTGTCTTGCTAGTTTTTCTTTCTTCAGTTAGGTGCTGTGAACGGTGCCTGTGGAACTTAGTGTTGGGGTCACGCCCACATTGTGAATTGCTTCTTCATCAGCTCCTTAATAAATAACCCGTGACCCGGTGCCCTTGAGTCAATTCCCACTCATAGCGGCCCTAGGACACAAAAGAACTGGCTCAAAGAGTTTCCAAAGAGGACCGGTGGATTCCAACTGCTGACCTTTTGGTTAGCAGTCGTAGCTCTTAATCACTGCACCGCCAGGGTTTCCCCCTTAATAGATAGACACAAAATATCTATCAGGAGTAGGAAAAACCCAGTGTGTGCTTCTTGTAATGAAAATTGCCTTGAAATGATTGTTCTATTTTGTCTTATTTTTTTTAAGGCTGAACTCCGAGCAGCTGTGTTTCTAGCACTAGAGGAGCAAGAAAAAGTAGAGGTATGAACTTTAGAAATTTTAATATCACTGTATCGATTAACATTTGACTCATAATTTGTGGTTAGTGGTTATAGTCGTGTATAGTCAAGGATAAAGGAGCCCTGGTGGTGCAGTGGTTAAGCACTCGGCTGCTAATGAGGTCAGCGGCTCAAACCCACCAGCCGCTCCGCAGGGGAGAGATGTGGCAGTCTGCTTTCATAAAGATTTACAGCCTTAGAAGCTCTGTGGGTCAGTTCTCCTCTGTCCTGTAGGGTCTCTATGAGCCAGAATTCACTTGACAGCAGTGGCTTTTGGTTTATAGTCAAGGACAGTTTTGAACTGTTAAGATTGTTGTTGTTAGCTGCTGTTGAGTTGGCTCTAACTCATGGGAATCCAGTGTATAACAACAGAGTGTTCCCTGGCCCTGCACCATCTTCACCATCCTTAGCATGTTTGCTTCTAGTCGGCCAGTATTCTGTTCCGATTCATAGGGTTTTCACTGGCTGAGTTTTGGAAGTAGATCACTAGGTGTTTTTTCCTAGTGTGTCTTAGTCTGGAAGCTCAACTGAAACCTGTCCACCATAAGTGACCCTGCTGGTATTTGAAGTACTGGTAGCATAGCTTCTAGCATCAGAACAACACACAAGCCACTATAGTATGACAAATCGGCAGACAGGTGATGGTAAAGAATTACATTTTTTTATTTTGGGAGAGAGCCAAAATCATTCCTTTTTTGTATATATTTTAGAACTTTACTGTTAAGAATGTTAAGCTACAACAGTAACTCTGAGACTAATATTAAGTCTTAAGTGTGATAATTCCCTTTCCTAGAGGAAATCTGAAACACACGGCCATTGGACTTATTTGGAGAAATGGTTCCATTGTCAGTGATATACTTTGCTGCAGGACTCTTCAGAAGTTTTAGTATGCTCATATGCATTGTGAATTCTGATGGGGAGGAAGTATATAGGATCCAACTTTTCCTCAACTTACCTGACTACCCAATTATTTTAAAATCATGCTGATCTTTCTTCGTGTCAAAAGTCTAGTCACTTCTCTGGGTTCAAGTATATAATTAAGGTTTTTTTGTTCACTCCCAAGTTTTGCAACCGTCCTTAGTAAATATCCTGGATCTTTTTGTCAACAAGAATCAGTCCATGTCAAAGTCTTAAAGGCTTTCTCTATGACAAATCAGTCTCTATCCTCGTCGAGTCTTTAGACCTATACACCCACTCGTGATCCCATCCGACCCCCCCATCCTTTGCTCTCTCTTGTGTTTCCAGGCACCAGTCTTCTCTTGGCTGCCTTTCATTCTTTACTCATCTGGACCCCATGACCTATGCCCTCCAAAACTTTAACTCCCTTGCTTTCCAGCCATATTTGGTCTAAAAAACATTTAGTTGTTGCTGTTGTTAGATGCTATCGATTTGGTTCTGACTCGTAGCATCCCTGTGTACAGCAGAACAAAACACCGCCAGGTCCTGTGCCATCCTCACAATTGTTGCTGTGTTTGAGCCCATTGTTGCAGCCACTGTGTCAGTCCATTTTGTTGAGAGTCTTTCTCCTTTTTCGAAGACCCTCTAATTTACCAACCATGATGTCCTTCTCCAGGGACTGGTCCCTCCCGATAACTTGTCCAAAGCTGGCGAGGCAGTCTCTCCATACTCGCTTCTAAGGAGCATTCTGGCTATATTTTTCCAAGACAGATTTGTTCATTCTTCTGGCAGTCCATGGTATGTTCAATATTCTTCGCCAACATCGTAATTCAAAGGCATTGATTCTTCTTCAGTCTTCCTTATTCATCGTCCAGCTTTCGCATGCATATGAGGCAATTGAAAACACCATGGCTTGGGTCAGGTGCACCTTAGTCTTCAAGGTGACATCTTTGCTTTTTAACACTTTAAAGAGGTCTTTTGCAGTGCATTTGCCCAATGCAGTGTGTCTTTTGATTTCTTGGCTGCTGCTTCATGGGTGTTGATTGTGGATCCAAGTAAAATGAAATCCTTGACAACTTCATTATTTTCTTCATTTATCATGATGTTGCTTATTGGTCCAGTTGTGAGGATTTTTGTTTTCTTTATGTTGAGGTGTAATCCATACTGAAGGCTGTAGTCGTTGATCTTCATCAGTAAGTGCTTCAAGTCCTCTTCACTTTCAGCAAGCAAGGTTGTGTCATCTGCTTATCGCGGGTTGTTACAGTATCTTCCTCTAATCCTGATGTCGCTTCAGCTTGAACTTGCTTGTGGGCAGTTGATGGTCTGTTCAACGGTCATCTCCTGACCGATGAGACTGTGCTGCTCTGTTGTTTTTTTCCACAGATGTAGATGCTTTGATTCTTGCATATTCTATCCACCGAGGTCCACATGTATAGTTGCTTTTTATGTTGTTTGAAAAAGATACTTGCAGTGAGTAAGTCAGTTCTGTTATGTGATCTCTGGTGTCATTTCTATCACCAAGGCCATATTTTCCAACCACTGATCCTTCTTCTTTGTTTCAGTCTCTTGTGTTCCAATCACCAGTAATTATTGATGTGTCTGGATTGTGTGTTTGATCAATTTCAGACTGCAGAATTGGTAAAAATCTTCAATTTCTTCATGTTTGGCCTGAGCGGTTGGTGCGTAAACTTAAATAATAGTTGTATTAATTGGTCTTCCTTGTAGGCGTATGGATATTATCCTATCACTGACAGCATTGTACTTCAGGATAGATCTTGAAATGTTCTTTCTGATGATGAGTGCAATGCCATTCCTCTTCAAGTTGTCATTCCCGGCATAGAAAACCATATGACTATCCAACTCAAAAGAGCCAATACCAGTCCATTTCAGCTGACTAATGACTAGGATACCTATCTTTATATGTTCCAGTTCATATATGAGGAGCCCTGGTGGAGCAGTGGTTAAGAGCTATGACTGCTGACCAAAAGGTCGGCAATTCAAATCCACCAGCTGCTCCTTGGAAACTCTGTAGGGCAGTTCTACTCTGTCCTGTAGGGTTGCTATAAGTTGGAATTGACTCAGTGGCAATGAGTTTAATGCTAGGTTATCGATCTTTATGTGTTCCATTTCATTTTTGACTTCCAATTTTCCTAGATTCATACTTAGTACATTCCATGTTTAGAATCTTCGAGGATGTTTTGCAGCTGTTTCTTCTCATTTTGAGTCATGCAGCATCATCAAATGAAGGTCCCGAAAGCTTGACTCCATCCATGCCATTAAGATCGACTCTGAGGAGGCAACTCTTCCTCAGTTGCATTTTGAGTGCCTCCCCACCTGAGGGGCTCATCTTTTGGCATGCTATCAGTGAAAATAAGGTTTTCACTGGCCAGTTTTTTTAGAAGTAGATCGCCAGGTCCTTCTTCCTAGTCTGTCTTGGTCTTGAAGCTCTACTGAAACCTGTCCACCATGAGTGACCCTGTTGGTATTTGAAAGACTGGTAACATAGCTTCTAGCATCACAGCAACACACAAGCCATCACAGTATGACAAACTGACAGACGAGTGGTGGGGGGAGAAAAAAACTTCAATGGTGATTTAATCAGTAAACTAGCTTCTTCCTCGGTGTGTGATGCTGCTAGAGAAAAGTCACTGAGTCCTGACACCTCAGCTAGGTCCTGAGCAGGGCCCAGCAGCTCTTCTTTTTACTCAGCACCTCCCACTGCAGCTTCACTCCAGCCTTCTGCTTCACTCTCAACAGATGGTCTTGTCTCTCCCTTCACAGAGAAGTTAGAAACCGTCAGATCCTAACGTTTTTCTCTCCCACTCCCAGTCTACCACTCCCCTCAGAAAAAGCTTAGCTGCGGCTGCGTTTACCTGCACCTCTTTCCTTCCTCCCTTAGTAGAAGGGCATCTGTCTGGTCTAAGAATAACCTTTCATCTGGGTTTTCCCTTTCATAGTTTCTAAATCTCCTGAATAACCTGCCGTCAGTCATTTGTAGTGTCTCCCTTTCTGTTGGCACTTCCCTGTGGCATGAAAGCGTGACTAAATTTTCTTTTAAAGAGAAAACTCTTCGCTCACGTTCTCTCAGCAGCGCTGTTTGTTTCCTCCTGGTCAAGGTTTTAAAGAGTGTGTGTGTCTTATACCATTTCTTATGCTTCAGGCACCTCTTTATCCATTAAAATCTTACATCTCTACTGCTACACCTATGCAGTTTCTCTTGCTGTGGTCAAGAAGAATCTCCAAATTAAGTATATTTTAGTTCTCACCTATCACACCTCGTTTTTGTGGCATTTGACTTTAATTCCTTCTTGAAAACTTGCCTTGACCTCCGGGGCCCCTTTTTGTTCTGTTTTTCTGTTTTTGTTTTGACTGCTCTTTAGTTTCTCTAGCATGATCTTTTTCCTCTGTACCTCACCGAAATCGTTGGTGCGGTCTCCCATGAGTTCTGGTCACAGTTTTATCCTGCTTTCTCTCCCTGGATGACCTGAAGCAAACCAGTAACTTCAGCCCTATATGTCTAGTCCTGATCCCTTACCTGAGCTTAGATGAGTTTCTCAGACTGCCCACTAGACTGATCTTACTTACAGTAACTTCATTCTACGCAGTACCCAGGCAAGAAATCGGAGGCTTTCTTCGTCAGCTCGCCCTGTCAGTTCTGCGTCTGAAATGCCTGATCCCCGCTCCCCGCTTTGTCCACGCGTGCTTAGTTCCTCTCCAGTCTCCTTCTCGGGTGTCCCACCATCCTCCTGAAATCCCTTCTCCACACTGGCCCCATATGGGCTGTTTATAATTCACAGCTGATCTTGGCCCTCCATTTTCTTTAAATATTTCTGTTGATTCAGTGTCATAGAGTTTCATAGACCAGCCTTCCTAGGGTCTTTCCCCTCATCCTTTTTGTTTGTCTGTTTTTAAAAACAGCTTAATTCGGATGTAATTGACCTACAGTAAACTGGACAAATCCGAAATGTACAGTTTGTTAAATTTTAACATAGGTATGCAACTATGAGATGATAACCACATTCCAGATAGTGAGCATAACTGTGGCCCTCAAAAGTTTGCCCTTTGTGGGCCCCAGGCAACCCTGGCATTTTTAAGAGCTAAACAAATCACATCATACAGTGTATACTCTTTTTTTGGGTCTGGCTTCTTTTGTTCAGTAAAGTGTATTTGAAATTCATTCACATTGAAGTGTGTATTAGTAGTTCATTCCATTTTATCCTTGAGTGGAATTCCATTGTATGGCTACACCACGATTTGTTTAGCCATTCACGTGTTGATGGACATTTGAGTTGTTTCCAGTTTTTTACCGTTACAAACAAAGCTGCTCCGAACATTCATTTGGATCTGTGCTTTCTGTTCTCTTGGGACAGAGAAACACCTAGATGTAGAATGGCTGGATCACATAGTAGGTATATTTTTAACTTTTTAAGGAACTGCCAAGCTGCTTTTCCAAGTGGTTGTACCATTTCGCATACCCCTCAGCAGCGGGTGAGGGTTCCGATTCCTCCACACCCTTGCCAGCATTTGGTAGGTCAGATGTGTGTGGTGGTATCTCATTATGGATTTAATTTACGTTTCCCTAATGATTAACGAGGAGCCCTGCTGGCGCAGTGGTTAAGACCTTGGCTGCGAACCAAAAGGTTGGCAGTTCGAATCCACCAGCTGCTCCTCGGAAACCCTAGGGGGGCAGTTCTGTTCTGTCCTGTAGGGTGGCTGTGAGTCGGAATCGACTTAGCAGCAACAGGTAATGATCAACAAAGGAGCCCTGGTAGTGCAGTGGTTAAGCGCTCAGCTGCTAATGGAAAGGTCAGTGGTTCGAACCCACCAGCTGCTCCACGGAAGAAAGACATGGCAGTCTGCTTCCATAAAGATTACAGCCTTGGAAACCCTACGGAGCAGTTCTACCCTGTCCTATAGGGTCACTATGAGTCGGAATCGACTTGACAGCAATGGGTTAATGATTAGCGATACTGAATGTCTTTTCATTTGCTTATTTATATGTTTTATTTTGGGAAATATCTATTCAAATGTTTTGCCCGTTTGTTAATTGATTTTTTTGTCTTATATTGTTGAGTTCTGAGAGGTCTTTATATATTCTGGATATACAAATTCTTAACCAGATAAATGCTTTGCAGATGTTTTCTACCAGTCTGTGGCTTGTCTTTTCATCCTCTTCAGAGGGTCTTTAGAAGAGCAGAAGTTTTTAATTTGATTTTTTTCTTCTATGGATTGTGCTTTTGGTGTTATACGTAAGAAATCTTTGCCCAACGTAAGGTCATGATAACTTTCTTCTACATTTTCTTGATGTGTTATAGTTTTAGATATTACCTTTGGTACAAGTTATGGATTAAAGTTCATTTTTTTTACATATGGATATCTAATTGTTCCAGCACCGTTTGTTGAAAAGACTACTCCTGTATCTGCTGAATTGCCGTAGATGTGCAGGGCTATTTCTGTACTCTTATTCGTCCCATTGATCTATGTGTCCGTCTTTAGTCCACTCCCACACTGTCATAATTGCTATAGCTTTGTGATAAGTTTTGAAATCACTTCACATTAGCTGTCCAGCTTTGTTTCCTCTGTAAGTTAGCTGTGGCTGTCGGGGCCATTTACGTGAATGAGATATGTTTATCCATTTACTTAGGAGTAAATCGGACCAAAGATGTGTAGGACCTTTAACTGCAAAGTACAAAACATTGCTGAGGGAAATGGAGAGAGACACCTTTTCAGGAGCTCTGGTGGCACAGTGGTTAAATGCTAGGTTGCAAACCAAAAGGTTGGCCATTCAAACCCACCAACCACTCCACACGAGAAAGATGTGGGAGTCTGTTTCCATAAAGATCACAGTCTTGGAAACCCTGTGGAGCAGTTCTACTCTGTCCTGTAGGGTTCCTATGAGTTGGAATCTACCCAACGGCAACGGGGTTTTTGGTTTACCTTGTTCATGGGTCACAAGACTAAATGAGTATTTTAAGATGTCAGTTCTCCCCCACATTAATCTACAGCAGGCTATTTTTGTGGAAATTTACAAACTGATTCTAAAAGATGTGTGGAAATGCAGAGGAGCTAGAGTAGCCAGAACAACTCTCCAAGTCAGCAGTGAGAAGACAAACAACACAGTGAACCTTACCAGCACTCTGCACTTGCTTCCTTCCAGTGTAATCCCCTCCTTGCCCCTTAAGAGAGAATCACCACTGTCTGACTTTTAGGGTAACCTCAGAAGAGTCAGCCTGATAGAAATGCAGGATGTGCAGATCCATATGAGCGATCCACATTGTCTGTACTACCTGTGTTCTGAGCAGTTATGGCTGGAAGTTTAGATCTGAAACATTCGTGAGGATGCCTGTGCACTGCACTTAAAATTCATGTGATCTGCTTCAGGAAACTTACCATATGCTGCCTACTTAGCCCCATTCTCAGCAGTAATCACAGATTTGATGTGCTAGAAATATTTTTTTCTTATATTTGTTCAGATGTATGATTGCAAAAGTATATAAATTGGCCTTTGCGCCACAGTCATCTCACATAGCACTGATAAGCTGGGACTTGCAAGTGTGTGATCAGAGTTCTATTCCTAGTGAGCAAGTGTGCTGTAACTGGTAGATAAATCGTTAGATAACAGTATCAAATTTCATAGACTTGAAATAAGCAAGTTTTATAGAAGTTTCATTTCATGCAAAGGGGCATTTGAAGATCTGACTTCTAAAGCAATTAATAATCAATTTATAAAACATTTAGAAATCAAATATAAATACATATCTTCATGTATGGTTTTGTTGTGTTAATTTTGAAAAATTATTAAATAGCATGAAACGAAGCGATAGTTGTGGAATGGTTTTAACCATAATTTTATGAATGATAGTGTATTACACTTTTTGTCTTAAAAGTGAACTTAATCTACATTTTGTAGTTGTTTTTAGGATAAATACGTGACACTTAAAATTTTTGTTTTTTAACAGAACAAAACTCCTTTAGTCAACGAGAGCCTGAAGAGGTTTTTGAATACAAAAGAAGGTAAGATGTTCCACTGGGTTTTGTTTATCTGTCTTTGAATTTTCAAATCTTGACACAATTTGGGAGAAATCAGGATGTCTACAGTACTTTTTTTGATGTCTACAATACTTTTTACTATATAAAGCAGAACACTGTTATTCATTTATAAAATGTGACATTGTCTTACTAATAGATAGTTGCAGACTGATGATCTTAATGAAAAAATGGGGAAATAGGCAGTTTCATTATTTAATCATATTCAAAGAGATGAAATTTGTTATTTAAAAAATTTAGAATTCTGTTTCATTAACTTCGTTTATCTTATTTCACAATGTTCACGGAAGGACTTTGAAAGTTCTTAAAGGTTTGCTTACCCACGTTCTTTTTCTTGATTTTTACAGGTCGATTAGTGGCTAGTCTTGTTGCAGAATTTCTTCAGTTTTTCAACCTTGACTTTACCTTGGCTGTTTTTCAACCTGAAAGTAGCACAGTAAGAATAATAATCTCTACGTCTGTCCTGTGAAACCTGCTTTGGTACAAATACATTATTTGTTTATAAGCTGCAAGTTAGCAGAGCTTGACAGCTTACAGTTTCTTGCATATCGATGGTTTTTTAGAGTTTTTGAGCCAGCAGAGCTGTCAGGTAGCTGGCCGCAGTGTGGCTGCTTCGTATCCCTCAGAAGTTTGCCGAGACAGGAGTGTTTTATCATAGAGTTTATTTCGTTAGGATGTTAGCGTGCAACTGTTAGTGGAAAGTGAATGTGCAGGTTCTGCAAAAGAAATATGTATAACCTTTAAAAATGAACATTTTATCCATCAGGAAGTCAGGCTCTTTGAGTTCAGGGACATCATTGAGCTCTAAAAATATTTTTATTTAACCTCTAAAATTATTTTCTGCTACATTTTGTGGGCTTATATCTTATTCCTTCCCTAGCTCCAAGGTCTTGAAGGTCGAGAGAATTTAGCCCGAGATTTAGGTATTATTGAAGCAGAAGGTACTGTGAGTGGACCCCTGTTATTAGAAGTGATTAGACGCTGTCAACAGAAAGAAAAAGGGCCAGCCAGTGGGGAGGTAAGTATAATCATCTCTTACTTGTTCTCTTTCTGTTTTAATTATCGGCCGCTTAGTTTAGCCATGCAGATTAGTACAAGGTTTAAATAACCTTTAGCTTGAAAACAAAATGAATTATACTCGGATTCTGTACATGGAAATTGTTAGGAAAATTGGAAATGTGATATCTCTGACGCTGCTGCTTCAGCTGTTCTGGTTGTTGATACAGTGTTGGGTTCAGGAGCCAGACGGTCTGGGAACAAATCAGCTTCAACACTTCCTAGCTGACATGGAGTCATTACTTACCTCTCAGTTTCCTCATTTGTAAAACAGAGATAACAAGATCCATCTCCTGTGCTTGTGAGGCTTATATGCACGAGATTCTCGGGTGGTGCAAACAGTTTACATGCTTGGCCTCTAACCAAAAGATTGATGGTTCATGTGCACCCAGAGTTGCCTCAGAAGAAAGGCCTGCCAGTCTACTTCTGAAAAATCAGCCACTGGAAACTGTACGGAGCACAGTTCTACTCGGATACACGTGGGGTCGCCATGAGTCGGAGTCAGATCGGTGGCGGTGGTGGTGGTGGTGGTCCAAGTAAAATGCTAAGGAGAGCGCTTGGCATAGAAAACACTCAACAGATTGTCAGTTATCTTTATTGTTGGGTTACGTAAGAAGATGTGTAATATTTTATATGCTAACTGTATATATAATAATGGTTAATTTGTAGGCTAGTTAGTTTTTTGAACTGGAAGGTATTTTTAAAACTAAGTTAAAACTTAACTTGATTTCACTTAGTTTCTAAATATTTTCAAACTTCCACTTTTTGATTGGCAGTTTTTCTTCCTCTTATTGTTTCTTTTTAGAGATCCTGCTAAGGAGATTAATGGTCTGGTCTCTATTTAGGCACATTAGCTTTCCCTGCAGATACTCTGTCTCATAGACAACAGCTGTGAGGGTGGAGATGTCTGGTAAATGTGTAGTTTTAGTGATAGATATTTATAGATAAAAGGTGGAGGGCTACGGGCCACTCACTTACTTCAGTTGGAGTTTCAGAGTGTATCTCCTGTCAGGGCAGAATCTTTGGAAATCAGTAAAGCTTGCCTGAATACCTATTGCATGGAAGGCACAGTAAACAGATTCTGTGGGAAATACAAGCTATAAAATAAAACATAAGGAAGTTCAGTGGTGTTAAGAGCTTAGAGCTCTTCAGGATGAGGCGATGCTCACAGAGTGTAATTAACATTTCAGGAATGGCTTGAGGTTGTAGAGGGAAGGTCATGTGATGCATGATTCTCTGCACACAGCTCCTAAGTAATCATTTTAGTTAAGAGGGAGCAGTGATTGTTTCACGCTAACATTTTGTTAACCTTTGCTGTGACATGCAAGACTAGGGTGTCAGCGGTGGTGAGGATTGGGAAGGACGTGCCAAGGAGACAGGGCAGTGAGTGTGGACGCCGGCCGCACGGCCAGGTCTGTGGACAATGACTAGCTCAGCCTGCCTGGAGTTCTCACCTCAGTGCCCCCGTGTTTCCACTCCATTCCTTCTTGCGTTTGTTCGCTCATCACTTATTTCCTGAGTTTTTGTTGTGCGCTTACTACAGGATGGCAAGGTGCTAGGCCCTGGGGAGTGAAAAAACAAGGAAAAGGCGCCTGCTGTCTCCTGGGGCCGCGGTAGGGGGTAGTGACACCCTGCTAGCCCGAGCCTCTGCTGGCTTCTGTGCCGCTGGCCTCCGTTCCTCGCCCGTTGCCTGCCTTGCGTTTCCTTGTCACCTCTTCACAGTAGGGATTGCCCCCGTGCAGGCTTCTTCCTTAACAGTGGAGCCAGGTTCGGCTCCCAGCTCTGCCTAGCTGTGCAACCCTCTGTGAGTTACTTAGCTTCCCTGTACGTGAGTTTCCGCGTCTGTAAAAGGGAGATCATTACAGTCTCCACCTCAGGGTTGGAATGAGGGCTAACTGAAGGGATCCGTGTGTATAAAACTCTTAGAACACTGCTGGACAGGTAGTAATATTGTATAACTATTTGCCATTGTAATTATTCCTATTTCTTGTTTTTCTTGTTATCATATGGATGACTCTGGAAGTCTCCCTAAGTCCAGCTTAGCCCTTTCACGTATTTCTACACCAGAATTTCCAGTTCTTCACAAAATACACTCACCTGGTTATCCCGCTAGCGCATTTAAATCATATGTGGAAAAAAAAAACTGTCGTTATGATCTTCATTTCTACTGAAGTGAAGCCACACAAGACAAAAATAAATCTACCCAAAGACCCAGTTCCGGTTCTTCTTCCTCACTTCTCTGTTCTGACTCTCTTACTGTGACTGCTTGGTTTCAGCCTGAGGCATCGCCTCGGCACTGGACGGAGTCAGCCAGTCTGTGGGTGAGGACTCAGGCTCTCCTGGGCCCAGGTGCTCTGGCCTCGGGTTGTAGAAGCACTAACTACTGTTCTCTGCTAGACCCAGTGAAAGCTCTCCTGGGTAGCTGGTTTGGTTTGAAAACGAACTAAGTAAACATATTACTCAGTATCCCACTCTGACTGTACCCCAAGCACCCCGTCCGTTTGCCCTGTTTCGGAGGTGTGAGTTGTCTGCATGAACCCAGCCTGCGGTTTTCTGTATCTTCTAAGGGTCATTGTTTTACTCCCCCGAGTTAAGTAGTGAGGAGCACACGTTTCTGCTTTGGCCTTTCCATCCTTTACTGGGGCTTTACTCTACAGCTTTGAGAGGAAATCTCTCACCAACAGTGAGGTTAAAAAACACACGGATTGTTTTTATTGACCTTCTTTTGACCTCTGTTTCTCTGGAAGAAAACGAGCCGTGGATCGAGACCAGTGAGCTCTTAGCCAGCTGCGTTTTAAAACCACCTCAAGAGTCAGGTTGCTGTGCCCTCCACAGGTCACTGTGACTGTGGATGGTTACGGTGAGTGTCCCCCGCCCGTGATAAGTGTTCTGAGCTCCTTGGTGAGGCCCGTTCGTCTCCAGCGGCCCCGTTACCAGCCGGCCCTGCTCTGGTCTGCAGTGGCGTAGCTGGCATGTGTCTTTGAGATGATACAGCTTCCCCGTCTTTTCAGTTCTGCGTGACTGTTGATGAATTAATGTTAAAACTCAGCTGTCGGTCTCTTCCTTCCACTGTTGAATTGCAGTGTCTGTGTGACTGCAGTTACCAGTGGTTTCCACATTGCTCCTCCGTGCTTTGAAGAGCTTGCATCGTTGACACCAACTGACCTTTCTGGCCTTATGGCCTTACTGTTGATGTGGAACCTTGGAATTAATCCAAACTGAATTTATTCCTTGAAAGTGGCTTTTGCTTTCTTGGATCTTTTTTTTTTTTCATTTTCTGACCTTATTCTCTGCCTGAAATGGTCCATCTTCCCCCTTTGCCAGCTGGAAAATTTATCATTGGTTTCTTTCAGCAGCTGTGACTTTTTGTGATGTTTTCTCTTGTTCTTTTCTCTCTTTACTACGTTCACATGTCCTCTGCTTAGTTGTCATAGTTATCTGCACGTGTCTGTGCCCTACTGCTAAATTATGAGCTCACTGAGGACAAGGGCTGTGTGTTTCTTTTGTGTCTCTTGGAATGTCTAGCACACAGTGATTTCTTAGAGAATTTGCATGAAATTTGGAGAAGTTAGAAAACTAGAAAAAGTGAAACTCCCGAGGCAAATCTAGACAAGACGGTAGAGGAAGAATGGCAACAAAGGGACAGACAAAACCAAAACAAACCATCAAGTCAGCTCGGGCTGGCGGTGACCCGTGTGTCTCCGAGCAGAACTGTGCTTCCTAGGGTTTTCAATGGCTGTGAGCTTTTGGAAGTAGACTGCCGGGCCTTTCTTCTGACGTACCCCCGGTAGATTCAACACCAGCCTTTTGGTTAGTAGCCAAGTGTGTAGCCATTAGCATCACCCAGGGACTCCCGTGGACAGATAAAGATTGCATTAGAAAGGAGTAATCAACAAGACTCGGTAAACTAATATTTTGGCACAGGGGCAGGGTATTAGAGGGCAGTGGGAAAAAGAAAAGCTTTCCAAGGTGAGATTTAGGATTTCAGCCCGGGAGAAGACATTGTTATTAACAGACATAGTGGGACTCAGGATGGGTAGAGAGTATAAGCTGTGAAGACCAGCACCTCTTCTTCTTTACAAAGTTTTCTTTACAAAGTTGTAGTTGTTGAGAGGAGTTTTGTAACAAAACAGCTAGTAGCTAATATACCCGGAGTGCATGAACTTTAGGAAGTGATTTTCATTCAAGGAACATTTTCAAAAACTTCCTTCTTTACGTTTAGAAGCATAGCACCTAGATGACGGGGTGCAGTGACAGATACACGGGACTGCTAGAGAAGCCGGGACAAGAGAGTGCAGTGACAGATACACGCGACTGCTAGAGAAGCCGGGACAAGAGAGTGCAGTGACAGATACACGGGACTGCTAGAGAAGCCGGGACGGAGAGAGTGCAGTGACGGGTACA
>NW_004443938.1:3673771-3675697 GCF_000243295.1 Trichechus manatus latirostris | reverse complement strand
ACTGCTAGAGAAGCCGGGACAAGAGAGTGCAGTGACAGATACACGGGACTGCTAGAGAAGCCGGGACAGAGAAAGTGCAGTGACGGGTACACGGGACTGCTGGAGAAGCCGGGACAGAGAGAGTCCAGTGACAGATACACGGGACTGCTAGAGAAGCCGGGACAGAGAGAGTCCAGTGACAGATACATGGGACTGCTAGAGAAGCCCGGACAGAGAGAGTGCAGTGACAGATACACGGGACTGCTAGAGAAGCCGGGACAGAGAGAGTGCAGTGACGGGTACACGGGACTGCTAGAGAAGCCGGGACAGAGAGAGTCCAGTGACAGATACACGGGACTGCTAGAGAAGCCCGGACAGAGAGAGTGCAGTGACGGATGGAGAAACCCCAGAGAGCAGAGAAGACCCCTGCTGCTTGAGGGGTAGGGTTTCTCTGAGAGAGTTGCTGTTTGCTGTTGTTTCCTTAGGTGTGTGAAGTAGGGAAGTAAAGCCAAGGCCAGGAAGGAAGAGTAAGGAAGCCGCAGTTTGAGGATCAGAAGAGGTTAGTCTGCAGAGTAGGGAGAGAGCGAGGCGAGGGAGTGAGAACGGGGATGGTCGGCTGGCGTGTAGTACAGACTGGTTCCCCTGCTCAGGCAGAGGGGGTGAAAAACTGCAAGCAGTTAGAGTCCATGTGGTTTTGGGGGTTTTTTGTTTTGTTTTTTTATTCTGGCAGGAGAAAATGTAATAAGGATGTTTACATTAATTAGCAACAAATAAAAATCCAACATGGTGTATGTAGAGTTTTTAAATGCTAAAATTCCATTGAAGTGTATTATATTCATTTGTGTATGTGTGTGTTTTAATGTTTTAACTTTAAATTGTGAAATATTTTAGGGTGCACTAGATCTGTCTGATGTGCATTCCCCACCAGAATTGCCAGAAGGAAATACAAGGTCACATACGATTCCAAGTAAGGTAAGTCAGTCACAAGGAGAGAGAGATAACTTTGGACTCCGACTCCATACGGATGTTTCTCTCTCTAGTCTTATTTATTATGAGTTTTACTGTTGTTTTTGTAACACAAGTGCTCCTTAGTTTCTTGACCGTGTTTTTCTCCTCTTTAATTATGTATTTTTTTTAAAAAAGTAATTTTTCTGCTTTGTTGGTAGTATTTTGAATTTTCTATCACTGAAATGAATATTCTGTTAAATACCAGGTTTGTAGAATTATTTGGCTCATATGGTACATGGAACACTTTTCTTCCATTCACTAGGAGCTGACTTATAAATTGTTAGCTCGAGACTATTGTTAGTGCTGTCGAGGTAGCTCCGGCTCATAGCGACCCCACATAGAAGCAGAACGAAACCCTGCCCGGCCCTGCGCTGTCCTCACAGTCACTGCTGTGCTTGAGCTCGTTGTTGCAGCCACTGTGCCAGTCTGTCTCGTTGAGGCTCTTCCTCTTATTTGATGACCCTCTGCTTTAATGAGCATGATGTCCTTTTCCAGGGATTGGTCCCTCCTGATAATATGTTCAAAGTACACGAGATGAAGTCTCGCTGTCCTAGCTTCTAAGGAGCATTCCGGCTGTACTTCTTCCAAGATAGATTTGTTCGTTCTTTTGAAAGTCCATGATATATTCAATGTTCTTCACCAACACCACAATTCAAAGGCATCAGTTCTTCGGGCTTTCTTATTCATTGTCTAGCTTCCACATGCATATGAGGCGATTGAAAACACCATGGCTTGGGTCAGGCACATCTTAGTCTTGAAGGTGATATCTTTGCTTTTCAACACTTTAAACAGGTCTTTTGCAGCAGATTTGCCCAGTGCAGTGTGTCATTTGATTTCTTGACTGCTGCTTCCATGGATGTTGACTGTGGATCCAAGTAAAACGAAATCCTTGACAACTTCAATCTTTTCCGTGTATCATGGTGTTGCGTATTGATCAAG
>NW_004443938.1:3669176-3673671 GCF_000243295.1 Trichechus manatus latirostris | reverse complement strand
TCTTCATCAGTAAGTGCTTCAAGTCCTCTTCACTTGCAGCAAGCAAGGTTGTGTCATCTGCATAATGCAGGTTGTTAATTAGTCTTCCTCCAATCCTGATGCCCCGTTCTTCTTCATATAGTCCAGCTTCTTGGATATTTGCTCAGCATACAGACTGAATAAGTATGGTGAAAGGATACAGTTTTGACGCACACCTTTCCTGATTTTACACCACGCAGTATTCCCTTGTTCAGTTCGAACGACTGCCCCTTGATCTATGTACAGGTTCCTCATGAGCACAGTTAAGTGTTCTGGAATTCCCGTTCTTCGTAATTATTATCCATAATTTGTTATGATTCACACAGTCAAATGCCTTTTCATAGTCAGTGAAACACAGGTAAACATCTTTCTGGTATTCTATTCTCTGCTTTCATCCAGAATCCATATACCATCAGCAGTGATATCGCTTGTTCCACATCCTCTTCTGAATCCGGCTTGAATATCTGGCAGTTCCCTGTGGAGGTACTGCTGCAGCTGCTTTTGAATGATCTTCAGCAAAATGTTAACTGGTGTGTGATATTAATGATACTGTTCGGTAATTTCCGCATTCTTTTGAATCACCTTTCTTGGGAATAGGCATAAATGCGGATCTCTTCCAGTCTGTTGGCCAGCTGCAGAATTTAAAATTGTTGAGTATTGTATTTTAGGTGGATGACTAGGTTCGGAATTGTAAATCATGGTGATTTTTATGTTAATGAGCTGTTTTGGGGTGGGATTTATAAGAAAATGTGTGTACTCTGGTTTCTTTTTTTTTTCATGTTCTTTTATGAGTTAATTTATGCGTTGACTTCAGGGATTTGGCATATGGAGAAAACTTTGAGCTGAACCGTTGAATTTAAAATCAATGTTATATGTAATAGTAACTGGAGTGGATTAAAAAAGAAGAAATGTCGGGAAAAGTAGTGTCTCCTCTGATGGTGACAGTAGAGCATGAAGTGACGGAGCCTGTCAGCCTCACACGGGGTGGTGTGGTCAGGTTTGTGCCGTGTGACTGTCCCTCGGATGTCCATTCTGTGAGAGGAAAGCCATGCCGTAGAGGCCATTCCAGAAGACGAGGCTCTGAGGTGGTTCATGGAGGCCGACTCTGATGCCAAGTTACAGCTTCCTACACTCGGTGAACCTGGAGAAGGGGTAGTCATTCTGCTAGGTTTCCCCCTTCTTTTACAGGTGTCTGGGCACAGAACACTGAGCAATGACTGCAGTTGTTTTTTGTTGCTTGTTTGATGTTGCTCCTTTTAATGGTTTTAGATTTAGAAATTCAAAGGAATTTAATACTTTATTTCTCCGCAAGGAAAGCGATCCATTATACTGTTTATAGTTGTTCCTTCCTTCCGAGATCTGTCGAGCCTTTTCTGATGCTCGTGGGAGGCTATAGCCACAGTAACAACAAAGACACGAGTACCATTAAAAAAGCAAACAAACACAACCCTTTAGTTTATTGCCAGAGAAAAGGGCCTTTATAAAAATGCCTTGCTTTTTTTGTGAAATTATCTGGCTTTAGAGGGATTAAAATTAGCTCATGTTCCAAAATACTTGTGAGCACACAGAGCATTTAGAAGCAGTTGGAGCTGTTTGAAAGTTCTCTTTTTAGCAAATTAGCAGTGTTAGCTTTCGACATTTGGTATTTCTTTATGATAAAATACTGATGTGTGTTTTACATGTTCTTACTCTCTCTACGTATTTTTTTTTAAGATCTCAGGATTGTGGTGAGAATCTTGAGGTTTTAAGTCAATTAGGGAAGGTTGTCTAAATACTTCAAGAGGAGTGACGAAGACTCAGGACTAATTTAGCAAGTAGCACTCTGTCCTCCAGGGGGCGGCAAATTTCTCCCACCCACGTCTTAATTGTTTTCAGTTTAGTCTCCATTTTTGGACCCCTAGTCTGCATCTGCAGCATGAGCCCTGGTGGTGCGGTGGTTAAGTGCTTGGCTGCTCACCGAAAGGTCAGTGGTTCAAACTCACCAGCAGCTTCTCGGGAGAGAGATGTGGCAGTCTGCTTCCATCAAGATTACAGCCTTGGAAACCCTGTGGGTGGGGCAGTTCTCCTCTGTCCTGTAGGGTCACTGTGAGTCGGAATCGACTTGACGGGAGTGGGCTTGGTTTCAGACAGAATTATGAATCTGTGATGGCCGATGGCCACTTGAGAAATCCCATCGATGATCTCTGGTGGGGGCTGAGGTGGACTCTTACTTTGCAAATTACAGTGCAGTTTCCCCAGTCCTGAAGGATCTCGGGTTCCAATACTTCTCCCCCTCTTTTCTTGCCGGCTTCCTTCTGCCTCTCAGTCTTCTTAGCATAGTTTTAGGCTCTGAGAACCGTGTCCCTCGTCAGTCTTGAGAGCCAGCAGAGAGCAGTAGGGGCTGTCAGGAAAGGTGTGGACAAGAACAGGGTCTACCCCAGACCTCTGGGCATCCATCAGTTTACGTGCCCCGGGAGACGGCGCGGTAAGGCCGGGACATTCTTAAGCGAAGCTGCTTGGGGATTCAGGCGTGGTTTATTTAGAAAGCCACTATCTGTAGCTGTCTAGTGGTTTCTCCAGGTAGCAGATGCCGCGTACCAAGGCCACACTATCTACATTTGCCCAAACACTGCTGGGAACAGTAATTAACCTGAGTTGGACCGTTTGAGGAATAGAGTTGAGGAAAGATAAAAAACTGGGCCCCAAAGAACGTATTAATTAGAACTTTCATTTTTAAGAAAAAATTTAATAGGAATTTTTGTTAATTGGGTTCTGAGTTAGTTTATTCTTTAAGACTTATATTTTGTGGTAAAATATCATTTTATTCTCATGCTCAGATACCAAGGTATAAAGGACAAGGTAAAAAGAAGAAGAGCGGGGAGAAGTCTGGTGAAAAGGTAACATGCATGAGAGAGAGAGAGCACGAGGCTGGCGAGTGCTGTTGAGTTTCCCCGAGGGGGACGGCTGCTGCAGGCACAGCCCAGGCCATAGTGACCTCGGGTTTGGCCTTAAAGTCCCATCAGCCTAGGGTCTTGAGTTCTTGTTTGAGATGCCCCTTTCATATATTTATGATCAGAACAATATGGAGTAATGGTGGCCTAGAAGAAAAAGTAATTTAACTTTCAGTTTTTATCCAGGTGAAATTCATACGGATGTATTTTAAAACTGTGCTGCAATTTTTTATTTAAAAAACTGTTTTATTGGCAATAAAAATTGAAAATACTTATTTTCCTTTTGGAAACCCTGGTGGCCTAGTAGTTAAGAGCTATGGCTGCTGACCAAAACGTCGACAGTTCAAATCTACCAGGCGCTACCTGAAGAGCATATAGGACAGTTCTCCTCTGCCCTGTAGGGTAGCTATGAGTCAGAATCGACGTGACGGCAACAGGTTTTATTTTCCTTTCGAATGGATGATCATGTACATATTCTTAACGTTATGATTTTATCTGAGGAAGCTAGAATTCCAGAGAACTTTCTAGATAAGTTCCAATAAAGAAATTACAGATTAAAGTTCGTTTCCTTCAAGACCTTTTTATTTATGATCAGCGACTTACGCCATCGCTGGCCACATGTTAGCCTGGCCTCGGAGCCCCTGGCCTCTGAGTGCTTGTGGGCTGGCAGCCTGCGTGGTGGGCACCAAGAGGGCCTGCAGAGTGCCACTGCCTCGGCTGCTGTGTTTCCCTCCCCAGACCTCACACGTGTTGACCAACCCAGAAGGCTCGCTCGCTGCAGATAAAATTTTTATATCTATTTAGAGTAAGTCAAAATGATTAACTTTTAGTTCTGCGGATTCATTAATCCTGTGTTGACCCTTGGTTTACTTGTAGAATTTTTTCCACTAAGTTGAAAACCTCCAAAATTAAAGGGTTTTAAAAAATTATATTTGCTGCCTGAGCTGGCTTCAATTCTGTGCTTTCAGTGGAAATCCCTATCGTATGCTCCTTGTTCACACTGTTCCTTGTGAGAAGATGTTCTAAAATATCACTCAGCAGGCGTCATTGAAACATTTATCTGGTGAAGTCACTGATAAATGTGGTGGACAAGACACATTCAGCTTACTTTGGGGGCTGACAGTCTCACTGGAGAGGTGAGACATACCTCAAAAAGATAAGACTAGAAAGCAGAAGACTGCAAAATAGCCTGCTCTTTATAGAGGCTTATAATGAGTTCCCTGGACTTGTTTTTTTTTAAAGGTTCAAAGAGCCACATTTCTCATAGTATTAATTTTTTACAAACTTCTTGGTGTCAGGGGCTTTAAAGAAGTTCAAACATTTGCAGAAGTTTGCACATGTAATGAGAGCATACTAAGAGGCAGCCTTTCTGGCCTTGTGCAGAGCAGCACAGCCGTGGGCCAGCCTTTCCCACCCACAGCGCCTTGCCCAGGCCTCCCTCCCACCCTTCCTCCTACCCTCCCTCTGTGCCTCCCTCCTTCCCACCCACTGCACCTCCCCGCCTCCCTCCTTCCCACCCACTGCACCTCCCTGCCTCCCTCCTTCCC
>NW_004443938.1:3654492-3668992 GCF_000243295.1 Trichechus manatus latirostris | reverse complement strand
CCCACTGCACCTCCCTGCCTCCCTCCTTCCTCCCACTGCACCTCCCTCCCTCCCACTGTACCTCCCACTCACTGCACCTCCCTCCCTCCCACCGTCCCACTGCACCCCCCTCCCACCCTCCCACTCACTGCGCCTTGCTCTGGCCTCCCTCCCTCCCCTGAGTGGTTGGAGGGTCCACACTGGCGCATGGCCTGGAGTTTGGGGCAATGGCTTGGGCCTCTTCTATCTTACTGTTGTGTTCCTGAGCCCAGGATACTTCCTCTGTCACTTTGAAGCTTTGTCCCTCTTACTTCTGGATCCTGTTTCTGATAGCCTTAGTAAGGAATCTGTGCAGTCCCCGGGACTGCCTTTCTCCTGCCTACAGATGGGCCTGAGCTCTCGCCCTGCTGCCTTTTGCTTTGCCGTGTGCTGGCAGGGGGCTCCCAGCATCCTGGGCATCTGTTAGCGCCGCTGCGTCTGGCGGTTCAGGTGCCACGAGGCAAGGCTCCATGGCCACCCGCGTGGATGGTGCTCACGAGCTGTGCAGCACACAGCCTGCACGACCGCCCGTGCAGCCCTGCCCTTCTGTCCCTGAAGCGGCACAGCAGGCCAGCCCAGGGTCCCTGCTCACCACGGCAGCCTGGAGCGCCCAGCACGGAGGGCTGCGGGAAGGAACAGTGGCCAGGGCTCAGTCAGAGACGCTCTGCTCATATTAAAATAGACTGAAAAGTCATTCATACTTTATATAGAAAGACTGACGTGTTGAAACGCATAGTTAAGGTTTTTTAACTCATAAAATGGGCAAAGCTAGATAGAAATTAAATTTGTTTCCTATTTTTTTATGATGTTATTGAGAGACAAAATAGGATGGATAGAAGCATTGGAATACACGTGGATAAATATTAATTAGGAGGGCATTTCTTTGGTGAGTTAGCAATTTTGAAATGCCCGTTAATACTTTCTGACTTCCAAAGTATCATCTGTAAGAATTTATTTCATTTTAAACCATGTTGTTGTACTGAACGTTGTCCTAGTTGACTGGGAAAAAAAAAAATACACATCAAAATAATGCAGCACATATTTGCTAGGATCCACCAACTTAGGTCTTCACCATTCAGTTAGAAAAACAGCAAGGTATTAGATGCTCATTAGATGTTCTTTTTTTTTTAAACTATTTAGAATAAAGTTCATGTATTACATTAAATGTAATGTGGAAGATCCTTTTTATAATCAGTTTTCAGATGTTTTAAAATTAATGTGTGTTGAGGTACTTTCTGTTTTCAAATTTTAAAGGTAAGACTCTTCTTAATTTATTATTTCTTATTTTCAAAATTCTAGGATAAGACCAGCTTCATGTTGATTTAGGCCGGTGAGGGGGACCGTACTGGGTCTGTGGTTTCTGTGGGGGAGGGTGGTGTTTCTGTGTCTTTTGCTGTCTCCTCAGGGCTTTCCGAATAAACCAAGCCTTATCATCCCCTTGACACGCCCCCCCCACACACCCACACCCCCCACACGCCCACACACACACACGCGCACACATACGCGCGCACACACACACACACCCCTATCGTGAGTGAATGAACAGTCCCATCAAATAGCACTTTTCCATTGCCTGTGACCCTGTTGTTGTCAGGTACCATTGAGTCGGTTCCGACTCATAGCGACCCTGCGTACAACAGAAGGAAACACTGCCCAGTCCCGTGCCATCCTCACAATCGTTGTTACGTTTGAGCCCATTGTAGCAGCTGTGTCAGTCCATCTCCTTGAGGGTCTTCCTCTCTTTCGCTGACCCTTTACTTTACCAAGCATGATGTCCTTCTCCAGGCCCTGGTCCCTCCTGATAACATGTCCAAAGTACGTGAGACGAAGTCCCATCATTTCGCTTCAGTGATCCTAGCCACTTCAAATTCTAGACTTGAAATGTTCGCGCTGCTTGTCAGCCCAACCCTGTGAGCCTGACTGAGTGGGCTGAGCTGGTCTCGGGGGACACAGGGAGCGGAATGGCTGCCGGGTGGTCATCTTCCGCTCTCACCACAAGGCCAGAAGCCTATGGTTCTGTCGTACGTCTGTAGAAGTTACATATGGTTCACAGGGAGTGGGGATAGACTTCCACCAGAGAAACTGAGTGTTCGGAAAGCGGGGTTAAGTCTTTATTTTGTAGTCCTAGAATTCCACAAGATTACCTCGTAGGTGACTGAATTCAACTTTCTAAATCTGCATGCCTGTTAAAGCTGTAGTAAAATTGCTTCTGTAAGTCATGCATTAATAACTCAGGCATCAGAAACTGCCCTTGGCAGGGTGGAGGATGGGCAGTTGAAATGGGGTGGGGAAGAGAATTAAACATTACGTAAAGTTTTTGAGTAATTTTGCAGAACTGGGATAATTCTTTGGCTTTGATGTTTGTCTTATTATGAATAGTGCAGGTGAAGCCTTTACTTTGGAAAAACATTCTTTTTTCCATGTTTTTAAGACATTCTCCTGATAATTCATTGTTTGGCTACTGGAAAATTACCTAGTTATTTTACTGAGAAGTTTATCTCTTTATGATTCTAATTTTTCAAATCTAGAAATTTACTGTAATTTACCATAAAGATTATTAGTCTTGTAGGCCATCCAGGGGAATTTAATGGCTGCTGTAGGGTAGTGTAGGGTCCCTCGCCTTTATGAAAAGACTAAACTTCATTATAAGTTTTATATATTTATTAGAAATATCGCTAAGGTCATCCAGAGAATGAATTCTAAGACATTATCTTGAGAAGTTTTTTTTTTTTTAGTAACACTTCTTGGTTTTAAACGATATTTAACCTTAGTTATTTAACTTCATCCTGAATTGTTAACTCTGATTCACCCAAATCCAGGTAGTAGCAAATCCAAGTAATTGAAGATTATCTATGCAACATAAAGACTTGTTGTAAGCCATGGTAAAGATTTTATAACAGAGATTCCAGAGTTTATACATTGTGAGTTTTTTCATTATTGCTTAAAAAATTTGGTTTTCCTCCATTGAAATTGTTGTAAAAACCTGCACTACTTTTGTTTTATCTCTGTGAAATGTTGTGATAACAACACTTGCTCCTCTTAATGTGGATTTTTTTAAACAGTGAAAGTTATTTGAAATTAAGTTTAGTGAATTGATTAATGAACCCCATTGGATAATGCTCTTTTCAGTCCAAAATGAGCTGTAGTTACACAGTGATGAAACATTCCCATGTGATGTAGAAATTGATTTTGAGAGCAATTCCAAAGGAAATTGAGTATTTTGAAAATTTAATTTGATGATGTAGGTAAGTAGAACTTTATTTTCAGGAGAAAATAATTCTATTATTTAAAAAACTATGTTTGTTGTGTTGAACAGAGAAATGTGCTTCTACGTGAGACTTGTCTTCCTAAATCTGCCCACAGCAGGAACGTAGCTAAAACTAGTCCAGAAATGGTTACTAACTGTAGGTGGTTCATCAGGTGGACTTCAGTTACGTGGGGAGTGTGCATTCATGGGAAAAGGGTTTATCATCCGAGTCATTTGTTGTTTCTGGTAACGCTGCTCTGCGTTGATGTCTCAGTTTGTGTCTGCCGATTGTCCTCCTGAACTCTCTGAGGAGTGCTTTGAAGGAAAGACTCTATCGTTATCCCAGCATCTGTAACTCTAAACTATGTTTACGTATCCCAAGACTTCAAAATACTGATTTCTAAATGCATGTGCCTTTGAAAAGATACAAATCAATTATAACATTGGAGCCCTCGTGGCACAGCGGTTGAGAGCTACGGCGATCTACAGCTGCCAACCAAAAGGTCAGCAGTTCGAATCGACCGGCCACTCCTTGGAAACCCTATGGGGCAGTTCTCCTCTGTCCTGTAGGGTCACTATGAGTCAGAATCGACTGGACGGCAACAGGTTATTATAACTTTTATAACTCAGAAATTACAATTGACATGAATCTAAAATACGTAAGTGGATGGTAGGTACGTCTTTGTATTTGATAATAGCAGGAAAACTTTAAGAAAGTTGTTAGGAAATTTAAAAAAAATTTAGTTTCTTTGCTGATATCATATGCTTCTAAAAGGATGATAACTTCATATGTATTTTTGCAGGTAGCTCTTTTTGCAGTCATTCTCTGATCTTACTAATGACACCTGGAGTGTGTAGTTCTGTGTGGTTGTTAGGTGCTGCTGAGTCACAAAGCCCTAAAATTTTTAGTGTTTATCTTGCTTGCTGCCAGCTAATTAGTCATTTATTGATACTGTCTAACTGGTGTGAAAAATGAAAATGTCTGTCTTCACACATACATTATACATTCTGTCTGCCTCTATTAAATGTGAAATAAACCTCAGAGAGCGTCTTGTGTAATAATTTTTAACCCACGTTTTTACCACCCTACTTTAGTGGTTATTTTTATCTCTTCCCCAGCCACCTGTCCTTTCTTCCTTAACCAGGTTATCATTTTATTTGGAAAATAGTAATGGAGTTAGATTCTTGTGGAAACTCATGCCTAGGAAAATTAAAGCTAGATCATGTAGTTGGAGGTAAAGTATAGACTAAATTCCAGATTCCTTGTTTAAGTTGAGTGCTTTTCTAGTACATCACATGGATTTTAGACAAGACTGTTCTCTTCAGTATCTAAGTCTGATTCTTAGGTAATTGCCATCGTATGACATCAATTTTAAGAGCTGAGCTCTGGAATCAGACTTACTCTGATACTGCCCCTACCACTTGACTAGCTGGTGATGCTGGCAAGTGACTCGACTCTCTGTGTCTCGTTTTTCAAATCTTCAGAGACAGTAATGCCTAACCCCACACTGTAAGGCTGTTTAGGGGAGTAAGTGAGATAACACACTTGCAGCATTTTTGAATACGTTCACCAAATGGTAGCTGCGTTTGTTAGTGCTGTCATTTGTTGTTGTTGACATAGACGTGTCCAAGGGCAAAAAGCAGTCTGGCTAAGGATGGAGCCAGATCAGGCTGTAAAGATGCAGACGTAACTGAGAACAGGGAAATACAGCCTGATGCTTTGTGCTAGCATCACCTCATCAGGAGAACATGGGTAAGAATACTTGAGGATTTTTTAAGTTGGTGTAAGACATAGAAATAAACGTGTGTGGACATTTAAGTGAGGTGGGGGTTAGGGAGTTACTCTGAGAGTCTGAATTAAGGTAATTATTTTAACTAGAAAATCTTTACGTTGGAAACATGAGTAGTTGAAGCCAGCATCTTTCATCTGATGCACATTGTATTCGGCATTGGATGGAAAATTGTTATTTTCACTTAAGAATAGTTGGTTTTAACACTTGGTTCATTTATCTGAAATAATTTTCCTCTTCCTCTTTAGTAGTAATGTCCTCTCCGATTTGCAAGTTGAAAACACTAATTTATGAAGCAGTGACATACATGTAAGAGGAAACGGGACAGTTAGGGATAGTAAAGATATTTCCACTTAGGGAGGGAGAAAAGGAATGGCGTCAACGTATTCCTTGGACGTTTTTCCCCTTCAGTAATTACCCATGCTATGAAGCGCAAGAACGAGCTGATCGATCATGGCCCACTTTGCAGAGTATGTTGTTCTGAGACAACATAGACATTAGTCACACACACAAGGGTTTGTGTGTGCAGATTATTTTTTATTCTTTAAGATATCAAAGTTGTATTTCACTGGGGTGCAGCGTGTGAGTCCACCCTTTCCCTGTCTCTTTTTCTAGAAGTCCAGCGAGACAAGTCAGAGTGACACAAGTATCTCCTTGTCAGAACCAAAGAGCAAAAGCAGTCGCCACTTACCGGCCCAGGAAACAAAAATTGGGTCTTTCTTAAGTAACAAATCTTTAGACGTCAAAGACAAAGCTGGTATTTGTCCAGATGAAGATGATATGGAAGGAGACTCTTTCTTTGATGATCCTATTCCTAAACCAGAAAAAACTTACGGTTGGTGAGTGAACTGTGTTTTTGAATTATCGTACTACTTAGAAGTTAAAAATATATTTTCTAAGTGTTTTCACTTTATATTTAAAAGTATTAAGTCCATAGATTTGATTTTTGTCATGAAAGCCTTTTATGTCGTAAGATAATTCCAGGTTAAAAAAAAAAAGAGAGACTTAATTATTTCAGTAAATAAGTATATATTGTCACTATCTGTCTATCAGTTTGTTGTTTTGTGGTGGCTTGCATGTTGCTGTGATGTGGAAGTTATGCCACTAGTATTTCAAATACGAACTGGGTCACCCATGGTGGACAGGTTTCAGCAGAGCTTCCAGACTAAGATTAGGAAGAAAGGCTTGTGAATCCATCTCCAAAAATTAGCCCAGGAAAACCCTATGGATCACAACAGAACATTGTCCGACTGACTTGTCTCGAACACGTCATCAGGAAGGATCAATTGTTTGATGAAGTAGAGCACCAGCAAGAATGAGGGAGACCTTGGTGAAATGGGTTGGCACAACAGCTGCAGTAGTGAACTCAAATATGCTGACAGTCGTAAGGATGATTCCAGGGCAGCATTTCATTCTGGTGTACGTAAGGTCACTGTGAGTCAGAGTTGACTCATGGCAGCTCTCTGCCTAAGTAGGTATTGAATGCCTATCTGTGATGGTTAAGGTGGTGTGTCAACTTAGCCGGGCCATGATTCTTAGTGGTTTGATAGTCATATGATGTGTGATCACCTCCATGATGGGATCTGCTGTGAGTAGGCAGTCAGTTGAAAGGGAGTTTCCTTGGGCATGCGGCCTGCGTTGAATATAAGTGGACATTCTGTCAAGGCTCGTAGGCTTTTACTCATTCTGGATCCTGCAGCTGGCTCGTATTCCTCTGACCTCCAGTTCTTGGGACTTGAATTAGCAGCGTACCTCCGGTCTTGCCTGCCAATCTTGGGATTCATTGATCTTTGCAGCCTGTGAGCAACAGGTCTGCTCTCTGACCTGCCGATCTTGGGTTCGCCAACCCCTGTGGCTACATGAATCGGGAGAAGCCTCTATCCTGACCCACGGACTTGGGACATTCCAGCCTCTACAACCGTGTGAGCCATTTTCTTGATATAAATCTTTCTGTGTATGTATTTATACCCTTTACTGGTTTTGCGTCTCTAGAAAATTGTGCATTAATAGCATACCAGTTACTATGTCTTGCTCTCAGGGAGTTGGCATTCTTGTGGATGGAATTGGTGTTGTTGTTAGGTGCCGTCGAGTTGGTTCCCACCCCGTGTACAACAGAACGAAGCACTGCCCAGTCTTGTGCCATCCTCACAATCATTGCTATGATTGAGCCCACTGTTGCAGCTACTATGTCAGTCCATCTTGTCAAGGGTTTTCCTCTTTTTCGCTGACCCTCTGCTTTACAAAGCATGATGTCCTTCTCCAGGAACTGATCCCTTCTGATAACATGTCTAAAGTAAGCGAGAGGAAGTCTCGCTATCCTCGCTTCTAAGGAGCATTCTGGCTGTACTTCTTCCAAGACAGATTTGTTCGTTCTTTTGGCAGTCCATGGTATATTCAAAAGTCTTCACCAACACCACAATTCAAAGGTGTCAGTTCTTCTTCAGTCTTCCTTATTCATTGTCCAGCTTTTGCATGCATATGATGCAATTGAGAATACCATGGCTTGGGTCAGGCGCACCTTAGTCTTGAAGGCTACATCTTTGCTTTTCAACACTTTAAAGAGGTCTTTTGCAGCAGATTTGCCCAGTGCAATGCATCTTTTGATTTCTTGACTGCCGCTTCCATGGGTGTTGATTGTGGATCCAGGTAAAATGAAATTCTTGATAACTTCAATCTTCTCTCCATTTATCATGATGTTGCTTATTGGTCCAGTTGTGAGGATTTTCGTTTTTTTTCTTGTTGAGGTATAATCCCTGCTAACGGCTGTGGTCTTTGATCTTCATCAGTAAGTGCTTCAAATCCTCTTCACTTTCAGCAAGCAAGGTTGTGTCATCTGCATATCGCGGGTGGTTCATTAGTCTTCCTCCAATCCTCATGCCCTGTTCTTCTTCATCGAGTCCAGCTACTCGAATTATTTTCTCAGCATACAGACTGAAACTTGCTGTTGAAGGTAGAGTAGCTCAGGTGGACGGAGGAGATGATGCGGTGAAAGAGCTGGACAGAAGATTTCAAAGGGCAGCTCCAGGAGACAAAGTATAATGACACGTGCCAAAAGCTGGAGGTAGAAAACCAAAAGGGAAGAACTTGCTCGGCATTCCTCACAATGAAAGAACTGAAGAAAAAATTCAAGCCTCGAGTTGCAATACTGAAGGATTCTATAGGCAAAATGCTTGGTAGAGGGTCAGTGATAAAGAGGAAGACCCTCAAGGAGATGGATTGACACAGTGGCTGCAACAATGGGCTCAAGCACAGCAACGACTGTGAGGATGGCGCAGGACAGTGCAGTGTTTGGTTCTGTTGTGTGCGGGGTTGCTGTGAGTTGGAGCCAACTTGACGGGACCTAACAGCAACGTGGGCAGAGTACTGAATGATGCAGGAAGTATCAAAAGAACGTGTAAGGAATAAACAGTCACCGTACCAAAAAGAATTGGTCGACGTTCACCCATTTCAGGTGGGTGGAATTAGACAATGAATAATTAAAGTACAGCATGTCCAGTTGATCTCAGTAAGTGTATGGAGAACAAAACAGTATAGGGAGAGAGTGGGAGTGTGTGATCCATGTGCAGTTTTACGTGGTGTCAGAGAAGTCCTCACCTGGAGGAGGGCCTTACGTGGAGCGGGGGAGCCTCACCTGGATGGGTCTCACCTGGTAGAGGCCTCACCTGGTGGGTGTCATTTGAGCAAAGAGCTAACGGAGGTGAGAGAGTGCGCCGTGCAGACATCTGGGCTTAGAGAGCTCTAGGCAGAGGAAACAGCAAACACAAAGGTGTCTGGCAGGTGCAGAGCAGCAGGGAAGACAGTGTAGTTCGAGGAGAGAGCCCGAGGGGGAGCTGTAGGAGGTGAGTTGAGAGAGCTGGACGAGCAGAGGAAGGAGGGAGGTTGTGAACAGAGGAGTGACCTGACCCAGCCTACCTTGTGAGAGGCTTCCCTGGCTGCTGCGGGCAGAAGTGCAGGTGGAGGCTGTGCAGTAATCAGCGAGGTAAGATGGTGGAAGTGGTGAGAAACAGGTGGTTTCTGGGTGTATTTTGAGGTGAGATCCGAAAGGATTTGCTGACAAGTATTAGAGAAAGAAGTAGTATGAAGGAGAACTCCAGGGTTTATAGCCTGACTAGCTAGAAGGTTGGAAAACCGTTTTACTGAGGTAAAGACTGGAAAGCGCTGGATTGGGTTGCACAGGTGGGCCATGTGACAGTCTTAGAATTCACCTCCAGAATTGCCTTTTAGACATGCTAGGTGGGAGAAGGTTCTTAGTGGAAGTGTCAAGAAGGCTATTCAATCTATGAGTTTGGGGATTAAAGGAACGATATGGGCTTGAGATAGAAATTACGGAGTCACCAGTTTATACATAAGACAGGCTACCAAAACTGACTCAGGGAGAGAAGATCTGAATAAACCTATTACAAGTAAAGTAATTAGTAATTAAAATCTTCCCACAAAGGAAAGCTCAAGCCCTGGCGAATTTTACCAAATATATAAAGAAGAAATACAAACTTCCCCAAATACTCGTCCAGAAAATAGAAGAAGGAAAACTTCCCAACTCCTTCTGTGAGTTCAGAGACGTCACAGGAAAACTATACGGCAGTATCCCTCATTACTATAGATGCAATACCCTCGGTAAATATTAGTAAACCACCAACATACGAGAAGATTATACACCACGACCGAGTGGAATTTATCCCAGGAGTGTAAGATTTCTTTAACATCCAAAAATTAATTAATGTAATGTACCATATTAATACGATAAAGGACAAAAATCACATGATTATCTTAATTGACACAGAAATAGCATCTGTTAAAATCCAACACCCATTCATGATAAAATTTTAGCTAGGGATAGATAGGAACTTTCTGAACTTGCTAAAGGGTCTGTCATGGTTTGAATTATGTCCCCCCAAAAATGTGTGTATCAGTTTGGCTAGGCCATGATTCCTGGTACTGTGTGATTTTCCTGTACGTTGTAAACCTGCCTCTGTGATGTTAATGAGGGAGGATGGGTGGCAGTTGTGTTAGTAAGGCAGGACCTGATCTACAAGACTGGACTGTGTCCTGAGGCAATCTCTTGAGATATAAAAGACAGAAGTGAGCAGAGAGACAGGGGGACCTCATACCATCAAGAAAGCAGTGCCGGGAGCAGAGCGCATCCTTTGGACCGGGGTCCCTGTGCAGAGAAGCTCCTAGTCTGGGTGAATACTGATGAGAAGGCCGACAGAGAGAAAAAGCCTTCCCCTGGAGCTGACGCCCTGAATTTGGACTTTTAGCTTACTTTGACTGTGAGGAAATAAACTTCTCCTCGTTAAAACCATCCACTTGTGGTATTTCTGTTTTGGCAGCACTAGATGGCTAAGACAGGGCCTCAACTAAAAACCCATCACTAACATCAGAATTATTGGTAAAGGACTGACTCCCCCAGCCCCCTGGCTCAGGAACAAGACAAGAATGTCCTCACGACTTCGCTGGTGTATGAAGGTTCTAGCCAGTACAGTTACAATAAGGCAGTCTATCCTAGATAGCAAAGGAAGAACAAAACTGACTTTATTCGCAGAGGACATGATCCTGAATGTAGAAAATCCTAAGGAATGCCAAAAAAAAGAAAAAAAATCCGCTGGGATTAATAAATTAGTACAACAAGGTTTCAGGATACAAGATTACTATGTAAAAATTGCGTTTCTGTATACTAACGGTGAAGAATCCAAAAATGAAATCAAGAAAACAGTTTTCATTCACAATACATCAAAGAACTATCACTCTTAGAAATGAACTTGGCAAAAGAAGTACAAGAGTTGTACACTGAAAGTTACAGAGCATTAACTGCGTATTTTTTTCTGTTAGGAGAAGTGAACCCAGCAAGCAGGGGGGAAGCCTGGCATCGCTGTCTGATGCCCCACCCTTGAAGAGCGGGCTCAGCTCCCTTGCGGGAGCCCCGTCACTGAAAGACTCGGAAAGTAAGTGCCCTGGCAGCCCCTGAGATCTGTCCACTGAAGGTGTGCGCTTGGATGCTGATGGCGGTTCTTTCTTTAGTTCAATAGCGTATGATTGTGGTTTATTTTTTCAGAAAAATACATGTAAAAATAGCCTGTAATTTTATCACACAGAAATATTTCCTGTGAATATTTTGTTATATTTGCACAGTTTCTTTTTAAACACAACAATCATATTGTCTGTATCGTTTTGTATTATATCTTCTATGCCATTAAAATTTTTAGGTAATAGACTTTTTTAGTTGCCTTGTATTTTCTGTAGATACAGTTTTCAAACCGTTTCTCATCTGTTGGACATTGAGATTGATGTTAGTAGCTTAAATGCTCGATTAATTTTTTAAAATTTGCTTCATAGATTCTGTGATGCCAGTAATCATCATGGGAATGTTAATATTTATTCTGCTTTCAGGAATTTGGGTCTGACATATCTTTCTACATGTAGCAGAGATAGGGATTGCTGTCTAGAAAATAGAACAGCCAAGCTGCTGTACAGCTGACCTTCTGGCTCCCTCCCGTGCGCAGAATTAAAGAGCATAGCCTTAAGCATACTTCTGTAGATATGCAGATGAACTTTGCCTACTATGTAGTAGTAAATATAGGATTTAATGGGCACGGTGTTTGGCACATAAAAGTGTCTCTTTTGAGAAAGTTTCCTAAAAAAGTAAATCTGTACTTGAAATGTTGAGTGTCATTGGGCATGACTTGGTAGTGCTTCCTCACCGTTCCCGGGCGCGTGGTACCTCTCTGGATGTCTGGGACACCGTGGTGATGACGGGGCTGCTCCTGCCTGAGACCTTCCCCACAGCCGTGTAGACAGGAGTACCGTCCCTTCCGTTTTCTCCGCTTTTCCTTTCTCGTGGTTATTGCCACCTCCCATGAAGGAATCCAGGGTGCTCAGGTCTGAGGTCACGTTAACACTGTAGGGAACAGTGATTTAGAGAGGACGCTGACATTGAGGGACTAGAGAAATGAAACCACTGACATCAGTTTGACAGATGAAATACGATTAAGTTGAAGCAGCATTTAGAAGTTCAAAGGAAAGATAAAATTGATGGGAATAATTATAGTCCATGCATTCATACTAATGGGGCTTCTTGTAGAAGATGATGTCTTATCATTGGGCAGAAAGTGTTTTGATGGTTGTGTTCCAAGAAAGAGGGGTATTGTTTATGATTTAAAAAATTGGGGTGTAATCCATAAGTTAGAGGAGCCCTGGTGGCATAGGAGTTAAGCACTCGGCTGCTAACCAGAGGGTCGGCACTTGGAACCCACCAGCTGCTCTACGGGAGAAAGATGGCAGTATCTGCTTCTGTAAAATTACAGCCTTGGAAACCCTGTGGGGCGGTTCTGCTCTGTCCTGCTGGGTCCTGTGAGTCGGAATCGACACTGATGGCAGCGGGTTTGGTGTTTTTGGTTTGCGTAAGTGAAGCAACCGTTAGTTATTAGTTTGTGATTTTTCTTAGTTTTTAGGTTATGTTTCTGTCGTATAAAGAAGCCTCACACTAAAAAAAACAGTTTGACATGCTTTAGAAAATCTGTGTTCTAAAAGTCAGTTGAATGCTGCTGTTTTTCCTATTCACAGGTAAGAGGGGAGACGCAGTGTTGACAGATCTGAAGTTGGTCGGTGATAAGATTGGATCGCTTGGGTTAGGTAAGTGGATTTCCCCTGTTGATGGCTCTGGTGAAATCTTACGTGAGGTGACGCGGTCGGCCTGCCTCGAGCATCTTCCTGCCGTTCATGCAGCGGATGTTTGGACGGTGTTTATGTATCCAGGCTTGTACCATGTGCCACGGGTGTAGCGGGTCACTTCTCCAGGTGCACGGAGCACAGCCTGCTGGCAGACGGCTGGTGTAAAGGTGCTGAGAGGGGTCCGCGTTCAGTTGTTACGGCAGCACGCCGTTGGTGGGTGCTCAGGGCCCTGGGTTCTGTCCTGTGCCAAACAGCGGACCGGTGTGACAGATACACTCAGGCACGCTTCCGCAGCCCAGGCCGACCATCCTCTCTGGGGGACGTGAAGCGCGTCCTGGCACAGCAGTGGGTTCTCCCCAGTCTTGGCGCGCTTGGAGCAGCAGGGAGCGCAGCCTCACAGGCAGAGGCGGGCAGGAGGCTGCGCCTCGTCCTCTAGGCCATCTCAGTGCAGGCGTGTGCGTGGAGCACACGGGCTGGGTGGCTCAGAGCAGTGCCTGCACCCTCTGCTAGAGAGCGCCCTGGGTGGGGAGCATGGGCCTGGGCGGGAGTTGGATGATGGAGAGCTAAGGGCTCGGAGCAGTGCCCGCACCCTTTGCTAGAGCGCCCAGTCTGGGTGGGGAGCGTGGGCCTGGGCAGGAGACGGATGAAGCTCAAGCTGCCGATGTGGCTAACCCGCGGGGAAGGTGGTGAGCTAACCCCGGCTCTGTGTCCTCGTCTGTCCAGGGGAACTAATAACGTCTGCCTCGTTTAAAGAGTGCGTACAGTTTACGTAGATACACACCTGTACCTACCGATGCAGTGCTTGGCCGGACAGGTGCCTCGTACATGTTCGTTTCCTTGTGATGTTACTGTGTTCCCCCATTTGCAGCGTCGGCAAGAGAGTAGATGCTCCCCTGAGCTGCTGGATTCCGGTCCCTGCCGTGCGGCGCCGTGGACTCGCTGACTGCCCGCGTGGTGGTTGGGCGCCCGTGCAGTTGCTGCGTCCTCGCTGGCTGGCCGGCTGGGGGGCCTGCCCCGCTGCGGTCCCTGTGCCTGTGACGTGCACGTGCACCTCAGCCAGGCCTTCTTGGCCACAGCCTGGTGTAGACCCTGCTCCGTGTGGACCTTCAGACCTTTGAGGCCTGAGGTGGCTCTTGTTCCTTGGGGGTTTGTGTTTCGGGTCATTCTGTGGCCACACCACTCAGCTTCTCCCTGACTGTGCTGCTCTCTGTCTGATGGTATTGCAATAGTGTTGTTTTCCATTTTTCCGTTGTAAATGTACAGTATTCTAGGTATGTTAATCGAGCCCTGTGGTGGAACGGTTATGCTAACCGAAAGCCCACCCGGCAGCCCTGTGGGAGAAAGACCTGGCAGTCTGCTGCTGTGAAGATTACAGCCTAGAGAACCCTGTGGGACAGGTCTGCTCTGTAATAGGGCTGCGAGGTGGCCGTGAGTCTGCAGTGACCCGACGGCACCCAGCACCAGCTGTGTGAGATGATGTGTGAAGGTCCCTGGGTAACCTGGGGGGATAATGATGCTAGCGGGACGCGCCTGGCCCTGAGCCGGGACCTTCTTTATTCTTATCCCAAGGAGGGCTGTCGTGTTGTCTCCATTGCTGCAGATGCAGAGCCCAGTGCGGGCAGCAGCCTGAGACCATTGGCTGGTGGAGTCCTGGGGCATCACCAGGGCTGGTGCTGTTAACCACTGCGTCTTACGGCGATGTGCTATTCAGACATTTAGATCTTACGGCGCTGCGCTGTTCAGGCGTTTAGATCTCAGGGCGGTGCGCTGTTCAGGC
>NW_004443938.1:3641978-3654181 GCF_000243295.1 Trichechus manatus latirostris | reverse complement strand
AGGCATTTAGATCTCACGGCGATGCGCTGTTTAGGCATTTAGATCTCACGGCGATGCGCTGTTTAGGCATTTAGATCTTAACGGCGATGCGCTATTTAGACATTTAGATAGCATTTCAACGGGAAATGAGCTTGGAGCTCCAAAGGAACAGTTACAAAGAAAGCTTTGGAAACTGTAAAAAAAACTTACTTTCGTTTCGGTACTGTTTCTGTTACTGATGGGAAGCGGCCAGAGGAAATGCTCGTGGACAGATACTCACGTGTGTGAAGCAGAGGCGGCGGGCAGCTTTCTGTGAGGGGCCGGAGAGTAGACACTTTAGGCCTTGGGGGCCACGGACGGTCCCTGTCTCATACTCTGTTTTCCCACGATCCTTTAAACATGTAAAAACATTCTCAGCCCACAGGCCATACAAAAACACACCATGGGCCAGACTGGGCCCAGGGGCCATAGTTTGCTGACCCTTGGTTTGCAGTAATACATGGTCTGTTAAAACCCACTGATTTTGACACTGACTTGTTAAGTTGAAGTAATGCTATCTGTGTTATGACCAGGAGGTCGGAATCGAAACTCGTCTTCTAGCACGTTTTCAGGAAATACCTGGCGTTTTGAATATGACCACACATGCTGGAGTGTGGGATGCAGTTACTTTGCTCTAAATCTAAACTCTAGCCACACACAGCTGTTCCACTGCCTGGGCTAAATGCTCACTTCTGCCATCTGCATTGGCTGCACAGGGGGGCCCGGAGTGGGTCCTGGACGGCTGTCAGCACTGGGTCTCGTGGGGGCCCAGGGGCGGGTCCTGGACGGCTGTCGGCACTGGGTCTCGTGGGGGCCCAGGGGCGGGTCCTGGACGGCTGTCGGCACTGGGTCTCGTGGGGGCCCAGGGGCGGGTCCTGGACGGCTGTCGGCACTGGGTCTCGTGGGGGCCCAGGGGCGGGTCCTGGGCGGCTGTCGGCACTGGGTCTCGTGGGGGCCCAGGGGCGGGTCCTGGGCGGCTGTGGGCACTGGGTCTCGTCGGGGCCCGGGGCGGGTCCTGGGCGGCTGTCGGCACTGGGTCTCGTGGGGGCCCGGGGCGGGTCCTGGGCGGCTGTCTCAGCCTTGGCAGCCAGGTCTACAGGTCTTTTTTGGCACCTGCAAACCAGCCGCCATGGTTCCCTCAGTCAGAAGACGGCTGACCTCGCTCTTCCTGTTCTCTGACTGACCATTTCTGTTTGTTCGTGAGTACTCTGCAGTCCCTTAGCCTGTGAGGCCATGGCTCACCTGGCTGCTGACGGAGGTGGGCTCTTACTCGAATGGGTGCAGCATCAGCACCTGGCGGAAGGAAAACGGGAAAGCTATCTGAAAACTGGGTCCCACTCACTGGTGATTGCTGGGGACCCCCGACCACTCTGGCGATTGCTGGAGACCCCCAACCGCTCATGGTGACCGTCGGGGACCCCCGACCGCTCATGGTGACCGTCGGGGACCCCCGACCGCTCATGGCGACCGTCAGGGACTCCTGATTGGCTGTCCACGAGGCTGTGGGCCTAGCAGCAGCTGCGGTTCTTGTCTTTGTCATGCTCTATACCGTCTCTTCCCCACCCCCTAGAGTCATCTGTCTGGCTTATCTGTAGGACACTGCCCAACCTCCCTGCCTCCGCCCTCCCGCCTGCCCCATCCTCTCCAGCCTGGACCTTTGCCGTCACCCGCTGTGTTCTTTTGTCTCGCCTCCTCTAAACGCATTCTTACGGAGGGCAGAGCCTCTGTGGAAACATAGAAATCAGATACCACGTCCCTGTTGTCTTTCACTGCTCCCTCACACATTCACCCCCCCACCCCCATTATTTCCCTTTGCATTGAGGCTGAAATCCTTACCTTGACCTGCAAGGCCCTAAGTGAGCTGGCCCGCGGGCCCTTTTGGTCGCCCTCCTGACTCATGATTCTGTGGTTACTCTGGCTTCCTCCTTGCTCCGCACCCCACCAGCCCTCCTGTCTCAGGTCTTTGTGCCTGTGGCGCGGCTTTGGAGCACACCTGCCCTGTGGTTTGTACCTCTGGTGCCGTCCCCTCCACGCGGCCTTCCCGGCCACTCGGGAGCACTTGGTTTGTTCCGTGTCAGCCCTGGAGGTCAGCGAGGTCATCTTGTTTATTGCCCTGTCCCCAGGGGCTGTGCCCAGCGTCTGGCACCTAGTGGTCACACACTGATAAATGAATGCAGTAAGTACGATGGTATGTTATCGTGAGAGGAGCACCTTCTCTAACTGCCCGTCCAGAACTTGAATCCCCTCCACAATGCACTTGACCTGAGAGTCAGGCCAGTCTTCCGCTTTGGTGGACACAGGGGACAGTGCCAGCAGCCTCTTGAGCAGCTGGCTGCCAAGCCAGGGTTTCTCTTGGCGACCTGGATTCTGCCCATTCGCAGCCTTGTCTGTCTTCTGTGCATCATTCGCTGACAGTTTAAGACGGCTGTCCTGTGCCTCTTAGTCTTTGCCTTGACAACCCTGTTTCCTTCAGCCAGAAGACATGGGGGGATGACACATCACAGGAGCCTGTCCTGTCTGGCTGGAACCAAGTCTTAAAGGTGTCCACCTCCAGGGCCTGGCATGCATACAGCCCGCTCGTAGAAGCTGCTAGCGCTGGTTCCTTCCCTTATCATGCAGCCTTTATCACGAGTGTCCTGCATGCGAGATCAGTGTTGAGCCCTTAATGCACATCACTCCTCTGGCTAACCCTGGGAGTTGTGTGGTTTGACCCTACATTAGAGCTAAGGAAGCAGCAGAAAGAGGGCCAGTGACTGCCAAGTTCCCATAGCCTTAAACGGGAGTCCTGGTGTGACCCTGCTCTGTCCCCCCAGTCTGCGCCCACGTGCTGTGCTCCACTGCCTCTGCTCACCTGGCGATGGCGCTGTTTCATAACTACAATTACGTTGAAATGTCTCAGTGATGTAAAAGGTGACTGAAGGGCTTGATCATAACGTCCTTTGCTGTATACTATTAATAACTAAGGTTTGCTTTTAATAGGAGAGGATGTTATAAATGGTAAACATGTTATGATTAAACTCGAGCATCTGGAAGAAAAGACTAGATATTAACTACGTTTTTGTGTTGTGGTATAATCACTTCTCTTATAAAAGTTGATTATTTCTTAAGTAGCTGTTTTGTCATTTTCATTCATTATGTATAGTAAAAATATTTCTGATCTTTTTAATATTTAGACTAAAGTTTAAAGTTTAGAGATTTATTCTTTAATGTGCAATATAATTCAGTAATGGGTGTTTTTTGAAGGAAGTGTTTATGTGTGTATTTAATTGTAGGCAAATCATGAAGTATGTTTATATAACTATGACATATTTTTTAACTTATTAGGGACTGGAGAAGAAGATGACTATGTCGATGACTTTAATAGGTAAGAAAAATATTTGGGCAACAAATACACAAATTTAAATAATTTTTGAACACAGGAAAGTAAGACAGAATTGCATCTCGTGCTTATATTAGTGTATTTGATCCTCTTGTTCAGTTGATTGATTGTGAATAAGAGATAGTTAATCCAAAATTATATATTTGACTTGGGAGCATGTTTTTTAATATATGTCTGTATTAAGTTTAGGAAATTTGATAAGAAAAAATACCGAGGAAAGACTCAGGTCATTTAGAAGCAATTACGTTGCTGTGTTCTAAGCACTCTTTTTCTCCACCTTTCATCTCAGATTATTTTTCTGAGAGCCTTCCCCTTGGGAGTGGGGATGAGACGAGAATGCCCACTGTCACCACTCCTATTCAGTATTGTTCTGGAAGTCCTAGCCAGAGCAATAAAGAAAGGAAAAGAAATAAAGGGTATCCAAATTAGAAAGGAAGAAGTAAAATTATTGCAGATGATATGATCCTATATGTAGAAAACTCCAAAAAGTCCACAAGAAAATTGCTGGAAGTGTAACTAATGTCATTGAATAATTTGTGTATAAATTATCAAATGGGAACCTGATTTGCTATGTAAACTTTCACTGAAAAGACAATAAAATATTATTTAAAGAAAATAAAATAAAATTGCTAGAACTAATTGAGGAATTCAGCAAGGTTGCAGGCTACAAAGTCAACATGCAAAACTCATTGGGGTTTCTATCTACCAACTATGAGAAGTCTGAAAAGGAAATCAAGAAAACTATACCATTTATAATAGCGCCTAAAAAAAAAAAAAAAAAAAAAAAAAACAACAACCTAGGAAAACACCTAACTAGAGATGAAAAAGCCTTACATAATGAAAACTATACAACACTGCTGCAGGAGTGTTGACCTAAATAGATCTAAGTAAATGGAAAGACATTCCATGCTCATAGATTGGAAGACTTAATATTGTGAAAATGTCAGTACCACCCAAAGCAATCTATAGATTCAACACAATCCACTTTTTACCAAAATGGAAAAGCTGTGTGAAAAGGAAAGAGACCTCAAATAGCCAAAACAATTTTGAAGGAGAACAAAATTAGAGGCCTTATACTCTCCAGTTTCCAAGCTTACTATATAACTACAGTACTGCCTGGTACTGGTTCAATGATAGACACATAGACCAGTGGAATAGAATTGAGAACCCAGAAATACATCCATGCATCTGTGGACAACTGATCTTTGACAAGGGTGCTAAGTCCATTCAGTGGGGAATGGACAGTGTTCTCAATAAGTGGTGCTGGCAAAATTGGATTTCCACATGGAGAAAAATAAAGCAGGGCCCATAACTCAGACCATATACAAAATCTAATTCAGAATGGATCAAGGACCTAAATGTTAAGACTAAAACTATAAATCTTGGAAGAAAACATAGGGACAAAATGATGGGACCTAATTTTCTTTAATTCTAGAATGTTAAATTCAACAACAAATGCGCAAGCAACAGAAGACAAAATATAACTGGGACCTCATAAGAAATAAATGCTTGTTGTGTTCATCAAAAGAGTTTATCAAAAGAGTAAAAAGACAACCTGCAGACTGGGAAGAAATCCTTGGGAACCATGTATCTGATAAGGGTCTAATATCTACAATACATATAATACTTCTACAACTTAATAGTAAAAATAGAAATAACCCAATAAAAATGACAGTAAAAAGAAAAAAAAGAAAAATAACAGTAAAAATAAAAATGAAAAGAATCGGCAAAGGACCTAAACAGACACTTCTCCGAAGAGGAGAGTCAGACAGTCAACATAGACATGAAAAGATTCTCGTCTTCATTTGCTACTCAAAGTCACACCCCACCCATTGCTGTCGGGTCGATTCCGACTCCTAGTAACCCTATAATACAGAGTAGAACTGCCCTGATTAGCAGCCATTGCTCTTACCCGGTGCACCACCTGGGCTTCTCATCAGCCACTCAAAACCAAAACCAAACCCATTGCCATCGAGTCAGTTCTGACTCATAGCAACCCTGTAAGACAGGGTAGAACCTCCCCATATGGTTTCCAAGGAGCAGATGGTGGATTCGAACTGCCGACCTTTTGGTTAGCAGCCTGAGCTCTTAACCACTGCGCGACCAGGGCTAATTAGAGAGATGCAAGTCAAAACTACAGTGAGATACCACCTCACCCCTACTACAATGGCCATGATCAAGAAAACAGAAGCCAGCAAATGTTGGTGAGGATGTGGGGAGATAGGAATCCGTATCCACTGCTCATGGGAACGTAAAACGGTACAACCGTTGTGGAAAACAGTATGTTGATTCCTCAGAAAATTAGAAATAGAGCTACCATGAGATCCGGCAATCCCACTCCTAGGTATATACCCTAGGGACCTGGAAGTGGGGACACGAACAGACGTATGTACTCCAATGTTCATCCCAGTGATATACACAATAGCAAAAAGATGGAAATAATCCAGGTGCCTCTCAACTGGTGAATGAATAAGCACAATGTGATACATCCATACAATGGAATGTTATTTAGCCCGGAAGTGCAGTGAAGTCCCAGTACATCCTACAGTGTGGTTGCACCTTGAAAACGGTATGCTGAATGAAGTCAGTCAGTCACAAAAGGACAAATATTGTCCAGTCTCACTTACATGAAATGACAAGAATAGCTAAATATATAAAAGCTATTGCAACTGATATCACTAAGCTGTACACTAGAATTTTTTTAACAAAGGTGTGAAACTGCTACATTTAATTTTACAAAAAAACAGCAGGGAAAAAAAAAAAACAAAAAGCAGCAGCCATTGATAATACTTTGCTACAAAGAAACACCTCATGGGATTAATTTTCTTGGTTCAGGGTTTGAGGTGGTGGTCTCGTGGTCCTGTCCAGTGAATTGGCCTGATATTGTTTGAAGAGTTTCTGCTCTTCATCCTAGTTCAGTGGATAATGCCTGGAGCCTTGAAAGCTTGCGGGTAGCCGTCCAAGATACAGCAGTTGGTCTGTGAATCGCCTGGAGCAACAGGAAGGAGGAGATCCAAGAATCGGAGAAGGAAGTGGTCTGCTTGTCTAATTGCCTGCATAAACTACTGTCTCCCTTGCCATGAGACCAGAAGAAATGAATGGTACCCGACTACTATTACTCATCTTTTTGATAAGGAACCCAATAGAGGAATCTTGGTCAAAAGGATGAAAATTGAGGAACGGAACTTCATATTCTTATTTGGAAACCGGACTTACTGAATACATTGAGACTGGAGGAACCCCCAAATCTATTGCCTGGTGTCTTAGTCATCTAGTGCTGCTGTAACAGAAATCCCCCTAGTGGGTGGCTTTAACAAAGAGAAATTTATTCTCTCACAGTCTAGCAGGCTACAAGTTCAAATTCAGGGCGTCAACTCCAGGGGAAGGCTTTCTCTTTTGGCTCTGGAGGAAGGTCCTTGTTATCAACCTTCCCTTGGTCTGGGAGCATCTCAGCGCGGGAACCTCAGGTCCAAAGGACGCGCTGTGCTCCCATCACTGCTTTCTTGGTGGTATGAGGTCCCTATGTCTCTCTGCTTGCTTCCGTCTTTTATATCTCAAAAGAGATTGGCTTAAGACACTATCTAGTAGATTTCATCAGTATAACTGCTACTAATCCATCTTATTACATCAGAGTGATAGCGTTTACAACACATAGGGAAATCACATCAGATGACAAAATGGTAGACAATTATACAATACTGGGAATCATGACCTAGCCAAGGTGACAGGTATTTTGGGGGGACACAATTCAATCCATGACACCTGGAAACAGCATTTGAACCTTGAGCCAAAACTATTCCATGAAGTCATCTTTAAACTAAAGCGCCTAAGTAATGTCTGTCTTGAGTGTTGCACCCTGTTGAAGATTCCGTCTATGAGATTGAAATGCCAACAGTCAGTCTAAAGGACAGACGAGAACTTTAAGGGGCAGAGAGTACAAGGGAAACAACATTGGTGAAACAGTAAGGGCAGAGGTAGTGAGAATGGTGCAGTGTGAAGACTGTAACCGTGGTCGATGAACTGTATGTTGGGGGTATGTTTTGTTGTGTGTATTTTCAGCAAAAATAGAATAAAAATAATCTATAAATCTTGGATAATAATAAATTTGGGTCATTGTACCAAAAAGAATTGGTTAACTTTGAACCATTTCATAAGGTAGCGTATGATCAAGAACCGATGATATTGAAGGGAGAGGTCCAAGCTGCACTTAAAGGCGTATGCGAAAAATAAGTCTCCAGGAATTGACGGAATACCAGTCAACAAACAGATGCAGTGCTGGAGGTGCTCAAGAAAGTTGGAAGACAGCTACTTGGCCAACTGATTGGAAGAGAGCCATATGCGTGCCCATTCCAAAGAAAGGTGATCCAACAGAATGCAGAAATTATCAAACAGTATCATTAATATCACACGCAAGAAAAATTTAACTGAAGAGCATACAAAAATAGTTGCAGCAGTACATCAACATAGAACTGCCAGAAATTTAACCTGGATTCAGAAGAGGTCATGGAACAAGGGATATCATTGCTGATGTCAGGTGGATCTTGGCTGAAAGTAGGGAATACCAGAAAGATGTTTACCTGTGTTTTATTGGCTATGCAAAGGCATTCGACCATGTGGATCATAACAAATTGTGGATAACAGTTCAAAGAATGGGAATTCCAGAACACTTGATTGTGCTCATGTGAAACCTGTAGTTAGACTGAGAGGCAGTCATTCGAACAGAACAAGGGGATACTGCGTGGTTTAAAGTCAGGAGAGGTGTGCGTCCTTTCGCCATACTTATTCAATCTGTATGCTAAGCAAATCTGAGAAGTTGGACTCTGTGAAGAAGAGCAGGGCATCAGGATTGGAGGAAGACTCATTAACAACCTGTAATATCCAGTTGATACAACCTTGCTTGCTGAAAGTGAAGAGGACTTGAAGCACTTACTGATGAAGATCAAAGACCACAGCCTTCAGTATGAATTACACCTCAACATAAATCCTCACAACTGGACCAATAAGCAACATCATGATAAACGGAGAAAAGATTGAAGTTGCAAGGATTTCATTTTACTTGGATCCACAATCAACACCCTTGGAAGCAGCAGTCAAGAAATCAAAAGACACATTGCATTGGGTGGGCAAATCTGCTGCAAAAGACCTCTTTCAAGTGTTAAAAAGCAAAGATGTCACTTTGAGGTCTACAGTGTGCCAGACCCAAGTCATGATATTTTCAGTCATCTCGTATGCATTTGAAGGCTGGACAGTGAGTAAGGAAGAGCAAAGAATTGATGCATTTGAATTATGATGTTGCCGAAGAATATTGAATACACCATGGACTGTCAGAAGAACGAACAGGTATGTCTTGGAAGAAGTATAGCCAGAGTGCTCCTTGGAAGTAAGATGGCAAGACTTTGGACATGTTATCAGGAGGGAGCAGTCCCTTGAGAAGGACATCACGCTTGGTAAAGTAGAGGGTGCGGACTCGACGGCACGTAACAGCAACGAATCTGAATACAGGTTATCCCCGACTTACGCTGTGTTTGAGTTACGAGGAACTGCCTTCACAACTGTTGTTGTCTTGTATGTTTATTAGTAATGTGTGCTACATACAGTGTGCAGCGTGTAATTTGCTGATGTTATCGTTCTCATGCCAACCCCCAAAGACAAATGAAGATCGGATTTATAACGACACTGATAAAAAAAAGCCAATGATAATGAAACTAGGAAAAAAAAAGATGTATGTGACAATGTCAGAACTTACTTATGATGGAGTTGTTGGAACAGAACCCTGTCATACATTGGAGGCTACTTGTATAATGTGGCTATGATCAGAAATTTTAAATCAGATGGCTGATAATTTTATATGTGACAATTTTTTTTCCTGTTTGGAGTTTGTATGCATTTTTCAACAACTCACATGGTTTTTGTGAGGGTGTGATGTAGGTGGGGTTTTAAAAACCAGTGTTACTTGCCGTTACGACTGTAGTCCCCATTACAGACCTCAGTGTTCTCATCTGTTCAGTCGACGTATCTGTGTTGCTGCTCTTGCAAAGTTATTTTAAGAATCAAGTGAAATTGTGTATATGAAATTAATGATATTGACAGCAGTGGGTTTGTTTTTTTGTGGTTTATGATGTTTTACCTAAAGGATTAAAATAAATATCCAAATGTTAAGGAATGGTAGTTACTCCCTTGAATGTTGACATTCGGAGTTCTTATCTGTCCTTTTCTCCTCCTGAAATCAGTAGCAGCCGTCGCTCAGGAAACAGCCAGCTGAGTATCGGTGAAGAGACGGAAGAAGGCCTCTCTGTGGAAGCGGATGACATCAGCGCCAGTGATAAAGTATGGGCTGTGCACTGCCTGCGGAGCGCTGGGTTTGCCTGTTTGGTGCCTTGATTTACTGTGAAGCTTCCACAGTGTAGATTAATCAGGGGAGAAGCCCTTGGAAGTTGTGCAGAGTTTGTTGCCGAGTTAGATGGCCCACGCCTGAGCGGAGCCTAGTGGGCATGGAGACTGCCTTGGGCTGTCACTGGATGGGTGAGCGCTTCTGAAATGTGTGATGTTCCTGCTGGAACATGGATGCTGTGGGGTGACATCAGGCAGAGCCGCCGTACCTGTCGGCACTGTGCCCCCAGGGCACGCGACTACCAGGCCATGGCCAGGTAGGACGTTGAGCAGAAGGCGGGTAGGCCGCGAGAGCAAACAGCAAAGGCAGAGGTGGCGTCAGGCTGTCAAACTAGACGTCCTTCCTCGAGACCCGGGTTTGACCTTCTCATCGGGCCGAGGACCGAGCATGTAGAGGGTCCTGAGCTGTATCCAGAGGCAAGTCTGTGTCGCGTGAGGCTGCTCTGGCTGGGTGGTGACAGTGCTCTCCAGGATGCGAAGGCTCTCCAGAGCTTGCACCGTGCAGCGCGCACACAGCCAGGACTGAGAGGCAGCGTTGGTTTCACCGTGAAACCACAGCCTGAGTCAGCAAACCTGGCTTTGAATTCTTACTCTTGTATCCCTTGTGTTTTCTTAGGCAAGCTTTGACTTGTGACCCTCAGTTTCTTTATTTGTAAAGTGGAAGTATGAATACCTGCCTAGTAGGGTTATTCTGAATGTTAAATTTGATAATACCGAAAGTATCTTTTCTAATTCCTGACACACTGCAGGATTATATTAATTTGCCTTTCTCTTACCTTTTCATGTGTATCATCTTAAGAGGCCTAAACAGTCACTTTAAAGTTATACCCAAAGAACTGTAGAACTGTTGGAACAGTCGGTTTTCTTGGTAGAGTTAACACAGAGTTCACCTCTTGGCCCAGCCTCTTCAGTTCATCACAACTTTCAAAGTGTGGAGATAAAAGCGAGCCGGGGGACTGGGAATTCACAGCTGCGTGGCTGTGGTTGGTGGATTTGCGGGCGGGCTGTAGGGGAGAGAGACGCATGACTCTGCCCCCGGGGGCCTTGGGTTGCTGGCAGGTGGCCCCGGGGTGGGGGACGGCTTCTGGGGGCTGTCCCTCACAGCTCCTGCTTCCCTGTTCTTGCCACATCATATGCTTTCTAGAATTTTCACTGAAAAGCCTAACTTTACACAGTTGTGACCGTCATCTGGTTTGTAAGCCAGCCTTTTTTATAGACTTCTGTGCAGACACCTGGGATCGCAGAGTGTTTGTGAGGTGTGCTCTGGTGGAGCAGCCAGCTGAGGGACAAACCAGTCCCCGTGAAGCACCCACTGTCTGGAGAGCACAGCCAGGGTGCGGGGCGTGAGAAAGAGGGCAGTCAGGAGCAGCGGCCCTGTGGGCCCTCGGGTCTGCTCGGCATCCCACTCACAAAACGTCTGTGTGCCTCCATTTTCACACGTACCTTCTGTCTCTTGGGCAGGGGAGGTGGATGTGAAAAGGACAGTGCACGACAGTCCCGATGGAAAGGGGCGTGTGTCCCTTTAGGGCTGTGACAACTCAGAGATGAGCACCGATGTTTGACCTGGATTTGAAAGATGGCTGGGATGTGGCCGTGCTCAGGTCCGTAGCTGCGTCTGGAGCAGAGACAGCCATGTGGGCCAGGTGTCGAGTGGAAGGTGCAGGGGCTGTGAGACCCCTGGGGTACAAGGCCATCTGTCTGGGGGGCCCAGACTCAGCCCCAAACCAGGGGAGGAGGCGCAGTGACAGGGCCGCCAGCGGTCTGAAGGTGAGTGTGAACCAGGAATCGGTAATGGAGCAGGGGCAGAGGGGTGCAGAGGGGAGAGCAGGCTCCCTCAGGGACGGCGCGCGGGCGTGCACACCACTGCCAGCGCCAGCAGCTGACCCAGCCAATGTGAGCGCGTTCACTCTTGTTAAGGCTTTTGGAAATGTTTTGAAAAGTTCTTGATTGCTAATTCGTGTTTTAACTTGCTGTCACAGGGATCCTTCATTTCCTTTTCAATGCTCACAAAGTATCTTTGAGATATTTTTATCTTGTGGATTGAAAAATCTCTGTATCTATATTTTTGAGCTACAGTGAGTTCTAATTCTATAACTGCTGAGGTATGAAAGCCTTTACTAATTAAATAGCCCTCTGTTCCAGGTTAGCCCCCGTTCCCGGTCAGCCCCCGTTCCCTGTCAGCCCCCGTTCCCTGTCAGCCTCTGTTCCGGGTCAGCCCCCATTCCCTGTCAGCCCCCGTTCCCTGTCAGCCCCTGTTCCGGGTCAGCCCCGTTCCCTGTCAGCCCCTGTTCTGGGTCAGCCCCCGTTCCCTGTCAGCCCCTGTTCCGGGTCAGCCCCGTTCCCTGTCAGCCTCTGTTCTGGGTCAGCCCCTGTTCCTGGTCAGCCCCTGTTCCCTGTCAGCCCCTGTTCTGGGTCA
>NW_004443938.1:3632687-3641766 GCF_000243295.1 Trichechus manatus latirostris | reverse complement strand
GGTCAGCCCCTGTTCCGGGTGAGCCCCCGTTCCCTGTCAGCCTCTGTTCCGGGTGAGCCCCCGTTCCCTGTCAGCCCCTGTTCCGGGTCAGCCCCTGTTCCGGGTCAGCCCCTGTTCCGGGTCAGCCCCTGATCCCGGTCAGCCCCTGTTCCCCACAGTTTCTTGCTTCTAGCTGATCTTCAGTTAGGTGGTTCTTCTCGGGACGTTTTTGGTTGTTACTGTGGTCTCTTTGCCTTAAAACAAGACTGAATAAAATCTTTCGATAGCTGAGTTATCCAGGTTAAGAAAGTCCTTTTCTCTCCCCAGTTGTCCCTCTCGTCACTCTTGTGTGCAGGTCACAATCAGTGTCAGTACAGAGCTGGCCTCGCTGGCCATCTGCTTGGTTTCATGACAGCTGCCTGAAGGGGAGACTGGCTTTGGCCTCAGTTGTCACGGCCTGACCGGGTGCTGTGCAGATGGGGTCCTGGTGGCTCAGGGTTAAAGCCATCGACTGCTGACCCAAAGATGGCGGTTTGAAACCACCAGCAGCTCTGTGGGAGAAAGACATGGCAGTCTACTTCCCTAGAGATTGACAGCCTCGGGAACCCTGTGGGTCGCTGTTTGACTCGGAATCGACCCCACGGCAGTGGGTTTTGTTACGGTGCGTACATGGGAGTCCCTGAGGGTGCAGATGGTTGGCACACTCGGCTGCTGACCAAAAGGTTGGAGGTTTGGGTCTACCCAGCGTGGCCTCGGAAGACAGGCCTTTGAAAAATCAGCTCCTGAAAACCCTGTGGAGCAGGTCTCCTCTGACACACGTGGTCGCCATGAGTCGGAGTTTGATTTGGTTTCCTCTACCGTCTTATAAATACAGAGCAAATAATACTTTTCAAGTGAGAATATTACACATTTCAGTGAAGTTCAATAAAATGTGCTACGTAGGTCAAGGTTTTAGAGGTTGGGAACTCATAGAGTGACGTTGACTGTGTGCAGAATCAGTACGGAGACTATATCCAAGTAAGCATTTTACAACGTTTTCGCTTAATTCTAGCTCTTTAGATTAAATGGGAATGATGCCTGGAGTATTGTTTGTTTCGTTAATTCCCACTTGAAACGTTTGGGAGTGCAGCTTGTAGAGAACACTGAACTGGGGAGGGTACATCAGGGAACGAGGTCTGTGATCCTCGGCAAGTGTCTGTCACCTCCTGAGGGTGATGTGTGAAGCGGTTTGCCCAGTGTAAAGGTGTGTTTAAGTTGTAGCGCTGTATTTTTACAGTCACTTAAGACACTGCTTGCATTCTGACACTGACTCTTTCCTTTCTCTTGAACATCCAAGCTTGACGACCTCACACAGGACCTCACCGTCTCCCAGCTCAGCGATGTGGCGGATTATCTAGAAGATGTGGCCTAGACATGGAAGAAGGAAGTATTCTAACGTAAAAAGGACAAGGGACTCTGATCAGTTTCATTTTTTCAGACAATCACTCTTTGCTGGAATGTCTGCCCCCATTGGTGCCTTGTGTTTCAAAAAGACTGCAGATATTTTAAAAATTAACGTTTCACTGCTAAACAGAATACTTCCTGTTTGAGCCCATGTGTGGAAGACTTAATATTCTTAATTTGGTTTAGCTACACTTTTCGCTATGGAAGTTGATTATCTGTCGCTTCTCCAGTTCGTTACGGGAGCAAACCCATGAAAAACAGCAGTAGTTAGAGCGTACTAAAAGGTGCCGATAAAGTGGTAGGTTCACGGAACTCTGTGTGTGTGTGTCTGTGTGTCTGTGAGTCTGTGTGTGTATGTGGCCGATATTAGAAAATTAATTTGAAAACCGGGGCTTTAGCCTTGGAGAGTTGACGCTTACCCACTGTATTATATTTTGATACTAGGTGGTTCTACAGCTCGTTGGCAGAATAACCTGGTAAATTTGTGGTACTGAAGCATATTGATATAAGTTAGATTTGACATGTCAATTTTATTTTGTATTTCCATTTGGAAGGTTTGTTAGACCGTTGAGGTTATATTAAAGTGCTCTTTTGTATGCTACTTAATTTTGCTTGTTTTTAAGAAGTCTTGAAGTGGCTATGACTCTTAATTCATAAATTTGGTTAATAGAATTAAACTTTGCTGTTGATGTCCCTGTGCCCACGTAAGGAACTTTAATCATAGGTTCGCTTCATTTTATTATTTGCAAAGATGCCTCGAAACATATTAAATACAAAAATACATCTGAAAGCATTAAGCAGTGCTTTAATTTCAGATCTGTAAGTTGAGTATATTAAAATCCCGATTGGACTGGAGCAGCAGTAATGGCGTCAGACCATAGTGAGGCTGACAGCAGCTTTGGGTGCTGTGCATAGTGTCACGGCCGCGTCTCAGGAGTCTCGGTCCCGCTGCTGGACACTGTGCTGCTGCTGTGTAGCTCGCTGACACAGGCAATGCCGCAAGGCTGTAACACGGGCCAGTGAAGAACAGCAAGTGGAGTGATGCATGTGTTCTCAGATAAGGAGAAGTGAAGCTGTGATCGGGGCAGATTTATTCTTTTAAATTTCCAGTACATTATGGCTTTTTTATTGAAATTAGACCAGATGTATTGATCTCAGTAAGTAAGCTGACTCCGTGGTTTACCTAATACCGGTTTCTCATTTCTTAGCCTAAGTATTATAAAAATACTTGTTGGGCCCTAAAATGTAAAGAGCAATAAAAACGCAAGGATTAAGGCTGTCTGACATTAAATCTGATTGTTTTTTTAATTGAAGTGAGACAGCTGTCCACATCAAGAGGAAGTAGGACAGAAAATGGGCCCGGTAGCTTGAAAGCCTGCTTAGATCTGCCCTCACTTGGTGAAGCGTTCTCTCACAGTCCTTAGGGGTTTTCGTGTTTTATGTGAGTGCTCTGGGGAGTAAACAGTGTCCTGTGTGAGGCCGTCACGTTGCCGCCATCCCCCCGCTTGCTTGTTATAATACACGTTTTGTCGTACAGCATCGCTGTGAGCAATGCATGAAACCGAATACTTTCTCTAAAGGATTAGACTTCTGTTCTGCCCCCTGCAATCAGCGTCAAATGTGTGCTTTATTTTTAATATTATTTGATAGGAGTTAGATTTCAGCAAAATGATGTGAACATGCGGCAGGATGTGGCTTTCATTTTGTGGGAAACCTTTGAATAGTGTCATCAGAAATCTGCCATTTTTCTATTCCCCAGAGAATCTGACCTTTGAGTAATAATTGGGGGGTGGGGGAAAATTCCAAATGTGAAAATTTCTTTGTCATCAGCACTCCATACGTCGTATCGAGTAATGGTGAATAACTGAAAATTCAACTATGGAAAGGTTGCGTTTCCACCTGTATTCTTTGGTTAGATATTATTAACCTGTTAAATTTGAAGATGGGGAGTGACAGAAGATTTTGAGTGTGATTAGTGTTTTCTTTTTGTCAAAAAATGTCTATTGAAGTATTAACCCATGAAAAACATTTCTGTGGTAAAACCTGTATGAAACTGGAGTATTTCAAACTCTAGATCTTTCATTTTGTTAGTGATAACCGAAAATGAATAAAAAGCTTTTATTCCTCCTTGGTTTATATTTTCTCACGCCTCCTGTGTTCTGCAGTGTGTTCTCATAACCAGAAACCACTTGCGCAGACAGTGTCTTGGCTTCCGCTTCCTCTGCCCTTGTCTCTGACCCTGTGTCTCTGACCCCGTGTCTGTGACCCCTTCTCCCGCTTAGTGCTCAGAGGCTGGTGGGTTCCCCACTGCGTCGTGACCTGCTCAGGCCCTTCCCGTCTCAGGACACTGTGTGTGCCTCCCGTGCCTGGGGTCGCCCCCGCCCCTGGCCTCCAGCAGAAGGACCCCATCGTGTGTTACTTATCTCATCACTGTCTGAAGTGACCTTGCTGAGGTCATTATTTCCTTGTTTATTTTCCGTGTGCTCTTGCAGGCGCCTTTTCCTTTCTGACGCCTTTAACCGGGTACCGAGCGAAGCGTCTGGCCCGCCCTGCGTGCTTGTTGAACATCTCTGGGATTGGAACAGGCCCTCTAAGCACCAGGGTGGGCCTGGGGAATGTGTTCTGCAGCTGGGACTGCTGTCCTTGTCCTAGACCTCGGAGTCTGCAGTGTGGGCAGTGGAATGGGCTCCTGGTCAGTGAGCAACAGCCGAGCCCACCATCCGGGCTGGGTGGGTAACCGCTGTCCCTAGAGGGACCGGCCTTCTCTCTATGGCCTCAGTAAGTAAGCCGACTCCGTGGGATGCGGGCACATGAGAGCAGGCGGAGCAGGACCGCCCTGCTGGTCATGGAAGGAGGGCCCGAGAGGAAAGGCAGCTCTTCCCTGGAGAAAAAGACACTAAATTAGTCCCTGTCCCGAGTCCCCAGGTGGCGCAAATGGTGAAGCACTCGACTGCTAATCAAAAAATTGGCACTTTGAACCTACCCAGAGGTGCTTTGGAAAAAAGGCCTGGTGATCTGCTTCGGGAAGGTCACAGCCTTGAAAACTCTAAGGAGCAGTAGTACTCTGCATGCTTGGGGTCACCGTGAGTCAGAATTGACAGCAATTGGTTAAGTTTTTGTTTTCGTCCTTGCCTGGAATAACATCCTGAGATTTGGCCATGGGTTGGCAGGGATCCCCAGATCCGTTCTCTGCACAGGAACACTGAGGTGAATCCCACCCCCTGACCTCCTAGGCCCGTCCCCAGGCAGCCCCTCCATTTGATGTCAGCACAGAGGCAAACCAGGGCGGCCACAGAAATGAGCCCCTGGTGTCAGCTTCATGGGCGCGTGCTTAACACAGGGTCTCCCGACTCCCGAGGAGAACAACATGTCACAGAAGGCTGAGACAAACCACAGCTGGTCTTGGAGAAGACGATTCTGAGGGCAAGGTAATTGTGAAAAGCCTAACTGCTCAGATGTGAGGTGATTTTTGTTGCTGAAAGAGGTATGAGCAAAACCATCTGGTTACTGAAGGTGCTGGGTAAAGACATTCAGTAGGAAGGCTGGGTAATGGGGGAACTCAAAAAAATTAGTAATTTCAAATTCAAAGACTTCTGTACGTGTTGAGCAAAGAGGCCAGAAAGGAAAAGAAAAGCTGAGAGACGTGGACAGTGGACCGTTAAGGTCGTCTGCATCTCTGTGTCCCTGACGGGAGTTCCGGGAGGTTGGAACTCTGGTGGTCACACACCAGGAAAGCATTTCCTCAGTTAAAGGGGGCCTGAGGGCCGAACTGGGTGCTTCCTGGGAGAGCTGGACAATTCTTAGTTAAAAAAAAAACAAAACAGTCCCCTATGATGAGTTGAAAGGAATGTGGGGTAGAACAGCGTCGGACTGTTGTCTACACTGGATGCCGGACGGCGATAGAGCAGTGACAACAAAGCTGTGAGGAAAACGGATCTTTGAATCTGGAAATGATTCCCTACCGGTAGAAAATGAATCCAGAATTGGCAAGGGCAGGCTGACCATGTGTCCCGGGAGTCGTCAGGCTCTGGGTGGTGGCCCTGCAGGGCCGAGCACACTGCTGCCACCATCTGGGGGAGAAGCACTGGGCCCTGCCTGCTTCCAGCCCGCCCTCCGTGGCCTCGGCAGCCAGCCTCATGTCCTGCAGGGGTGTGAGGCCCTTTCCACGCGTCACCTTATCTCCTGAAGAGAGGACGGCAAGGGGCCTTTCTGGAGCCCTGGCCTCGGGAGGTGGGGCAAAGGGACAGGTGGGAGCCATGAACACTGGCCTGGGGGAGCACAGACAAAGGCTGTTGAAGATGGCCATCGTTTCTGACCTTTTCACCTGAGGCCTTTGTTTCTGGCAATTGATGGAATCTCCAGATGCTATGATGACATTGTGTTTTCCATGGATGTTTATAGTTTCAAAAAATGCTAATTTTGGTTTGTTTGTAAGTTGCCCGGCTATTGGCTGTAGATCTCAGTTATACTTAAATGTTTTCTTTTAAATCACCTATCGTTTCTAAAACTGAATGGTTCCCTTTTAAAGCACTTAGCATTTTGCCTTTTTCTCCCCTGACACACATGGGCAACACCCACGTGGGCAAGGCCTTGCCTTGCTTCTATGCTTCTGCCCCCAGGTTAGAGGAAGCACATTTTCTTTGTCCCTTTCTGAGCCGGGCACCTTCCTCTGTTCCCTCTGAGCTCCCTGCACGCCCCAGGGGCCAACAGGCATCGACCCTGGGCCAACAGTGGCAGCAGATGGCCGAAGGGGTCATGGGTGCACACTGCTCCAAAGTAGCTCCCAGCTTTGGTGCTGGCATGGCGGCACGGTGGAGGGGAGAGAACAAATGAGCTCCCGAAATCTGCAGAAATGTTTTGCTTTTAGAATTACATCTGGCCGTCTTTAGGGGTAGTGATGGTTTGGAATATGGCACAGAGGTAGAAAGATTCTCTCCAGGTCTGCTCTTCCAAAAGAAGAGGAGGCAGCCACATTAAGTAATACTCCCCCTACCCACAGAGCGAAAGGAAGACAGGCTCTGAGTACCCCTGGCTCCAGCTTTGGACGTTTGGTGCCCTGGAAAACCAGTGGACTGCAGGGCCCGCTTGCAACTGGCAGCCCTCCCAGGGCCCCATGGCAAGGGGCCACGCAAGCAAGGACAGGTGGGGGCAGTGTCGAGAGACAGCAGAGAGAGGCAGGAAGGTAGAGTGGCTGAATATAGGTTTTGAAATTCTTGCCGCATGGATTGGAATCCTGGACGAATAACTTGCTGGCTGAGTGACCCCGAGCAAGTTCATATCGTTGGTCTCAGTTGCCTCATCTGTAAAAGGGGATGAAATGCCCCCTCCCGTACAGGGCTGCTGCTGGATGAAATAAGAGCATGCTTGTGGAGCATTTAGAATTTGTCCTTGGCAAGTAGTTACGTACCCAGTAATCTGAACCTTATTAAGAAGGTAAACTCCGTGGGACGCGGTGTTGGAGGTTGAGGGGAGAGGGACAAGACAGTACCTTGGACGGCTGCTGCATGTCTGACGAGTCTCTGTTCCTCTTTCTGGGCCCGACTCATGGCACTTCCCCTGTAAAGTCCCTCGTCACCCAAGCTGCCGGGCCATCACGCGTGTGCAATCCTGCAGCATTCTGCACATCTCCCCGTGTGGGCATGCAGTGAGAGCTGGAGGCTCAGGGTCAGAAAACCTGGATGTCCACCCTCCACTCCACTGCCACTCGGGTAGAGAGGAGCCTTCCAGAGTATTGACGAAACAGAATCATGGCATGCCATGAAGTTTACACTGAAAATGGTTTCTAGTACCAAGAAATGCATTTTAAAAAATTTTCATCATGGGAGAAGCATGGGATTATAATGCAATTCTTAGTACACAACAGACGGCTGTCCAGAAATAAGATTCAAACCGGAACTTGTGTGATGGGCATCTTTAGTCAATCCTGCTGTTATGTTACCCAGTGGAAACCCCAGGCTCTGCTCGGCATGACTCGAATTGGCCGATAAATGAGAGACTGAGGTGAGAGAGCAGGAAACGCACCTTTGTTTTGTTGCGCAAAGAACGGAGTCAGGCAGCGCTGCTGCCACCAAGACAGCTCTCTGGGAGTGAGAGGAAAAGTACTTTTAAGGGGTTTACAAGTAGGGAGTTCATACGGGTTACGTCAGCAACATTCTTAATCATACTACGCAGATGCAGTGGGGTTTACATATAACTTCCAAGCAAAGAAAGCAGGATTTTATGCAAAGCTATGGGGGAGGAAGCCAGGCAAAGGAAACAGGATTTGGATGCAGAGCTGCTAAGGCTGTGCCTTAGTTAAGGAAGATCTGGGTGATAACCATGAATGGTAACATCGCTAGAAACAATTCCCACACCAAAAGATAATTGTAGCAAAATGTTTCAGAGCATACCGAAAACAGTAACACGGGTTAATTTTGACTAGAAATAGTAGGCTCTTGTATTATTTGATAATCCAGTTAATGAAGAGGTGCACAGCATATAAACACATTGTAAACATATTTAAATTTATCACTGATTTGACACAATATCGACGCATATGAAACTGTACTATGCGATCATGATGAGGACGCTAACGAGGACCTGGTTAGTGAGTGTCCTCATGGTTGTCGTGAGTCACCAGCAGCCGATTCCGACTCAAGGCGAGCCCACGTGTGTGGAGTAGAACTGTGCTCCATCGGGTATTCACGGCTGCAACCTTTCAGAAGTAGATTGCCACCCCTTTCTTCCGAGGCGCCTCTGGGTAGGTTTGAACCACCAACCTTACGGCTCGTAGTTGAGCGCTTAACTGTTTGCGCCACCCAGGGACGCCTTAACTGAAAGAGTATACTACTGATGATGCTGTTAGTCACAGCGTGAGAAAACATGAAATGTTGTAAAATCCTCAACTCCTGTGTGAAAAAAGAACCTGAAAAATGTTTCCCAAATTTAACAATTCTTAAACTTACATGACATTTCCCAAAATTAATTGTGAAAATGAATGGAACCCTAAGGAACAATTCTTGATCATTCTAGAGTAGAATTATTTTCATTTCATATCTATGGCAAGGTATTACAAAAGCATTGTCGTATGAAAAGGTAATAGAACCAAGTATGCGATTAAAGCAATGTAGGACAAAAACAAAGATCTGTCAGGCAGTTCATAAAAATATTTTGTTATTTTCCTAGATCTTGTGATGTTTGTGGTATTCGTCAACTTTTAAAAAATTTATTGTCATTTGATTTCTCATTTGAAGTGTTTACATTTATAGCTAATTTTTATAAGCCATTTTGTACCCTTTTTCTTTAAGAGGCTGCCTGCAAACTGTATAAGCCTTGAGCTCCATAAAACAAGGATCTGCCCTGGTCTGTATGTTGGGTAGGATTGAAAAGAAAATAGTAGAGATGAAAAATAGTTTGACTCTCCAGAGACTCCATCAGCCTGAGACCAGAAGAACTAGATGGTGCCCGGCTACCACCAATGACTGCCCTGACAGGGAACACAACAGAGAGTCCCAGATGGAGCAGGAGAAAGGTGGGGTGCAGAACTCAAATTCTAGTAAGAGGATCAGACTTAATGGTCTGATTGAGACTGGAGGAACCCCGGAAAGCATGGCCCCTGGATTCTCTATCAGCCCAGAACTAAAACAATTTCCGAGGCCAACTCTTCAGACAGGGATTG
>NW_004443938.1:3603543-3632587 GCF_000243295.1 Trichechus manatus latirostris | reverse complement strand
CAGACTTAATCATCTGACTGAGACTGGAGGAACCCTGGAAAGCATGGCCCCTGGATTCTCTATCAGCCCAGAACTAAAACAATTTCCGAGGCCAACTCTTCAGACAGGGATTGGACTGGACTGTGGGACATAAAGACATACTCGTGAGGAGTGTGCCTCTTAGCTCGAGAAGATAGAAGAGACTAAATGGGCAGCTTCTGTCCAGAGGTGAGATGGGAAGGCAGAGAGGGTCAGGAGCTGGCTGAATGGACACGGGGAATCGGGTGGAAAGGAGGAGTGTGCTGTCACAGTATGGGGAGAGCAATTAGGGTCACATAACAATGTATGTATAAATTTTTGTATGGGAGACTCACTTGAAATGTAAACTTCATTTAAACAACAATAAACAACAAAAAAGTTTAAAAAAATAGTTCAAATGTATTCTCAAGTAGCACTGATTGTTGAAAATACATCATAGTCTGAAATTTGAGCAGATCCTGTACCTCAAATAACTTTGAAGAATATTGAAGAGTTCGGTGACATCCTACTTCCTGAAACTCGTACTGAGAACCTTCCAGAGAAGGGCCTGAACATTACATTGTCACCTCTGTCCCTTCACTCTCACAAACCGTTAGTGAGAAAACCGTATGCTAAGCCATACCCAAGAGTAATGTGTTTGTTTCTCTCATGATGTTATGGAAGATCATCTCTGACATCATTCATCCTCCAGGGATTTAAATTTCACCAGTGCAATCAACAGCGAATGAAGCCAGTTGCTTATGCTGCCGCTCTGTGTCGTGGTGCTTAGCAGCCCGAGTTCCTAGATGCAAACAGCAGAATCACTCTGTCCTTAGCAAGCAGAAATGGAACTTACTGGGAAGACACCCATGGAGAAACAGGCTTAGAAAACGGGCAGGAACCAAGGAAGGTTAGGCAGCAGGAACAGCCTGGCCAGGACAGGACACTCGGCATGACCACCACGGACACTGAGCTGAGCAAGCACCTGAGAACTCGCGCCACCAACACTACTGTTGTGTGATGTGACATTGCTCCCTGAGGATGCAAAACCCACGGCTTGTGATCGGCCAGCCCAAGTTATGCGTCCATGCCTTCACCCCAAAGAGGCAGAGAAGAAGGAGCCTCCAGGTGCCTTTGGTTTCAGCAGTGGGCAGCTGCCTCCCAGCAAGACACACGTCATATGGGGAACGCTCCCCAAATAAAATGGCGGAAGTGAAAAGAACCACAGCAAGTGGACACTGCTGCCCTTCCTCTGTTGGGATTTCTTAGACTTCATGCAGTGGGGATACTCATAGCAATTACCACTTACTGAGTGACTGCTGTGTGTCTGTGCTGAGCACTCTGTGTGGATTTTTAATCCTCATAATGTGACGAGGAAGCAAATCTGAATAAGCAAAACTGCTGCAAGATCGCATGGTTTACCACAAGAGAGATGCATTGTTTTACTCATGCCTCATCCATTGCAGACCTGCGGAGGTTCAGCACTGCGGGCTGCTCCCAGGGGCTGGCACCTCTGCCTGACACGGGGCCGCAGGTTGGTGACAGTGGGGGATGGAGCTTATCATGCACCCGCTCTTGAAAGCTGCCCTCACCCCTGGCACGGCCTGTTGGTCCGAGCTCCTCCTACGGCCCTCCCAGCTGCAAGGGTGTCATAAACACTGACATCTGTGTGTCTAGGAGCGGAAGAGGAGCAGAAGCATTGGTGAGAACCAGTAACGTTTACCACAGGTAGGTACTTCAAACACAAGAAATCACCTTGAATCCTCACAGAAATGGCTCTTGGGTGACCAAATCTGACATTTATGTTTTGGATGTTGTTGCTGTGTGCCGTGGGGTCCGTTCCGACTCACAGCAACCTCACATGACAGGGTAGAAGTGCCCCGTGGGGTTTCTGAGGCTGCGATCTTGGCAGGAGCAGGTGGCCAGGTCTTTTCTCCTGCAGAGCCGCTGGGTGGGTCCCAACTGCTGATGTTCCAGTAGTAGCCGGGCAGTTAACCACTGCGCCACCAGGGCTCCTTGTATTTTGGATACAGGTCCTTTATCAGAGATGTGTCTGCAGATATTTTCTCCTAGTCTATGGCTTGTCTTTTATCATTTTATGAACTGTGTCTTCTGCAGAGCAGAAGTTTTTAAGTTTTAATAAAGTCCTACTTAACCATTTTTTCTTTCACGGGTCATGCTTTTGGTGGTGTATCGGAAAACTCCTTAACGAGGTCACGTAGATTTTCTCCTGTGTTTACTTCTACACGTTTTATAGTTTTGTGTTTTACATTTAGGTCTCACCATACAGAAAAGTAGAAACGTTCCTCTCCAGCCCCCCAGTCCCATGCCCAGCTGCTGGTCACAGCTCACCAAGGAAAAAGGCCAGGCGGGCAGTGAGCTGGCTGAGCTAGGTAACCTTCGGGTGCGCAGAGGCCGGGCTGTGCAGCGCAGACCACACGCTGCCGTGATGCAGCTTATAGCACTTCCCAGTATTTTGAGCAGCTTTATTGAGATATAATTCACATACCATACAGTGTGCTCATTTAAAGTGTCTAGTGGTTTCCGTATTTTCAGAGATGTGCAGCCATCACCATCATCAATTTTGGAACGTTCTCATCAGCCCAAAAAGAAACCAGGTACCTGTTAGCAGTCATTCCACATTTCCGCCAGACCCCCGACCCCAGCCCTCTGCCCTGGGCAGCCACCGCTCTGCCTCTTCTGGATATTTCCTATAATTGGAATCATACAACGGGTGCTTTTTTGTCACTGTCTCCTTTCACTTAGCGTGAGGTTGTAAGATGTGCCAGTACTTCATTCCTTCCTCTTGCCAAATAATACCCCATTGTGTAGGTATATCACATTCTACGCATCTGTTCCTCAGTTGATGGACGTTTAGGTCGATGACAATTTTTGTTATTATGAATAGAGCAAGAATTGTCGAAAAATATGGTAACTGTATTTTTAATATTTTGAGGAATCTGTAGACTGCTTTTTAAAGTAACTGCAACATTTTATATTCCCACCAGTAATACATAAGGGTTCCCATTTCTACAAATCCTCACCAACACTTGCTGTTATCTGTCTTTTTCACTAGAACTATCCTAGTGGGTATGAAGTGGTACCTCACTGTGGTTTAGATGTTCACTTCCCTAATGGCTAACGACGTTGAGCGTCCTTTCCTGCATTTACCGACCATTTGCATACCTTCTTTGAAGAAATGTCTGTTCAGATACTTTACCCAGTTCTAACTGATCTATCTTTCTATGGTTGAGCTGTAAGAGTTTTCTTGTGTATTCTGGATACAAGTCCCTTATCAAAGACATGATTTGAAAGTAGTTTTTCCCATTCTGTGGGTTGTCTTTTCATGTTCCTGGTGGTGGTCTTTGAAACACAAAAGTTTTTAATTTTGATGCAGTGCAATTTATCTATTTTTTTTTAATTTTGTTGTTGTGTTTTTGATACCATATCTAAGAATTCTTTGCCTAACCCCAAATCATAAAGATTGACTTCTACATTTTATTTTAAGAGTTTCATAGGTTTAGCTCTTATCATTTAGGCCTATGATCCACTTGGAGGTAATTTTTGTGTCTGGCATAAGGAAGGAGCCCTGGGCCCAGCTTCATTCTTTTGCATATGGATATCCAGTTTTCCCAGCACTATGTGTTGAAACAATTATTCTTTCCCCTTAAGTTGTCTTGGCAGTCGTGGAAAATCAATGTGAGGGTTTGTTGTCTGGATGCTCAATTCCATCCCATTGGTCTGCATATCTATTCGTGTGCTGGTACCACACTGTCTTGATGACTGTAGCTTTGTGCTGTGCTTTGATAGCAGGAAATTCGTCTTCTAACCTTGTTCTTTTCTTAGGATTGTTTTTGGCTATTCTGAATCCCTTGAATTTCCATGTTAATTTTAGGATAAGCTGGTCAATTTCTGGGAAAAAAAAAACAAAAAACCATCCTGCTAGGATTGTGATAGGGATTGGATTGAATTTGTTGGTCAATTTGGGGAGTATTGCCATCTTAACAACCTTAGCAACCTTCTCTTCTATGAACATGGAGTGTTTCTCCATTATTTTAGACATTCTTTAATTTCTTTTAACAATGGTTTATAGTTTTCAGTTTGTCTTGTACTTCTTTTGTTATATTTACTTCTAAGTATTTTATTCTTTTTTATACTATTCTAAATGAAATGATTTTCTTAATTTCATTTTTGGTTTGTTAATTTCTAGTACATAGAAATATAATTGATTTTTCTATACTGATCTTTACACTATAACCTTGCTTGAACCAGTGTATTAGGTCTAACAGTTTTTTTTTTTTTTTTTTGAGGATTTTCTATATACAATATCATGTCATCTGCAAGTGTACTTTTACTTCTTTCTTTCCAATCTTGACGCCTTTTTTTCTTTTCTCTGTTTCGTGCCTAATTGCCCTGACTGGAACCCCCAGTGCAGTGTTGGATAGAAACAGGAGAGGGGGCGTCCTCGTCTTGTTCCTGATCTTCGAGGGAAACCTTCATTCTTTCACCATTTGGTGGGTGTTAGCTCTGGGCTTTTTTGGAGACGTCCTTTATCAGGTTGAAGAAGTTCCCTTCTATTCCTAGTTTGTTGCGTGTTTTTATCATAAAGCATGATGGACTTTGTCAAATGCTTTTCTGTGTCTATGAAATGATCTTATGGTTTTTACATTAATTGATTTTTTGGATGTTAAATCAACCTTGCATATTTGGGATGGATCCTGCTTGGCCTGCTATGTAGTCCTATTTTTATATGTTGCTATATTCAGTTTGTTGAGAAACCTGTGTCTGTATTCATAAGAGTTACTGGTCTGTAATTTCTTTGGTTGTGATGATGTCTTTGGTTTTAGCATCAGAGTGATACAGAATAAGTTGAAAAGTGTTCTCGCCTCTTCAGTGTTTTGGGAGAGTTTGTGAAGAATTGGTATTCATTTTTCTTTATTTGGTAGAATTTACCATCTGGGCCTGGACTTTTTTGGTGGGAAATTTTCTTAAATTACTAATTTAGTCTCTCCTTGTTACAGGTCTATTCAGAGTTTCTGTTTCTTTTTGAGTCAATTTTGATAGTTTGTTTTTTTAGAAATGTGTCCATTTCACCCAAGTTAAGTAATTGGTTGGCATATAATTGTTCATCATGTTCCCTTATGATCTTTATTTTATTTTTGCAGGCTTTGTAGTGATGTGTCTTCTTTCATTTCTGATTTTAGTAAGTTGAGTCTTCTCTTTTTTTTTTCTTGGTCAGTTTAGTTAAAGCTTTATCAATTTTGTTAATCTTTTCAAAGAACTAACTTTTAGGTTTTATTAGTTTTTTCTGTTCCCTATTTCACTAATTTCTGCTCTAATCTTTATTATTTTCCTCCTCCTTCTTGCTTTAGGTTTCGTTTGCTCAGTGAAAGTAGTTACTAAAATTATTTAATGTTTTAAAAGCAGCCCCATCCTCAAAAAACCCCCTTAGAACTACTTCATGTTTCTCTGTGTGCACTTAGGTATTTAGAGAATATCTTCTACATAATATGCTCAGTAATAACAATTGAAAATAGGTCATTTAACCAGTTCACATTTTTGACTCAGACCACGAGTGATGGGGGCGGTTTATCTGCAGCGATTTCCACTTGCAAAAAACAAAACATTGCCGAGGGCTTATAAAAGTATTTGGCAGTGTGTCTCCTAAGAAACAGCAGCGAACCTTTAACATATTTTTCTACTGAGAAAATAAATGGAAGACTCAAGAAACTAGGAAAAAATTATAGATTTTTAGAGAAAAAGTATTTAGCTGACCGATATTGTAAGAACAGAATAAAACTAATAATTTTCAGTTAATTCGTTCTGGTCAAGTAAGGCTTGAGAGAGGGAGAATAGAGGAGACCAGCAGAGGAGAAAGTGGGAGATGGAGACCGGGGTCAGGACGAGACAGTGTAATGAGGGATGGGGGAGTTCCGGAGAGGAGAGGAGAAGAGCATGAGAGGGAGAGCAGGACGGAAGGAGGGAAGGAAAGAAAACCTAACAGCACACATGTGAATCAGCACCTTCTGAGATGGGATAAAGTTACGCTGTTTTGTATTCATTGTGCTAAACTGGACTTTTGGGCTGCGCTTACCAGAGTGGGAGATCCACTGATACAGCTGCCGCATAATTGATGCATCAGTAATGAACCGCCATGTGCAATCCTCTTATCACTTCTAACTTTTCTGGATCTATTAGTCCTAGAAGCTTCCTGAGGAGAAATATTCTCAACTGCAGTGGTGTGAACAAAATAATTTCATCTCATAATGTATTTGCTTCAGGGCTGCGTGAGATCTCACAGACTTTCTTCAGCCTGGTTCTGAGAATACTTGATACTGACATGTACATGTGTACACACCCCCCACAGATACAGACATACCCTCACACACACATACACACACACATACAGGTGTGCATACACATGCCCACACACACACATGCACACAAATGCCCACACACATGCACACACATACCACGTGCACACATTCCCACGTGCACACATACCCACGTGCACACATACCCACGTGCACACATACCCACGTGCACACACCCACGTGCACACATACCCACGTGCACACATTCCCACGTGCACACATACCCACGTGCACACATTCCCACGTGCACACATTCACGCTACATACATCCACACATTCGCCAAAACACACATGCACACACACACAGACCTCGCCACACACAGGCACCCCTCCACACACATACACGCAACTGAATTTTTATAGGTGATTTCTACTCACCCAACCTAAGTAATTCTCAAAAACTGAGTTGATGAAAATCTTCAGAGTTCTCCGAGGTTTGTCTACTGAAAAAGGAATAAAATCCTTTGAAATGTTTAAAATCTCTCACTAATTTAAGGCTACCTAGGAGATGGAATACAGAGCAAAGGAGGCAGAGTCTCATTCCTAAAATCTAACTGTCAAGGTTCCTAATTCCTTTTCACAACACAGGAAATTGGGCAAGCCTCACTTGGTACAGCATCTGTTTTTAATTTGACCTTAATGATATGATGTGTGTGTATGTTTTTACTTAGAAAATACTTTCCTCTTAATTGTGTGGGCTTTTAAAAGCCTTAGAAATATAGGGCACCTTAAAATGCCTTCCAGAAGATGAAAGTTTACAGGAGATTATCTTGCTCTTGCTCTTTCTCTCCAGAGTAGCTGAATTTTCTGCTGTGGTTTTAGAAATAACGTGTGTCCTAAGAGTGTGTACTGTTAGGTAATGGCAACCCTACTGTAGGTGTGCTTGTCCATCAGCCTTCATTCAGACCCCACCCAGGTAGTAAGACGACTCAGAGATGGCGTGCTCTCATTAATGGAGTAAATCTGGAAACTTTAACATTGGAAACTATTTAAAATGCACTCCCATTAACCAGTACCCTTAATGAATGTCCATACATTAACTTCTTTCTTTCCTGACTCAGGATCTTTTCCTTAATTTAGAATCATCTGTTAGCACAGTTCTAGCTGTTTTGATGTCTTGTCTTTCCATTCAGTTCAAGGATCAGTATTGTAATAACGACTTTTGAAGTCTTTTCTCTGATAATTCCAACATCTGTGTCCTCTCAGCATGTGGGATTGTTCAGTGTCTTTTCCTGTGAAACCTAATAAATTTGCAAAGTCCACCTACACGGAACAAACACTGTGTGTTTATACCGGAAGGGACGCAGAAATGCCTGAATAAATAGATGCACCATCTACCCAGATAAGAAGATTCAGTAACGTAAGTATATTGATTTTCTACAAATCTATAAACTCAGTATGATCTTTTTCAATTCTATAAGATGGGAGAAAAAAAAAAAAGGCACCTGATAAAGTAATGCTGAGTTTATATGGTAGAAAATGTGTGAAAAATTATCTCCACTCAGTCTCTCATTTCTGTTTTAACAACCTTCTTATCTCCTTTATAAGCCTTGCATTTAAAATTATTGGCGTTCTTTGTCTCCCTCACTACACAGTACTAACTCCAGAGTAGCAGGGGTGAAGGAGAGCTGTCATTTTGATCTTTATATCTCCAACATTGTCCAGCGCCTGCCTTGTCATGATTAAAAAAAAAAAAAAAAAAAACCCGTTGCAGTCGAGTTGATTCTGACTCATAGTGACCCTATAGGACAGAGTAGAACTGCCAAGGAGCAGTTGGTAGATTTGAACTGCCAACCTTTTGGTAAGCAGCCGAGCTCTTAGCCATGGTGCCACCAGGTCTCTGCCTTGTCATTAAAAAAAAAAAAACATTGCCGTTAAGTCCATCTCGACTTCTAACGACCCTATAGGACAGAGTAGAACTGCCGCCTAGGGTTTCCAAGGAACAGCTAGTGGATTCGAACTGCTGACCTTTTGGTTAGCAGCTGTAGCTCTTAACCACTGTGCCACCAGGGCTCCCACCTTGTCATAGGCACCCAATAAATACTTTTGAATGAAAGAAAAAACAAGATGAATTTGAAAAAGTAATTCTGTATGCTTATTAACAAATATGAAGCAGCCCTGGTGGTCCTGTGGTTAAGCGCTTGGCCGATCATCGAGAGGTTGACGGTTCGAACCCACCAACTATTCCACGGGAGAAAGATGTGGCAGTCTGCTTCCGTAAAGGTTACAGCCGAAAAAACCCTGTGAGGCATTTCCGCTCTGTCTTATAGGGTCGTTATGAGTCAGAATTTACTTGATGACACAAAACAGCGACACTAACGAATATGGAAAGGACAGTGGGGATGGTTGGGTTAGGGCGATGGATTTGGATGTTTAACAAATGCATATAACCTAGCTACATTATTCTCATGCGTTTTCAAGAGGAATATAGTTTTGTTGTATTGCTTTTGTGTTTTCGGTGAAAGTTTACAGCACAAATCAGTTTATCATTCAAAAATTTATACACAAATTGTTTTGGGACGTTGGTTGCAATCCCCCCGATGTGTCAGCACCCTCCCTCTCCCCCTTCCCACCCCAGGTCCCCGTGTCCACGGGTCCCCGTGTCCATTCGTCCCGGTTTCCTTTGCTTCCTGTCTTCTCGTCTTCGCTTTTGGGTGGGTGTCACCCATTTGTTCTCATATGCTTGAACTAAGAAGCGTGTTCCTCACTTGTGTTATTGTTTGTTTTATAGGTCTAATCCTTGGCTGAAAGGTGGACTTCGGGAGTGGCTTCAGTTCTGAGTTAAGGAACAACATCTTTTAATTAAAAAAAAAAAAAAAATGTGGTGGTTGAGACTGCAGCCGTGTTAAGTAGGCAGTTGTCATCATGGGTGAGGAGAGGAGTGGGCTGGTGGACTGGGCTGGTGGACGTGGATAGGAGGAGCTCCCGGAGAAGCCACTGGGCTCTGACTGGGAAACGGATTCCTAATATCCAGCAAGACAGGGGGATGTCCCCCACTTTTCTTCTCCCGTCTGTTCCCTGGCCCGCAGGCAGTTCTGCCATGGCAGTGGTCCAGCAGATGCCACAGGTGCTAAAACACGGAGGGAGGAGAAACCTTCTCTCTGACAGAAGGAACCAAAGTCCCGAGAAGGTGGGACAAGCCCTTATTCTATTATTTCTCCGTTTCCTCCAGAAGCTAGGCCCAGATGCAGGTACATTCATGAGAAATGAGAGCAGTGTGGAGTAGTTAAAGCTAGACCTTTCTGGCAGGAGAAGTATAAAGAGAATCCTAAGGAACCAGAGAGCACCAGGGAGATTGCAGAGAGGGAAGATCTCACGAGAGTGACCTCACAATGTTATTGACGAATGCTTGGGCTCACTTCTAGGCTGTGGATGCATGGATCTGACCCTAAACAACATGTCATAAGCCTTGAGTACTGAACTATGGGATAGACTGCCACTCAGGTCCAAGACTGGCCACTGGGCGGCACATACCTGAGACAGCTGTGTAGCACTGAGAAGGCGTAGACAATTGAACTTACATTGGAATCACAACCCACAGGAGGCCGGGAGGAACTTGTGGCATGAACCCAATTGGTGGATTGCTTGCTGAAACAAACAAAAAAGCCATGAAAGTTAAGTAAGATCCAGAGTTGTATAATATTCAAGTAAAACCCAAAACTATATCACATACAAAGAACCAGGAAAATCTCAACTCTCACAGGATAAGCAAAAACCAAAAACACAAAACAAACCCATTGTGGTCAAGTTGATTCCAACTCATAGTGACCCTATAGGAAAGAGTGGAGCTGCCCCATAGAGTTTCCAAAGCTGTAATCTTTATGGAAGCAGACTGTCACATCTTTCTCCTGCGGAGCGGCTGGTGGGTTTGAACCGTCAAGCTTTCAGTTGGTAGCTGAGAGCTTAACCACTGCGCCACCAGGGCTCCTTAGCACAGAAAAGGATGATAATTGCACACGCTGAGATGACATAGATGTTGGAATTATCAAACAAAGACTTTAAAGTAGCTATTATAATAATGAAGCCCTGGTGGCACAGTGGTTAAGAGCTACAGCTGCTAACCAAAAGGTCAACAGTTCGAATCTACCAGCTGCTCCTTAGAAACCCTATCGGGCAGTTCTACTCTGTCCTATAGGGCCACTATGAGGCGGAATCAACTCGATGGCAATGCGTTTTTTATTATAATCATGATCATTGAAATGAGTGGAGTGAAAGAAATTATCAAGAAAGAAAATAGATGACATCGGGAAGAACAAAATGTAAATTAGAACATAAAAATAGAATAAATACTCATTGGATTAGTTCAATAGCAGAAAAAAGATGACAGAGGGATGAGTAATACCAAAAGGTCTAACATTTGTATTATTGTAATATTAGAAGAAGGTGAGAAAGAATGTGGTACAGAAAAATATATTTGAAGGAAAAAATGGCTGAAAAGTCCCCAGATGTAGCTAAGCATATAAACCTACAGATTCAAAACACTCAGCAAACCCCAACCAGGTAAACCGAAAGAAATCTCTGCCCAAATACATCGTAATCAAACTGGTGAAAACTAAAGACAAAGAAAAAAAGTCTTGAGAGCAGCATTATTATACGGGAACAAAGATGCAAATGACTACAGATCTGTGGTTAGAAAAGATGGAGGCCATAAGGAAATGCTGAAGTAAAAGAACTGTCAGCTCACAACTCTATATCCTGTGAAAGTATCCTTCAGGAATGAAAGTGAAATAAAAATATTCTCAAATGAAGGAAAACAGAATTCATTAGTAGGAAACCTGCTCTAAAAGAATTGCTATAGGAAGTTTTTCAGACAAAAGAGATACGATAGCAAAGGGAAATATGAACATCAAGAATAAAGGAAAAGCAGCAGGAATGGTAAATATATATGTAAATATAGTAGACTATTCTTTAGAGTTCTTTAAAATATGTTTGACAGTTGAAAACAAATATTGTTTGGGTTTTCAATGCATATGGATGTAATACATAAGATAGCATAAAGGCAAGAGGTCAAGGGACCTGTGACGGATGTAATACATAATATATCAAGGGACCATTGAACTTGACAGGGTAAAATATTGATCCTAAGTATATTGTGAAAATTTAATTTTGTATAGTGTAATCTATTGAGCAATCACTTAAAAATTATATAAAGAGATATAGTAAACACAATAGATAGAATACTATTAAATGTTCAAATAATCCAAAAGAAAGCAGAAAAGAAGAAGCAGGAATGAAAAAGAGAAGACAGAAACAGAAAACAAAAATAAAATGGTAGACATAAACACAAATGTATCAATAATTACATTAAACCTAAATGGTCTAAACACATCAATTAAAAGATTTTCAGAATAGAATAATAACAAAAAAAGAACCCAAGTCGGTGCTCTCCAGAAGAAACTCATTTCAAATAGAATTACATGGATAAGTTAAAGTAAAAGGATGAAAAAAGATAAGCCATGCAAATACTAATGAAAAGAAAGTTGGAGTGTCTGTATTAATATGAGACAAAATAGGCTTCGGAGCACATATAATTACAGGGATAAAGAGGGACATTACATAATGACAAAAGGGTCAATTTACATCACATAACAGAGCTTCAAAATACGTGAAGCAAAAACTGACAAACTGAAAAGAGGAAAAGGTAAATTCACAATTATAGTTGAAGATTTTAACACCCCTGTCTTAGTAATTGATAGAAAAAATACACAGAAAATTAGCAAAAATATCATCAGTCAACTGGATCTACTGAACACTCCACCCAACAACAGCAGAATATATGTTCTTTTCAAGAGCGTATGAAATATACACATTGTCATAGATTGAATTGTGTCCCCAAAAATGCGTGTAAGTTTGGCTAGTCCGTGATTCCCAGTATTGTGTGATTGTTCATCATTTTGTCATCTGATGTGATTTTCCTATGAGTTGTAAATCCTACCTCTGTGATGTTAATGAAGTGGAATTACAGGCAGTTATGTTAATGAGGCAAGACTCAATCTACAAGATTAGATGGTGTCTTAAGTCAATCTCCTTTGAGATATAAAAGAGAGAAGCAAGTGGGGGGTGGAGGGGACTTCACACTACCAAGAAACAAGAGCCAGGAGAATAAGCATGTCCTATGGACCCTGGGTCCCCGCACTGAGAAGCGCCTTGACCGGAGGAAGATTGACGACAAGGACTTTCCTCCAGAGCCGACAGAGAGAGAAAGCCTGCCCTTGGAGCTGGTGCCCTGAATTTGGACTTCTATCCTCCTAGATTGTAAGAAAATAAATTTCTCTTCGTTAAAGCCATCCACTTGTGGTATTTCTGTTATAGCAGCACTAAATAACTAAGAGACACATAAATAGACTACATCTTAAGTCATTAAAAAGCCTTAATGAATTAAATGAAATGATACAAAGTGTGTGTCTCACCATAATGGAATTAAACTAGAAATCAATAAAAGAAAGATAAAAAGAAAATCTCTAAACACCTGGAAATTAAACAGCGCATTTCTATAAGCCATGGGTAAAATAGAAGACCTTAAAGGCAGTTAGAAAGTATTTTGAGCAGAATGAAATGAAAAGATAACAAAACGTGTTCAATACTAAAGCAGTGCATAGAAGAAAATTCAGAGCATTAAGTACTTATATTAGAAAATGACTCAAACCAAAAATCTAATCTTTCATCTTAAGAAACTATAGAAAGTATGGCAAATGAAGCCCAAAGATGTTTAAAGATAAACATGAATGAAATTGAAAACAGAAAAATAATAGAATTGATGAAACCAAAAGCTCATTTGGAAATATTAATAAAAGTCATTAAGCATAGGAAGACACGAATAAAAAAGAGAAAACACAAATTACTAATACTGTGAATGAAAGACAAGATCTGACTGTAGACGCTGTAGACCTTAAAAGGATAATAAAGGGATGTTACAAACAACACTAACCACATAAAATTGGCAACCTAAATGAAATGAACCAATTCCTTGAAATAAACTACCAAAATTTACCTAAGAAGAAACAGATAACTTGACTAGTCCTATGTCTATTAGAGAAAATGAATTTGTAGTTAAAAACCTTACAAAAGAGGAAACTCGAGGCCCATATGATTTTGCTGGTGAATTTTACCAAACATTTATGAAAGAAATAGCAATCCTTCACAAAGTTTTTCAGAAATCAAAGACTACAGAATACTTTCCAACTTATTTCATGAAGCCAGCGTTACTCTGATACCCAAACCAGATAAATACAGTACAAGAAAACAAGATATCAGTATCTCTCATGAACATAGAAAAATCTCAGCAAAATATTAGCAAATCAAACTTGAGCAATAGATAAAAATAATAATGCATGATGACCCAAGTTACAGTTGACCAGGGTATACCTAGCTGGTTTAATATTTGAAAAGCAGTTAATGTAATTGAACATATTAACAGTCTAAATAAAAACACTGGTGATTATATCAATTGATACAGAAAAAACATTTGATAAAGCGACATTGATCCATGATGAAAAGAAATTCTCCGCAAACTAGGAATAGAAAACAACTTTCTCAATCTGATTAATGATATCTACAAAAAACGTACAGCAAACATCATAGTGAAAGAATGAGTGCTTTCCTCCTAGGTAGGGAACAAGACAAGGAAGTCCACTCTCATGACTCCTATCCAATATTATACCGGAAGTCATAGCTAGAAGTAAAGCAGAAAAAGAAATAAAAGGCATACAAATTAGAAGATATAAAACTGTTCCTATTCACAGATGTACACCTTTCCTGACTTTAACCCACACAGTATCCCCTTGTTCTGTTCTAACAACTGCCGCTTGATCTGCCTCTGTACAGGTTCCTCGTGAGCACAAATAATTGTTCAGGGACTCCCATTCTTCACAATGTTATCCATAATTTGTTATGAACCACACACTTGAATGCCTTTGCATAGTCAGTAAAACACAGGTAAACATCCTTCTGGTATTCCCTGCTTTCAGCCCAGATCCATCTGATGTCAGCAGTGATATCCCTCGTTCCACATCCTCTTCTGAATCCAGCTTGAATTTCTGGCAGTTCCTGTCAAAATACTGCTGCAACTGCTTTTGAATTCTCTTCAGCAAAGTTTTACTTGTGTGTGATATTAATGATATTGTTCTATAATTTCTGCATTCTGTTGGATCATCTTTCTTGATAATGGGCACAAACATGGATCTCTTCCAGTCGATTGGCCAGGTAGCTGTCTTCCAAATTTCTTGGCACAGGCGAGTGAGCACCTCAGCGCTGCATCCATTTGTTGAAACTTCTCAATTAGTATTCCATCAATTCCTGGATCCTTGTTTTTTGCCAATGCCTTCAGTGCAGCTTGGACATCTTCCTTTAGTACCATTCGTTCTTGATCATATGCTACTTCCTGAAATGGTTGAACATCGACCAATTCTATGTGGTATAGTGAGTCTGTGTATTCCTTCCATATTCTTTTGATGCTTCCTGCGTCATTTAATATTTTCTCTGTAGAATCCTTCAATATTGCAACTCGAGGCTTGAATTTTTTCTTTAGTTCTTTCAGCTTGAGAAATGCCAAGCGTGTTATTCCCTTTTGGTTTTCTAACTTTAGGTCTTTGCATGTGTCATTATGTTACTTTACTTTGTCTCTGGAGCCACCCTTTGAAATCTTCTGTTCAGCTCTTTTCATTTCTTCCTTTCACTTTAGCTACTCGATGTTTAAGAGCAAGTTTCAGAGTCTCTTCTGACATCTATTTTGATCTTTTCTTTCTTTCATGTCTTTTTAATGACCTCTTGCTTTCTTCATGTATGATGTCCTTGATGTCATTCCACAACTGGTCTGATCTTCAGTCATTAGTGTTCAACACATTGAATCTATTCTTGAGATGGTGTCTAAGTTCAGGTGGGATGTACTCAAGGTCGTACTTTGACTCTCATGGACTTGTTCTAATTTTCTTCAACTTCAACTTGCCTATGAGCAACTGATGGTCTGTTCTGCAGTAGACCCTTGGCCTTGTTCTGACTGATGATATTGAGCTTTTCCATCATCTCTTTCCACATATGTAGTCAATTTGATTCCTATGTATTCCATCTGGTAAGGTCCAAGTGTACAGTTACCGTTTATGTTGTTGAAAAAAGGTATTTGCAATGAAGAAGTCATTGGTGTTGCAAAATTCTGTCTTGTGATCTCTGGTGTTGTTTCTGTCACAGAAGCCATATTTTCCAACTACCAATCCTTCTTTGTTTGCAACTTTGACATTCTAGTCACCGGTAATTATCAGTGCATCCTGATTGCATATTTGATCAATTTCAGACTACGGAAGTTGGTAAACATCTTCAGTTTCTTCATCTTTGGCCTTAGTGTTTGGTGTGTAATTTGAATAATAGTCATATTAACTGCTCTTCCGTATAGCCATATGGATATTATCCTATCATTGACAGGGTTTTAGTTCAGGATAGATCTTGAAATGTTCTTTTTGACGATGAATGTGAAGCTATCATTCCCAGCATAGTAGACCATATGATTGTCCTATTCAAAATAGCCAATATCAGTCTATTTCAGCTCACCAATGCCTCGGGTATCGATATTTATGCATTCCATTTCAATTTTGACAATTTCCCATTTTCTCAAATTCATACTTCGTACATTCCACGTTCCAATTATTAATGAATGTTTGCAGCTGTTTCTTTTCATGTTGAGTCTTGCCACACCCATAAATGAAGGTCCTGAAAGCTTGACTCCATCCATGTCATTAAAGTCGACTCTACTTTGAGGAGGCAGCTTTTTGAGTGCCTTCCAACCTGAGGGGCTCATCTGCCGGCACTGTATCAGACAGTGTTCCACTGCTATTCATAAAGTTTTCACTGGCTAATTATTTCCAGAAGTAGACCGCCAGGTCCTTCTTCCTAATCTGTCTTAGTCTGGAAGCTCAGCTGGAACCTGTCTGCCATGGCTGACCCTGCTGGTATGTGAATACCAGGGCATAGCTTCCAGCATCCCAGCAACGTGCAAGCCCCCACAATACGATCAACTGATGGATGCATGGAGGCACAGCCTTGGAAACCCTATGGGGGCAGTTCTCCTCTGTCCTATAGGATCACTGTCAGTCGGAATGGACTCAGTGGCATACAAGAACAACAACCTTGGGTAAGTCGCCTCTCCTCTCTAAATTTCACTTTCCTCATCTGCAGTTTTTCCACCTCACAGATTTGTTGGGAGAACTCTTAGCTAATGCATGCAAAGTAGTTAGCACATTGCTGGGTACAGAGCAAGCACTCAGTAATGTTAGCCAGAATCAAGCCTGTTGTTAGGTGCCATTGAACTGGTTCTGACTCATTGCAACCCTGTGTACAACAGAACATAACACTGCTCGGTCCTGCACCATCCTCACAATCATTGTTATGCTTGACCCATTGTTGCAGCCACTGTGTCAATCCATCTCATTGAGGGTCTTCCTCTTTTTTTGCAGACCCTCCACCTTACCAAGCATGATGTCGTTCTCCAGGGACTAGTCCCTCCTGATAACATGTCCAAAATACATGAGACGAAGCCTCGCTGTCCTCGCTTCTAAGGAACCTCTGGCTCTACTTCTGCCAATACAGATTTGTTTGTTCTTTTGGCAGTCCATAGTGTATTCAATATTCTTCTCCAACACCATAATTCAAAGGCATCAATTCTTCTTTGGCCTTCCTTATTCATTGTCTTGCTTTCACATGTATATGAGGAGATTGAAAACACCGTGGCTTGGATCAGGCACACATTAGTCTTGAAAGTGACATCTTTGCTTTTTAAGACTTTAAGGAGATCTTTTGCAGAAGATTTGCCCAATGCAATGCATCTTTTGATTTCTTGCTTCCACGGGTGTTGATTGTGGATCCAAGTAAAATGAAATCCTTCACAATTTTTCTCCGTTTATCATGGTGTTGCTTATTGGTCAAGCTGTGTGGATTTTTGTTTTCTTTATGTTGAGGTGTAATCCATACTGAAGGCTGTAGTCTCTGATCTTCATCAGTAAGTGCTTCAAGTCCTCTTCACTTTCAGCAAGCTAGTTGTGTCATCTGCCTTTTGCAGATTGTTAATGAATCTTCCTTCAGTCTTGATGCTGAGTTGTTTTTCATATAGCCCAGCTTCTCGGATTATATTCTCAGCATACAGATTAAGTAAATATGGTGAAAGCATACAACCCTGTCACACAGCTTTCCTGATTTTAAATCATACAGTATCCCCTTGTTCTGTTCAAATAGCTACCTCTTGGTCTATGTACAGCCTTGAGTTGGGAGACACGATTCAATGCATAACAGACACACATGGGGTTGCCATGAGTAGGGGTCAACTTGACAGCAATTCACTAGTGGCAATTAAGTGTTTAACATATAATTTTTGCTGCTACAGATGCTGATACAAACTTTTAAGTAGAGGACAGCAGGTCCACACAGATCAGGTTCTCATTTAAGGCACCAGTAGGAACGTCTTTTCTTTTGGTGATAACTTTCATGCTGATAGATCTGTTATTAAATAAGACTCCATGAGTTCTGTGTTCCACTGGGGATTGGTTTTTCTTAAGCCCTTCCTTTAAATAGCATGCATCCCCACTCTGCACATTTTCAAATGAGTGATAACTTTAGGAGCACTCAGCAGTAGTTTTAGCATGAACTGTCTCCACTGATTGAAATATTACTGAACCTAGAGGGACAGGGACAGGCAGAACTACTAGAGGGGGTTGTGAATAATGGGAGTGAGAAGGCTGTCTTACAGCTGGCAGAGTGGAAGGGGGATGGTTAGGAACATGCAGACAAAACAAACTGGAATTTATGAATACCAGCTTTATAATATTCCCCAGTCCTGTAGTAACACATTTATGTGTAGATGGTGCATTCCTTTGGAAAAGTCAGTAAGTAGTGAAAACTGGGGCGATGCCATATCCACAAGTGCCCCGCTTAGTGTCAGCTCAGAGTGGACGCTCGGTACAAGCCTGCGTGTGATCAGCACTTTGAAGGAGTTCTCACTATGCCTTTTTTGCCTTAGGTCTGCCTCGGAAGCTGGGGAAGTCCCCATGCTTCTAGTGAGGCCCTCTTTAAAAGCCTCAGTTTCAGGTCCCCCACTTGAGACATCCTCTCAGTCAACGTGGGAGTTTCTAGCTGTGGGTGCTCTTTTCTGTGTTGGGGCCTCTCACAGACCGTTGACTGTGAGCGCCACTAGAGCCTCGTGTCCTGGAAAGAACTCGGTGGGTTGGGCCTTGGTCTGTGTCCTTGGGCATTGCTGCCCCAAGCCTGGTCCCTGGAGGGTCCAGCAGCATCGTGAGCTCTTGGAGTGGGAAGAAGAATGGGTATTCACACCCCACCTGAGATACTGCATCAGAGCCTGGGAAGCAACAAGATTTCAGGTGGCCCATGTGCATGTTAAAAGTCTGAGAAACACCTGCCTGGAGGACAACTCAGCTTTCCTCTCAGAATTGGAAATGGTGGTTTTCTGGCATGATCGTAAAAAACAAGGGCAGTTGCACAGTTACTCAATGAGGGTGCCTTCGCAAGCCCAAAATTTTAAACTTCTGGCAGAAGGAGCAAGAGCTGTCTTTCTCCCACACTTTGTTCCCCAGCAGCCACATCTGGAGCCTGTCACAGGACAGATTGATGGCCTGCAGGCACAGTCCTTCTCTGAGTGTTCTATTGTCTCTGGTGCTTAAATTTCTTGTCAGATACTGTGCAAGCTAGAAGACAGTGGAATGACATCTTTAAAGTACTAAACAAAAAAAAACAAAAAAACAAAAACAAAACCTGTCAACCCAGAATTCTATACCCAGCAAAAATAGCTTTCAAAACTGAAGGCAAACATAAAACTTTTTTAGATAAACAAAAGCTTATCTAATTCATTGCCAGTAAACTTGTGCCACAAGAAGTGTTAAAAGAAGTCCTTCAAGCTGTAGAAAAATGATACCAGGTGGAAATTTGAATCCACACAAAGAGATAAAGAGCATAGTAATAGCAGAAATAAAGTAAATATCAAGTACACTTTTATTATAATTAACTGCTTTAAAAGATAATTGACTAATGCAAAAATAGGAAGTGAGGTTTATAACATATGTGTAAGTAAATAGAGAGTCCCTGTGTGGTGCGAACGGTTAAGCACTTGACTACTAGATGAAAGGTCGGAGGTTTGAGTACACCCAAAAACTCCTTAGAAGAAAAAAACCAAAAACCAAACCCATTGTCATCAAGCCGATTCCAACTCATAGCAACCCTATAGGATAGAGTAGAACTGCCCCATAGGGTTTCCAAGGAGCAGCTGGTGGATTTGAACTTGTGACCTTTTGATTAGTAGCCAAGCTCTTAACCACAGTGCCACCATGGCTCCCCTCAGAAGAAAGGCCTGGTGATTTACTTCTGAAATATCAGTTATTGAAAACCCTATGGAGACCACTGAAACTATTGCTCTGAGATAATCTTTAAACCTTAAACCAAAAATTATTCCCTGAAATCATCTCAAAACCAAACAACAGTTTAACTTAACTAGTAAAAAAGGTCTGCCTTTTTTATGACAACAGCAACTCAAAAGATTAGATGAGAACCTGAGGGGGCGGTGAGTTTATGTTAATGGAGGAAAAACAAGTTAGAAAAGGTGGATGAGAAGGGTTATACAACTTTAAGAATGCAATCATTGTCACTAAATGGAACATGTAGAAACTGTTTAATTGGTGTATGTTTTTCTGTGTATATTCTCAACAACAACAAACTGAATACAATTTAGAAAACAAAAACAAACAGAAAACCCTATAGAGCACAGTTCTGCTCTGACACATATGGGGATGCCATGAGTTGGTATCGACTCGACAGCAATTAAGAGCAACAAGTAAAATTATGAAAACAATGGCACTAGGGATGGGTGGGAGGAATTGAAAGAATAATGCTGTATGTGCAAACCATTCAGGTATGATAATATTTTGAAATTTTCAAATAGTTTTTCCTTTAATCTCAAAGAAGTAACTTCAGATCACTTGCTAGCATCAATGAACTATCAAAGTTTGAAACATTATTGTATATTACATAGTACAAATAATACAAGAGTCAATCCTACACTTAAATTTTGAAAAAAAAAATTTTTAAGTCTTTTGTTGTCATTTACTTCAGTGGTTTCCTAACTTAGCTAACATCAGAAGTTTTTGGTGGGAGTTTGTTAAGACATGAAATTTTCTGGGAACCATCCCTGAAAGTCTGATGTGGGAGATCTCTGGCCCCCTTCCTATCAAGCAGCCTCCATTGTCAACATTTCTTGCTCCTACAGGGAGGAAGTCAACCTTAACTGCAATGGCTTTCCTGGAGAATTTAACAGAGGGGTGGAGATGCTAATACATGGTCCTCCCCTAGGACATGATGGCTTCTTTCTGGTATAGAAATCTTAGTTTCATTGGTGAATGGCGGAGTTGGGTCAGGGTAGGCTAGAACTGGGCAGAAGTAATATGAGTTTTTAGCTGCTGAGAAACTGCAGCCTTGGTTAAAGCCAAGAGGACCCCCCTTCCTTTTAATAAGGAGTTGTATTATTGGAGTGGTCAGTGTGAAGAAATAGGAACCCCTGGGAAAAGCAGATATCCTTGATAAACTAACAGTCTTCCATTCCAGGAACTTGGGAACCAAGAAAGCTGTGGGCCAAAGATGGCAGACTGCTGCAGCCTCTTGGTGTGGTTTAGAATAGGAAGGCCTCCTGGGTCACTGTAAGATCCCACGGCCATCTTTCCTCCAGAAAGACGCCACAGAAATGCAGTGGCCTTTCAAGGACCCAAGTTGGCTTTGGGTTATGTCCATGCCATGTCCCATGGGAGCAGGGTTGGGTATACAAGGTTGCCAAGTGCTCCGAAATCAACCATGGCTTTGGTCTGAGGTGAATATGAGAGCAGAAGTAGCCATTAGTGTTGAGCCAAATCACCAAGAATAGGGAGGAGCCAGTGGGGTGGACAGGTGAGAGGAAGGATTTCTAATGCAAGCAGCTATGGATTAAGTCTGGGCTCCTTGGGGGAATTCTCTTGATATCCATGAGGTTTTCAAAGTAAACTGAATATACCATGGACTGCCAGAAGAATGAACAAATCAGTCTTAGAAGAAATACAACCAGAATGCTCCTTAGAAGTGAGGATGGTGAGACTTTGGCTCACTTGCTTTGGACACATAGTAGGGGAAGACCAATCGCTAGAAAAGGACATCATGGTTGGTAAAGTGGAGGGTTAATGAAGGTAAGGAAAACCCTCAATGAGACAGACTGACACAATTGCGACAACAATGGACTCAAACATACTAACAAATATGAAGATGGCCCAGGACAAGGCAGCGTTTCGTTCTGTTGAACCGTAGGGTCGCCATGAGTCAGAGCCAACTGGACAGCAACTAAAAACAACATCCACCGCCACCTTGGGGAATTGTGCATGGGCAAGACAACTTTGCCTAAAGAGCCAGAGTGTGCATTTCCTTCCTTTGAGTATCTCCAATGGAAGAAAGAATTGAATTTGTCTCCTTCCCTCCACTGGACAACAGATAAAGAATTTTCTTCCCTCTACTCAGGAGGGGAAATTTCTAGATTCTGCTAAGTAACCAGAATAATAGAAACTCTGATGTCACCTTAATTAGCCTCGTATTTCCTCCAGGTGGCAGAAAAAGGAGCTGTCACCTCACTTCTTGTGGCTGCTTTGTTTTTTCCCTTCTTTTCTGTTTCCTCCACAGGCCACTTCCCCCATTTTTGGGTTCCTGTATGTAAAGTACTGACTGACACAGTGGTTACACCTGTTTTGTTGTTGTTAAGTGCCATCAAGTTGGTTCCAACTCATAGTGACCCCATGTACAACAGAACGAAACACCGCCTGGTCCTGTGCCATCCTCACCATCATTGCTATGTTTGAGTCCATTGTTGCAGCCACTGTGTCAATCCATCTCATTGGGGGTCTTCCTCTTTTTTGCTGATGCTGTAGTTTACCAAGCATGTTATCCTTCTCGAGACACTAGTCCTTCCTGATAACATCCAAAGTATGTGAGACGACATCTCGCCATCCTTCCTTCTAAAGAGCATTCTGGCTATATTTCTTCCTAGACGGATTTGTTCATACTTCTAGCAGTCCATGGTATATTCAATATTCCTCGCCAACACCATAATTAAGATGTCAATTCTTTTCAGTCTTCCTTGTTCATTGTCAAGCTTTCACATGCACGAGGCAATTAAAAAATGGCTTTGGGGTCAGGAACGCCTTTGTCCTCAAGGTGACGTCTTTTCTTTTTAACACTTTAAAGAGGTCTTTTGCAGCAGATTTCCCAGTGCAATATGTCATTTTGATTTCATGACTGCTGCTTCCATGGGTGTTGACTGTGGATCCAAGTAAAATGAAATCCTTGACAACGTCAATATTTTCTCTGTTTATCTTGATATTGCTTATTGGTCCAGTTGTGAAGATTTTTGTTTTCTTTATGTTGAAGTGTAATCCATACTGCAGGGCTGTTGTCTTTGATCTTCATCAGTAAGTGCTTCAAATCTTTGCTTTCAGCAAGCGAGGTTGTGTCATCTGCATATCGCAGGTTGTTAATGAATCTTCCTCCAATCCTGATGCTATGTTCTTCTTCATATCACCCAGTTTCTCAGATTATATTCTCAGCATACAGATTGAATAAGTATGGTGAAAGGATACAACACTGACGCACACCTTTCCTGACTTTAAACCACGTGGTATCCCCTTGTTCTGTTCGAACGACTGCCTCTTTGTCTTTGTAGAGGTTCTTCATGAGCACAATTGTTTTGAAATTCCCATTCTTCGCAATGTTATCCATGATTTGTTATGATCCACAGAGTCAAATGCCTTTACATAGTCAATAAAACACAGGTAAACATCTTTTTGGTATTCTCTACTTTCAGCCAAGATCCATCTGACATCAGCGGTAATGTCTCTTTGTTCCATGTCCTCTTCTGAATCTGGCTTGAATTTCTGGCGGTTCCCTGTCAATGTACTGCTGCAACTGCTTTTGAATGATCTTCAGCAAAATTTTACTTGTGTGTGATATTAATGATATCATTTGATAATTTCCACATTCAGTTGGATCACCTTTCTTGGGAATAGGCATAAATATGGATTTCTTCGAGTCAGTTGGCCAGGTAGCTGTCTTCCAAATTTCTTGGCATAGATGAGTGAGCACCTCCAGCGCTGCATCTGTTTGTTGAAACATCTCAATTGGTATTCCATCGATTCCTGGATCCTTGTTTTTTGCCAGTGCCTTCAGTGTAGCTTGGACTTTTCCTTCCATACCATTGGTTCTTGAATATATGCTATCTCCTGAAATGGTTGAATGTTGACCAATTCTTTTTGGTACAGTGAGCCTGTGTATTCTTCCCATCGTCTTTTGATGCTTCCTATGTCATTCAATATTATCCCCTTAGAATCTTTCAACATTGCAGTTCGAGTCTTGAGTTTTTTCTTCAGTTCTTTCAGCTTGAGAAATGCTGAACATGTTCTTCTCTTTTGGTTTTCTAACTAGGTCTTTGCACATGTCATTATGATACTCACCCTTTGAAATCTTCTGTTCAGCTCTTTTACTTTGTCATTTCTTCCTTTTGCTTTAGCTACTCTACATTCAAGAGAAAATTTTAGAGTCTCCTCTGACATTCATTTTGACCTTTTCTTCCTTTTATGTCTTTTTAATAACGTTGTGCTTTCTTCATGTATGATATTCTTGATGTCATCCCACAAAGTCTCTGGTCTTTGGTCATTAGTGTTTGATGTATCAAGTCTATTCTTGAGATGGGCTTCAAATTCAGGTGTGATATACTCAAGTTTGTACTTTGGCTCTCGTGGACTTGTTTTAATTTTCTTCAGCTTAAACTTAAACTTGCACAGGAGCAATTGATGCTCTGTTCCACAGTTGGCACCTGGCCTTGTTATGACTGATGATATTGAGCTTCTGCATCGTCTCTCTCCACAGATGTAGTCGATTTGATTCCTGTGTATTCCATCTGGCGAGGTCTGTGTGTATTTCGCCATTTATGTGGAAAAAAGGTGTTTCCAGTGTATAGGTCGTTGGTCTTGCAGAATTCTATCATCTGATCTCCTACAAATGTTATATTGGAAAGAGTAAGTTTCCTGCTGAATTTCTGAAGAAATGGTTCCCAAAAGGCGTTCTCAGCCTCAAGTAAGCAGTAAGCGTCTAGACTGTAGTTTAGTTGTTTAGTGAAAGCTTTTAGCAATCTTCTGATGAGATGAATTAAAATAAATTATATCTCTGTCATCAATATCTTAGGGTGACTTAGGCATAACTTGGATGCTTCTCCTCCTCTTAGTTCCCCAGTTATTTGACATCTGTTCTTGTTGGCTGCCATTAAGTCATTCCCTAACTCATGGTGACCCCATGTAACTAAACAATGGAACGTTGTGGTCCATAGGGTTTTCATTTGCTGATTTTCAGAAGTAAATTGCCAGGCCTTTCTTCCTTGTCCATCTTAGTCTGGAAGCTCTGTTGAAACCTGTTCAGAGTCATCCCGTTGCCGTCGAGTCAATTCTGACTCGTAGCGACCCTATAGGGCAGAGTAGAACTGCCCCATAGGGTCTCTAAGGAGTGGCTCATGGATTTGAACTGCTGACCTTTAGGTTAGTATCCAAGTTCTTAACCACTGCATCACCAGGGCTCCATTCAGCGTCATAGCAACATGCAATCCACCACTGAATAACGGGTGATGGCCACACATGAAGCAGATTGACTGGAAATCAAACCCAGGTCTCCCACGTGGAAGGGGGAGTTCTACCACTGAGCTACCATTGTCCCCATTTCACATTTACCAGTTGCCATGAAGTCAATTATGATTCATGGCGACCCCATGTGTATAGATTTAACATCTCTGTATCAAATGGGAGTCCTGGTGGCACAGTGCTTAAGAGCGCCGCTGCTAACCAAAAGGTGGGCAGTTGGAATCCACCAGCCGCTCCTTGGAAACCGTAAGGGGCAGTTCTCCTCTGTCCTACAGGGTCGCTATGAGTCAGAAGCAACTCGACGGCACCTAACAACAATGAACGTGTCAAATGCATACCTATAAGCTGGCTGTATCCCCATATTTCACAATAAGGAAACTGAGGCTTAGAGAGATTAAGAAACCTACACAAAGCACCCAGTTAATAAATGGTAGAGTCAAGATTCTAACGATGACCTGATTGCAAAGACTGTGTAGTTAACCATTAAGCTATATGACCTCCTGTTTCAGTGAAGATCTTGTCTCCGTGTATCTCTATCCAGCTAGCACCCACCCGCAGTCTTCTCCCATCCTCGAGGGCCTCATTTCCCATATGTTCCAGTTTCCTAAAAGTGTGCACTTTAGTCATGTGACCAAGAGGGGGGATTTTGACTCTAAGAGGAAACTCAAAAGGAACATCATCCAGTATGGGGTTGCATTCATTTCCCTGAAACGCATGTATCCAGTGGCCAGGCATCTCTGTGTCCCCCACTGTGTCAGTCAGACTAAGAAGCCTCGCCTTCCCTGCTGTCTGCAGTGCTCTGCGGCCTTCAGCAGGGTGGCAGCCTGTGCAGTGTCCCGAGGAAGGAGAAGTTGGGAAGGAAGCTGCCAGCCACGAATGAAGTTTCACGTAAGTGTTCCCCATAAAGGCCGTCTACGTCTTTTTCTCTTTCAAGTTAAAACCTCTTCCTCTTTTTAGATGATGAATCATAACATTGGTTTGCCCTACATTGCTGCTATCTTACCCTATCTATGCATTAGCTGAAAGCCGATACAAGATCAGGTCTAAAGATTATCACAAAAATGAGATAAACGTAAAAAAAAAAAATCCACATGCTTTAACTTTTCATGCCAATCACTAGTTCATTCATTCATTCACTCAACAAGTACTTCCTGCCATCTGCTAGGTCCTACTGCAGACAATGGGGTGAGGTTGTTATTGTTACTTGCCCTTGACTCGTGGCAACCTCATGTACAACAGAACAAAGCATTGCCCGGTCCTGTGCCATCTTCACAATCATTGTTACGTTTGAATGCATTGTTGTGGCGACCATGTCACTCTACCCACTGAGCCACCACGCACCCATTTAACATCTACAGGTTACCATGAAGTCAATTCTGATTCATGGAGGGCTTCCAGGGAACAAAACAGGCTAAGCCCCTTCTCTACTAGGTCTTCCCAACTAGTGACGGCAAGCAGGCTGTGATAAGCACCAGGCAGAAAACTAAAGCAGGGTGAGAACCAGAAATGGGACCGCTCAGGGCAGCCTCCGGGTAGGAGTGGCTATCTAGAAGCCACTTCTCATGCTTGTCTGGCAGAAAGGCACACCTGGCCAAGCACGCAGCAGGGACAAAGGCCCCAATGCAGGAATCTGCTCAGTAAACTCACGGAATATGGTACTTTGGCGGGGTGGCAAGTGAGATGGCGTTAGGGAGCTGGGGAGAGCTCGCCTCCGCAAGTCCTATACGCACCCCGTGGGCCATAGCTGGGACTTGAGCTTTTATTCTGACGTACTTAGGAGGCCCCAGGAGAATTCCAAACAGAACACAGACGTGGTCTGAATTATTTTCAAAGTCTTGCTTTCTCTGCCGAGTGGAGAGCAGTACCTCCAGGAGACTATTTGGAGGGTGAACGCAAGAGTCCAGATTGTTAGTATGAAAGGAGTAAGTTGCTGGATTTGGCGTCTGTTATGAGGACAGAGAGAACAGGATTGGTTGAGTAATTTGATGTGGAGGAAGAGAATTCAAGGATGACTCCCTGCTTTCTGCTGAGATGAGAATGGCTGTGGAAGAGCAGGTTTGGGGAGGGAAAATTGAGTTTGGTTTTAGACATGAGATATTGGAGATTCTTCAGAAGGCTCCAAGTGGGAATATCAAAGTCTGGAGTTGCAGAGAGGTGTCTGGACTGGAGATACAATTTGGGGACTGTAGTGTGTTGAGTGGTATCCCCCCCAAATTCACATCCACCCAGAACCTCCAAACGTAGCCTCATCTGGGAATGGGGTCTTTGTAGATGTAACTGGAATCCCTGAGTGTCATAGACAGTTAAGCACTTGGCTGCTAACTGAAAGGTAGGTGGTTCGAACCCACCCAGAGGCACCTTGGAAGAAAAGCCTAGAGATCTGCTTCCAAAAGATCACAGCCTTGGAAACCCTATGGAGCACAGTTCTACTCTGACACACAGGGGTCATCATGAGTCAACTTGACAACAACTGATTTGGTTTGGTTTTTGGTTAGCTGTAGTTAGTTAAGGATGTCTCGATGAAATCATCTTGGGGTTAGGGTCAGCCCTAAATTCAATGACTGGTGCCCTTATAAGAGGAGACAACGTGGAGAGACACAGGGGAGGAGACGTGAAGATGAAGGCAGAGAGTGGAGTGATGCAGCCACAAGCCAAGAAACGCCAAGGATTGCTGGCAGCCACCGGAAGCTAGGAGGGAGGCATGGGGCAGGTTCTCCCCGGGAGCCTCCTGGGGGAAGAAGCCCTGCCGACACCTTGATTTTGGACTGCCAGCCGCCAGAACAGTCAGAGAACACGTCTCTGTTCTTTTAAAGCACCCAGTTTGCCACACTTTGAATGGCGGCCACAAGGAACTCACACAGTTGAATACAGGAGCTCCACTTCCAGACCTGTTTGCAGCCTTGGAATGGATGGGGTCACGGGAGGCTGAGCGTGACAGTGGCCCACGGCCAGAGCTAGGGGTGCACAGATGCTCAGAGGGGGAATGGTGAGCAGCCTGAGAAGTCTCTTCTTTAATCATTCCGATGGAATTCAACAACCGTAACCCTTGGAAAGCAACAAGGAAGGAGGAGAGTAAGTTTCCCAAGTAATTCTGCCTAGCATCCTCTTGAAGACCTTGTTGGTGAAAGCTGTGTGCCAACTGAGCATCATTAAATCTTGTTCCTACTGTGTAGCCAGTACTAAAAATTCACCTAATAATATCTTTACTAACTTGGGGGGTGTCACATAGTTTTAAAAATCAGTTTAATTGAGGTATAATTAAATACAATAAAATGTCTCTATTATGGGGGTAATTTCAATGAGTTTTGACAAGTTTATACCAGTGTTACCACAACCACAGTCAACATATGGAACATTCTATGCTATCGCGTGGGCACTGACTCATGGTGACTCCATGTGTATCAGGCTGGAGCTGTGCTCCACAGGCTTTCCCATGGCTGATCTTTTGGAAGTAGATCACCAGGCCTTTCTTCCAAGGAGCCTCTGGGTAAACAGGAACCTCCAACCTTTAGTTAGCAGCCAGGCGCCTTAACCATTTGTACTACCCAGGGCTACCACCCCCTAAACATTCCCTGTGCCCCTTTTCTATTAATCCCCACCCCCACTCACCCCAAGAAGCCCCTGGTCTATTTTCTGCTGCTATGCATTACATGTTTCCTCTAGAATTTCATGTATGTGGAACCACACAGAATATACCCCTTGTGTATATTCTCTGTGTCTGGCTTCTTTCACTCAGCACGGTGTTCCAGAGCCTTCCATGTTACTGGGCGGAGCCCAGTGGTGCCTGTAGCAGCTGGTGGAAGCCACACACTTCTCCTCAATCCTGTGTTTGGTGACATCAAGTCAGGACACATCACCTAAAAAAAAAAAAAAAGAAAAACAAACAAATCCTTTGCCATTGAATTGATTCCGACTCATAGTGACCCTACAGAACAGAGTAGAACTGCCCCATAGGGTTTCCAAGGAGCGGCTGGTGGATTTGAACTGCCAACCTTT